>NC_000087.7:17797895-18128698 GCF_000001635.26 Mus musculus | reverse complement strand
GATCCTAACTCAAAACATCCAGGAAACACAGGACACAATGAGAAGGCCAAACCTACAGATAATAGAAGTTGATGAGAATGAAGATTTTCAACTTAAAGGGGCGGCAAATATCTTCAACATAATTATAGAAGAAAACTTCCCAAACCTAAAGAAAGAGATGCCCATGAACATACAAGAAGCCTACAGAACTCAAAATAGACTGGACCAGAAAAGAAATTCCTCCCAACACATAATAATCAGAACAACACATTCACTAAAAAAAGATAGAACATTAAATGCAGTAAGGGAGTATGGTCAAGTAACATATAAAGGCAGGCCTATCAGAATTACACCAGACTTTTCACCAGAGACTAGGAAAGCCAGAAGAGCCTTAACAGATGTTATACAGACACTAAGAGAACTCAAATGCCAGCCCAGGCTACTATACCTGGCCAAAATCTCAATAACCATAGATGGAGAAACCGATGTACTCTATTTCTCCTTCCCTGTGTAACTTGTTGACAACTTTATGAAGTATTATAACTATCTCTCCTAAAATTTAACATTTTTTTGTTTCATATTATTAATCAGTAGTTTGAAATATGTACTTATTATGGCACTACCCAATGCAGATAGAAAATATTTATAACTATTATTTTTAAACAATATTGTGTATTTATGTTTAGGTAGGCATGAAATTATTAAGACAAAGTATTCTCTCCTCATTCTAAAATCAGTTCTAGATAACAGTAAAATAGTTCCTATGATCTAGAAGTAAACACAGAAAAATAGACAACAGGAATATATTACTTTAAACCTAGATGATATATATGTACACAGTATATTTCAAATGAGTCACTAATCTTGTTGTCAGGGATCACAGATGTGTAATATGCTTGATTACTTTCTCTGCTAGTAGCATAAACAGAACTTTCTGCCACTATATAACATCAAGCCCTGAGAATTAAATTTTAGGATTGGTTATAACTTTATTTATTCATGTTCTATTACTCGAGTATGTGGTTTTTCAAAAAGGGTTGTAGTATCAAGTTTTTGACTGTAACCAAGAGTAATGCCACTTAACTATAATATTTTTAATAAACTTCCTAAATTGTGGCATTACGTAAGGGAATAACAGACATAATCCTATCCTCATGCTTACCTAAACTTGTAATCTCTAATGCTTCCTCCTCCTATTATGTTGCATGTGTTCTGTCATTCCCTCCTTCCATAAAGGCTTCATCCTTTCTTACATGCCATGTGCCACTTTGGGGTTCCGTATCTCCAAAGATACTCCAAGTTAAACATAAAATTTAAAAGTTGAAGCTAGACCAAATGTGATTACAGACACGTAGCAGTTCTCTTTATAGGCCTGAGTTAACACATTTACTATATAGTATTTTCATGTACCATATACTCTCTAGCAAATTTAGTTACAACTGATTGCATCTCCTAGATATTTTGAAAACAAAAGCAACAAAAATGACTGAGCAAGTATCACTAGATAACCATGCTATCTTTTCTACACTCAAGTGTGATATAGGTGAGTCACCAGTTAGTTCTATTTTTAGATATTTTTAGCAAATTCCACACTGATTTTATCCTGGATGTACCAACTTAAACACCCACCAGCATTAGAGCTGTACTTTATTCCCACATCGCTAATGCTTCTTGTCTTTTGTTTTCCTGATTGTACTCATTCTTCAAGGGATGAGCTAGAACTAAGTTTGGAGAAAAAAAAAGAGCACCAGAAATTTTTTTGTGGGAGCCGTAGCTAGTGTTGAATGGAGTAATGTAATAAAGGGAATTGTTTCCTCGAGGTGAGTATCCACAAAGCTAATCCTGCAACTTGTGCAAAGAAATGTCCTAAGGATTTGTCTGTTTATAGCAGAAAAACAACATATCAAATTTATGAAAAAGTATTCAAGGAAGCAGGCAAGTTCACTGAGGTGGAGATTTGATGGTGACCTCCCTTGTAGGACTGAATGTTAGAAGGTCCCTCAGGCTTTGCATATTATCTGGCTGCAAGTCTCTGTATTTGTTTCCATCTGCTGCATGAGGATACTTCTGTGATGATGAATGAGCAAGATACAGACCTGTGAGTATAGCAAAATGTCAACAGGAGTCATTTAACTGCTATAATCCTTTAGTAGAATAGTAGTATTTGGTCTTTCTCTAGATCCCTGGCATTTCTAGTTTCAGGTTCTTGGCCATTCAAGCATTGTTGAGTATGGATTCCACTTAATGATATCTGTGATTGTATATGCTTGGTATAGGGAATGGCACTATTAGGAGATGTGGTCTTGGAGTAGGTGTGTCACTATAGGTGTGGGCTTAATACCTTCATCTTAGCTGTGAGGAAGTCAGTCTTCCACTAGCAGCCTTACAGATGAAGATGTAGAACTCTCATCTGTGCCAACTCTATGCCTGCTTGGATGCTGCCATGTCCCACCTTGATGATAATGGACTGAACATCTGAACCTGTAAGCTAGCTCCAATTAAATGTTGTCCTTTATAAGGCTTGCCTTTGTCTTAGTGCTTGTTCACTGCAGTAAAACCCTAAGACAGCATCTTTAGAGCCTCTTTGTCTAAGAAAGTTAACTTTGGGTATTTTGTTTGTTTGCTTTCCTATCATACAGGTTCTTTGTGTATATTATGTTTTCTGGTTTGGGGTTTTGATTAGATAGAGTATTTGAATTTGTGTTTCTGTATCTATATATGTTTGTGTGTGTGTGTGTGTGTGGGTGGGTGTGTGTGTGTGTGTCCGTGTGTGTGCATTTGTTTATTTTCTTTGGTTGTTTTGTCCTATTCAGTTAGTTTGGTTTATTTCATTAGTATTCTTTAGATAACTATTTGTTTCCTAAAAAGTGACAGACAGTAGTAATCTGGATTAGAGGAGAAGTGGGAAAGAACTAGAAGGAGTAACTGTTAGGGGAAACTGTAATCAGAAAATACATCTCAAATATAGCTTCCCCTCCCTCCTCTTTTTGAAGTCCTTCCAAGGAGCTCAACTTCCCCACATCCATTCCTCCACTCTTTCTCTTCAGAAAAGGAGAGACCTCCCATTGATATAAAACTGTCTTGTCATAACAAATTACAGTCTAGGAACATCCTCTCCTATTAAAGCTAGAAGAGGCAGCTCAATCAGCTGAAAATGTCTCAAAAGCAGGCAACAGAGACAGGGAGAGACTGTTCTCACATTGTTAAGAGTTCCACATGAATCCCAAGCTACATAAATTTTACATATGTGCCAAGGGCCAAGGTCATTCTCATGAATGCTACCTTGTTGGCTCAGTGTCTGTGTGGCCCCAAGAACTCAGGTAAGTTGATTCTGTGAATTTTCTTGTGGTTTCCTTGACCTCCTTGACTCCAGTAAACCTTCTTCCTTTTTCACAGATTTCCTAAAGTCAAATGAATTTTTGGCTATGGTTCTTGCATATGCCTCCATCAATTGCTAGTTGAAGTCTTTCTCATGACAGTTAGGCTAGACTCCTATTAGCCAGTATAGCAGAACATTTTTAACAGTATCAAGGATGTGCTCTATTTCTTGGCATAGATCTCAAGTTGGACCAGTCATTGGTTGGCCATCCCCTCAATATTTGTTCTATCTTTACACCTGCACATCTTGTAGCAGGAGAAATTGGAGGATGAAGTTTTTATAGTAGGACTGGTGTCCCATTCCCTCCATTGAAAATCTTTCCTGGTTACAGGAGATTGACATTTCAGGTTTCATTTTACCCATTGCAAAGAGGGTTAGTTTTTGTTACCCTCAATTCACTGTCTTAGATTCTGAGGAATTTCTATTTCTGTAGGTTTCTAGCTCATTCCAGAGATGAATTCCCCCAATTCAGTTGTCTCTTCCAGTACTCCCTACCTCAATTCTTTCCCCAACATGATCCTTCTGGTTTGCATCCAAACACCAACTCTTGTCCAGTGCTATTCCCATGTCCAATGAAAATGCCTAGTCTATATTCCAATCTCAGTGAGATATCATTTTTGGCGTCTTTGGATTACAACATGGTTATCCTTTATAATCAGTACCAACTTATATGTAAATATGTACAATGTTTGCCTATGTGGGTCTAGGTTACCTCACTCATGGTGATATTTTCTTGTGCCATCTATTTTTTGTACAAATTTCAAATTGTGTTTTTAATAGCTGTGAAGTATTCCACTGTGTAAGTGTATCACATTATCTTTATTCTTTTTTTGATTGAGGGATATCTAGGTTGTTTCAAGTTTCTGGCTATTATGAATAATGTCTCTATGAACATAATTGAGTAAGTACTCTTATGGGGTAGGATGGAGTTTCCTTTTGGTATATACCTAGGAGTGTTATAGCTGTTTTTTGTTTTGTTTTTTTTTGGTTTTGTTTTTTGTTTTTTTTTTTGTTTGTTTGTTTTTGTTTATTTTTTTTTTGTTTTGATTTTTTTTGATACAACTACTCCCAATTTTCTGAGACGCCACCAAATTTATTTCCAAAGTTGTTGTACAAGTTTAAATCGTACCAGCAATGAAGGAGTCTTCCATTTCTTCCACAACCTCAACATAATGTGCTGTCCTTCCTTGACTTTTTGGATAACCTTGGTTTGGAAGACGATTTTGTTTGATATTTGAATGGCTACTCCAGCTTTTTTCTTCAGACCATTTGCTTGGAAAATTGTTTTCCAGCCTTTTACTCTGATGTGGTGCCTGTCTTTGTCCCTGAGGCAGAATGTGCTGTCATTTAAGTCTTAGATGTTAATGATTCTGATGTTTGTAAGATAAAATCTCAGAGTCATATCATTTTTCATTTACCTTATGACTAAGGATAATGAACATTTCTTTAAGTGCTTCTCAGCCATTAGATTCCTCTATCAAGAATTCTTTGCTTAGCACTGTTCCCAATTTCTAATGTATTATTTGCTTTTTTGATATTTAATTTGTTGAGTTCTTTATATATTTTGGATATCAACATTCTGTCAGATATAGAGTTGGTTAAGCCATTCTAAAAGCTGACATATTGTTCTATTGACAGTGCCCCATGCCTTACAAAATATTTTCAGTTTAATGAGGTTTCATTTATTAATTGTTGATCTTAGTGGCTGAACTACTAGAGTTCTGTTTCGGAAGTCATCTCCTGTGCCAAAGATTTCAAGGTTATTCTCCACTTCCTCTTTTATCAGACTTAGTATATCAGGGTTTCTTGATCAGATCTTTGATTCATTTAGACTTGACTTTTGTGAAGGGTAATAGATATGGATCTACTTGTAGTATTCTACAAGCAGATATCCAATACTAACAGCATCATTTGTTGAAAATGTTTCATCTATTCCATTGTATAGTTTTGGTGTCTTGTTAAAATCAAGTGTTCATAAGTATGGATTCACTTCTGTGTCTTCACATCATTTTATTGATCAACCTATCTGTATTTATGCCAATACCATGCAGTCTTTATCGCTTCTTCTCTGTAGTACAGCTTGAAACTAGGGATAGGGAACTGGGGGAAGCCAACAGAAAGTTCCAGATTCCAGGACACAAGAGGATCACAGGACCCTACGGGGATGACATTAGGTGAAATCCCCAACAAAGGGGAGAGAGTATCTGTAGAAACCATATCCAGAGGTTAGGAATTGGGTCTGGTTGAAAGATGGGTGCCATACCATTTTCAAAAATTTTAACCCAAAATTGTTCATGTTGAAAGGAAATACAGGGACAAAGAGTGAGGCAGAGTCTGAAGGAAAAGCCATCCAGAGACTGCCCCACATGGGGATATATCCCATATGCAGCCACCAAGCCCAGGCACTATTGCAGATGCTAACAAATGCTTGCTGAGAGGAGCCTGATAAGGATGTTTCCTGAGAGACTTTGCCAAATTCTTACCGACACAGATGTGGATGCTTGCAGTCAACCATCAGAATGAGCTTTGGGACCCCAATGTAGAGGTTATGGGAAGGACTGAAGGAGCTGAAGAGGTTTGCAATATCATAGGAAAAACAACAATATCAACCAACCAGACTCCTCAAAGCTCCCAGGAACTAAAGCTCCAACCAAAGAAAACACATGGAGGGACCCATGGCTCCAGCTGCACATGTAGCAGAGGATGGCCTTATCTGGCATCAATAGGAAGAGAGACTGTTTTTAGGAAGTATACTGTTTATTTTCAGTTTATTTTGTGTCATGTCACTTATGTATACTACTGTGTCTGAATAGCAATAGTTTGACTTTTTCCTTTTCAATTTGTATACCTTGATCTTCTTCCTTTCCTTATTGTTGTTGCTAAAACCTCAGGTGCTACACAGAATAGATACAGAGAATATATACTTTTACCATATTATTGCTTTTTAGGGAATATTTTTTTTCACTCCTTTAACTTTGATATTGGGTGTCAGCTTTCAATGTATTGGCTTTATTATGTTCAAACTTGTGACATGTATCCCTCATCTCTTTAAGAATTTATCATCAAGGAGTGTTGGATTTTGTTGGAGTCTTCTTCAACATTGACTATGATCATTTTGCGGTATTTTTTCCTTTTAGTTTGCTTACATGGTAGATTACAGTGAAAGAGTTTGGTATGTTGATCCATCCCTGGATATGTAAAATGAACTCTACTTCATCATAGGGGTGATATTTTTCATATATCTTTGAATTCTGTTTACAAGTATTTTATTGAGTATTTTTAAATCGATGTTTATGAGGGCAATTGGTCCGAAATTCTCTTTCTTTGTTGAGTCTTTGTGGGACTTAAGTCTCACATTGACTGTATTCCCATAAAGTAAATTTTGTCAACTTTCCTTCTGTTTTTATCTAGTGAAATATTTTGTGTATCAGTATTAGCACCTTTATCAAAGTATGGTATAATCCTGCTCTAAAACCATCTGACCTTGTAGGTTTTGTTTGGGAGATATAAAATGACAGGTTATATTTCCTTTGGCTATAGGACTATTCAAGTTGATCTTGATTCAGCTTTACCAAATTGTATCTATTGAGAAAATTGTCCTTTTTATTTTTTCTATTTTGGTTTTCCATGTTTCTGGAGTACAGGTTTTTGATGTGAAACCCAATGATCTCGGTGTCTGTTGTTATGTCTTCCTCTTCATTTCTAATTTTGTTAATTTGTATGCTTTCGCTGTCTTTCTTTTAGTTAGTTTTGAAAAAAGTTTTGTCCATCCTGATGATTTCCTCAAAGAACCAAATATTTGTTGCCTGATTCCTTGTCTTGTTCTCTTTGATTTTTTTATTATTTTGAGTTTGATTATTACCTGCTGCCTATTTATCTTTGGTGGCTGTGCTTCTACTTGAACTTAGCTCTCTGACATGCTGTTAATTGGTGAGTATGAGATCTCTACAATTTCTTATGAAGACACTCATAACTATGAACCTTCATCTTAGCTCTGTTTTCATTGTACCCCATTTACTTGGAATTTTGTGCAATTCATTGAATTCTAGAAAATCTTTAATTCCTCTTTTTTTTTTAAAATTTCCTTCTAATGGTTGAAAGCTGATGGCTTCTGGAAGCTTAAAACTTTCTGGCTTATTTTGTGGTTAAATTTGCCCACCTTTGATGATTAATACCTGTGGTTTAATAGTGGAGTATTGAGTTAGGACACAGTGCCTTCCCTGCTCAGTGCTAAAAGTTCTTTAACCTTGTGTAGCCAGAGAAATTCACATTCACAAGAAAAAGTACTCACTTCAAAAGAAGGCTTTAGACTTTATTTCTAGGAGAGAGAGAAAAGGGGGAACCTATTTCCTATTGTATTCAATTCTTACACTTTCTCAGGATACATGATCGTATGGTATTCCAAGCTTCTATTTTATAAAAGGTACTAGCAAGTTCACAACATTAATACAAGTCAATAAATCAAATAAGGAATGTCAGGAAGAATGTTACCTGCAAGTCCATTGTGATTGGTTATTAATTATATATTCATTAGCTGCTAGTAACTCCACAAGTTCATACAAGTTTTAACTAAATTTTATGTCAAGGGGGTCAATCATCTGCCTAGTGTCTCATTCCTTTTGAAGTTTTGTTCCGATAAATCTAGTCAATATTTTATCTTTTGTCTTTGAACGTCCTAGAAATTGTTCATTCTCAGTTTGTGAAAATACTTATCAGATAATGCATTCACATCTATCATAGAAGGAATAGTTTCTCTGATTATAAATTTGTTATAAGCCTGCATTTTATCCTAATGCAATTAGTCTGTGACACAAGAAGTCTTACAGAACTTCAACTGCAGCTTTTCAATAAAGAGCTCAAAATTACTTATGTACATTTAGTAATTCTATAAAATTATATAAAGTAGTAAGAAATCATTAATTTATTTACATAGCATTACTACAAGAGAGTACATGTTTGTTGATCTGCATCCAATAGGATGGGCTATATGTCAGGGAAAATTATACTCTAGAATACTTAGAGGAAAGATCGATTCCTCAAATGAAATGTATGAAGGCCGTGCAATTCAGAGATCCATCACATCTGTCCAAAACGTTGGACTATCTTCAGAAAGTCACTCATTACATCTTCTCTCTCCTAGCGACTTTTTAAATTCTTTATTGTTTCTATTTCCAATTTCAGTTCTTAAACAGTTTGTTCAATTACTTCCCCTGTTTCATTGTGCATGCCTCTATTTCTTAAAGGGACTTCTGCAGTTCTTCTTTAAAGACATCTACCATCTCCATAAAATTGGATTTAAGATCATTTTCTTGTTCTTCACATATGATGGAACAGCCAGAGTGTTCTACAGTAAGGCATCTGTGGCTAAGTGCTGTCAGGTTTCCCAAATTGTTGTAGAGTGTGTTCTTAGATTGTACTCTAGCTACTTGAATTTTGAGATTATTATAGGTTTATATATTGATTTCTACACATGTAATTGTCAGATGCATGGATTTTTGTTTTGTTTTGTTGATGTTTTTATTCCCTTGGTCTCTGTTTCCTCCAGGTTTTCTGGTCTTAATGCCTTGGGGTTCTAGTGACCAGGAAGTTTTCAGGTCCAGGAGGGTGTCTTTGCTGAGAGTTTTGTGACTCCTCTGTTTTCTGAGGTTTTGGGTATCAACATTGCCTCTGGGTTCCATAGTTAGGGCTTCCAAAAAAAAAAAAAAAAAAAAAAGCAGAGATCTTCAGCTCAATTTGTGAGAAGGAATATGGAGTCAGGTCATGGGTTGCACTTTATAGTTG
Source organism: Mus musculus (assembly GCF_000001635.26). NCBI lineage: Eukaryota > Metazoa > Chordata > Mammalia > Rodentia > Muridae > Mus > Mus musculus. The sequence goes on along the minus strand of NC_000087.7, from coordinate 18,119,559 downwards.
TTCAAAATACTTGAAGGGGAGTTGGTGAGCCTAGAGCCTAGAGTGGAAAGTTACCTGGGGTGCGTGAAGTTGGTCTAGACTTTTTGTTTATAATTTCAGCAAACATCCATGTTAACCAAAGGGTGTGTAGAAATTATTGTGTGTAAAAAAATGCCACAGAACTTGAAAAGTACACGATGAGAACTTATAAATTTGTTACTTTATGAGTCTTCCAGTATTATTTCTATTACTACAATAAAATGCTCTAAACAAACCATCTTAGGGAGAAAGGCTTAATTTGGCTTGTAATTAGAATTTATAATTTGTCACTTTTCATCTAATGAAAGTTACCTAGGCAGATGGTCAAATGTCTGCATTCAGAAGGATTGAGAAATGAGTATATCCTTGCATGTTCTTGTGACTTAGCTACTTTTTTCATTCACAGAAGTGTCCACAGCCCAAATAAAAAATTGTGTCAACTATATTCAGGGTGGGTGTTCCTACATCAACTAATAATGAAGACAGTTCCTCACAAATGTATGTCAGTCTTTTTTGTTTGTTTGTTTTTATTTATTGGTTTTGGTTTTTGTTTTGGTTTTGGTTTTTGATTTTTTTTTTTTTGATTTTGTTTTTGTTTTTGTTTTTCAAGCCAGGGTTTCTCTGTATATCCCTGGCTGTCCTGGACTTCCTTTTGTAGACCAGGCTGGCCTCGAACTCAGAAATCTGCCTGCCTCTTCCTTCCATGTTATGGGATTAAATGTGTGCACCACCATGTCTGGCCCATATGTCAGTCTTATACACACAATTTTGATTGCTTTATCAAGTGATTCTAGTTTGTGTCAAGATGACAATTAAAAGTAAACACCACAACAGACAATAAAGAAACACATTAACAGATGATCTGAAAAACAAAATAAGTATGGTTTGGGGGCTTCTTCGGATGGGAATGATCTCATTTTGCTCAAATATTTGAGTACTTGATCCCATGTTAGTGTAAATTTTTAGGAATAATTAGTTGATATGACCTTGTTGAAGAAGTTGTGTCACTGTAGGTGGGATTTGAGATTTAAAAGCTTTTACCATTCCTGTTTAGATGACTCTGTCTGCCTTCAAATTGTTATCCCAATACCATGTGGGTCTACTTGCTGCTATGCTTTCCATTATGATGACCATGGATTCCAAGCCACTGAAACCAAGAATAAACCCCTAATAAACTCTTTATTTGTAAGCTGTTTTTGCCACAGTTTTTTATTGTGACAACAGAAAAGTAATTAAAACACTCTAATCCACCTATTTTCTACTTTATGAAATATGTCTTCTATAGTACAATGAATTTCATGGATCAATAGGGTAAATTGTACTACAACTTTATTAATTTTTCAATGGCAGTGATCTTGGTTGTTTTTTTGTATTAATATTCATTTGAGAGCATCCAGAATACATAGGCAGAGTTCTGTAATATTTGTAAAATATGTATTACCTTTCTTTTATTAAGGTGTATGTCACAAATATGTCTTATAAATGTTTTTTATGTATAAATAATAATGAACTGATTACAACTATTGAAATATCATCTATTACTTGATACAGTTATGGTATTTTATAATGACTTTAAAGAATATTGACAATTAACTCACTGTATATGTATATGATAATATTAAGTATAACAAGTACAAAATTCATTAGTTCTCCAGAACTTATTTTTTATTTTATTCAGTGTAACAATATTGTTATGTATAAATCATAATGGCATTTTTCTATTTCCTGCCCCAATGATTTGCACTCCCTCATGAAAATAACTCACAGAATTTTTATATTTTGTTATGCTTTAAACAGTGTAAAAGTTGGGCCACTTTCTAACCTCTATGTGGATAATCAACTTCCCACTGACAATCCTGGTTATTACCTACTAACTTCTTTATGTTACTTTTGTTGCCCTGGAACCAGAGAACTGCCAAACTGTGTCACACTCTTCCAGCACCTTCTTTTATTTATTTATTTATTTATTTATTTATTTATTTATTTATTTATTTATAATTATTTAATTAATTAATCTTGAATCTAGGCACGTTGCTCCAGGTGTTTATCATCTGTGCTCGAGGTGTTTATCATCTGGTAGCATTGTTGGAATTGTTTACCTATACTATTTTATAAATAATGATACTTTGATTTCTTCCTTTCTAATTTGTATGTCCTTGATCCTCTTCAGTCGTCTTATTCCTCTAACTAGAATATCAAGTACTGTATTAAATAGATTTTCAGAGAATGAACAGCCTTTTCTTGTTCCTGATTTTTGCTGAATTATTTTGAATATTTCTCAATTTATTTTTTTTATTACGTATTTTCTTCAATTGCATTTCCAATGCTATCCCAAAAGTCCCCCCCACACTCCCCTACCCACCCATTCCCTTTTTTTTTTGGCCCTGGCATTCCCCTGTGCTGGGGTATATAACGTTTGCCTGGCCAATGGGCCTCTCTTTCCAGTGATGGCCGACTAGGTCATCTTCTAATATATATGCAGCTAGATTCAAGAGATCTGGGGTACTGGTTAGTTCACAATGTTGTTCCTCCGATAGGGTTGCAGATCTCTTTAGCTCCTTGGATACTTTCTCTAGCTCCTCCATTGGGGGCTCTGTGATCCATCCAATAGTTGACTGTGAGCATCCACATCTGTGTTTGCTAGGCCCCGGCCTAGTCTCACAAGGGACAGCTATATCACCATCCTTGCATCAAAGGCTTGCTAGTGTATGCAATGGTGTCATCGCTTGGAGGCTAATTATGTGATTGATCCCTGGATATGGCAGTCTCTAGATGGACCATCCTTTTGTCTCAGCTCCAAACTTTGTCTATGTAACTCCTTACATGGGTGATTGTTTCCAATTCTAAGAATGAGCAAAGTGTCCACACTTTGGTTTTCGTTCTTCTTCAGTTGCACATGTTTTACATATTGTACCTTATATCTCCCTATAATAAGTTTCTGGGTAAATATCCACTTATCAGTGAGTACATTTCATTTGAGTTCTTTTGTGATTGGGTTACCTCACTCAGGATGATGCCCTCCAGGTCCAACAATTTGCCTAGGAATTTTGTGAATTCATTCTTTTTAATAGCTGAGTACTACTCCATTGTGTAAATGTACCAATTTTTTTGTATCCATTCCTCTGTTGAGGGACATATGGGTTATTTCCAGCTTCTGGCTATTATAAATAAGGCTGCTATGAACATAGTGGAGCATGTGTCCTTCTTACTGGTTGGGACATCTTTGGATATATGCCCAGAAGAGGTATTGCAGGATCTTCCGGTAGTACTATGTCCAATTTTCGGAGGAACCGCCAGACTGATTTCAAGAGTGGTTGTACCAGCTTGCAATCCCACCAACAATGGAGGAGTGTTCCTCTTTCTCCACATCCTCGCCAGCATCTGCTGTCACCTGAATTTTTGATCTTAGCCATTCTGACTAGTGTGACATGGAATCTCAGGGTTGTTTTGATTTGCATTTCCCTGATGATTAAGGATGTTGAACATTTTTTCAGGTGTTTCTCAGCCTTTCGGGATTCCTCAGGTGAGAATTCTTTTTTCAGCTCTGAGCCCCATCTTTTATGGGGCTATTTGCCTTTCTTGAGTCCACCCTCTTGAGTTCTTTATATATATTGGATATTAGTCCCCTATGTGATTTAAGATAGGTAAAGATTATTTCCCAACCTGTTGGTGGTCTTTTTGTCTCATTGAACGTGTCTTTTGCCTTGCAGACGCTTTGCAGTTTCATGAGGTCCCATTTGTCAATCCTTGATCTTAAAGCTGTTCTATTCAGTAAATGTTCCCCTGTGCCCATATCTTCAAGGCTTTCCCCCACTTTCTCCTCTATAAGTTTCAGTGTCTCTGGTTTTATGTGAAGTTCCTTGATCCACTTAGATTTGACCGTAGTACAAGGAGATAAGTATGGATCGATTCACATTCTTCTACACGATAACAACCAGTTATGCCAGCACCAATTGTTGAAAATGCTGTCTTTCTTCCACTGGATGGTTTAAGCTCAATTGTCGAAAAGCAAGTGACCATAGGTGTGTGGGTTCATTTCTGGGTCTTCAATTCTATTCCATTGGTCTACTTGTCTGTCTCTATACCAGTACCATGCAGTTTTTATCACAATTGCTCTGTAGTAAAGCTTTAGTTCAGGCATGGTGATTCCACCAGAGGTTTTTTTATCCTTGAGAAGAGTTTTTGCTATCCTATGTTTTTTGTTATTCCAGATGAATTTGCAAATTGCTCCTCCTAATTCGTTAAAGAATTGACTTGGAATTTTGATGGGGATTGCATTGAATATGTAGATTGCTTTTGGCAAGATAGCCATTTTTACAATGTTGATCATGCCAATCCATGAGCATGGGAGATCTTTCCATCTTCTGAGATCTTCTTTAATTTTTTTCTTCAGAGACATGAAGTTCTTGTCATACAGATCTTTCATTTCGTTAGTTAGAGTCACACCTAGGTATTTTATATTATTTGTGGCTATTGAGATGGGTGTTGTTTCCCTAATTTCTTTCTCAGCCTGTTTGTCCTTTGTGTAGAGAAAGTCCATTGACTTGTTTAAGTTAATTTTATGTCCAGCTACTTCACTGAAGCTGTTTATCAGGCTTAGGAGTTCTCTGGTGGAATTTTTAGGGTCACTTATATATACTATCATATCATCTGCAAAAAGTGATATTTTGACTTCATCTTTTCCAATTTGTCTCCCCTTGATCTCCTTTTGTTGTCGAATTGCTCTGGCTAGGACTTCAAGTACTATGTTGAAGAGGTAGGGAGAAAGTGGGCAGCGTTGTCTAGTCCCTGATTTTAGTGGGATTGTTCCGGCTTCTCACCATTTACTTTGAGTTGACTACTGGTTTGCTGTAGATTGCTTGTATCATATTTAGGTATGGGCCTTGAATTCCTGATATTTCCAAGACTTTTATCATGAATGGGTTTTGGATCTTGTCGAATGCTTTTTCCACATCTAACGAGATGATCATGTGGTTTTTGTCTTTGAATTTGTTTACATAATGGATTACGTTGATGGATTTTCATATATTAAACCATCCCTGTATCCCTGGGATGAAACCTACTTGGTCAGGATAGATGATTGCTTTAATGTGTTCTTGGATTTGGTTAGCAAGAATTTTATTGAGGATTTTTGCATCGATATTCATAAGGGAAATTGGTCTGAAGTTCTCTAACTTGTTGGATCTTTCTGTGGTTTAGGTATCAGAGTAATTGTGGTTTTATAGAATGAGTTGGGTAGAGTTCCCTCTACTATTATTTTGTGGAATAGTTTGTGCAGAACTGGGATTAGATCTTCTTTGAAGGTCTGGTAGAACTCTGCACTAAACCCATCTGGTCCTGGGCTGTTTTTTGGTTGGGAGACTATTAATGACTGCTTCTATTTCCTTAGGGGATATGGGACTCTTTAGATCATTAACTTGATCCTGATTTAACTTTGGTACCTGGTGTCTGTCTAGAAATTTGTCCATTTCATCCAGTTTTTCCAGTTTCGTTGAGTATAGCCTTTTGTAGAAGGATCTGATGGTGTTTTGTATTTCTTCAGAATCTGTTGCTACGTCTCCCTTTTCATTTCTGATTATGTTAATTAAGATATTGTCCCTGTGCCCTCTAGTGAGTCTAGCTAAGTTTTTATCTATCCTGTTGATTTTCCCGAAGAACCAACTCCTCGTTTTTTAATTCTTTGAATAGTTCTTCTTGTTTCCACTTGGTTGATTTCACCTCTGAGTTTGATTATTTCCTGCCGTCTACTCCTCTTGGGTGAATTTGCTTCCTTTTTTTCTAGAGCTTTTATATGTTTTGTCAAGCTGTTAGTATGTGCTCTCTCCCGTTTCTTCTTGGAGACACTCTGCGCTATGAGTTTCCCTCTTAGAAATGGTTTCATTGTGTCCCATAGGTTTGGGTATGCTGTGGCTTCATTTTCATTAAACTCTCAAAAGTCTTTCATTTCTTTCTTTATTCATTCCTTGACCAAGGTAACATTGAGAAAAGTGTTGTTCAGTCTCCAAGTGAATGTTGGCTTTCCATTATTTATGTTATTATTAAAGATCAGCCTTAGGCCATGGTGGTCTGATAGGTACATGAAACAACCTCAATATTTTTATATCTGTTGAGGCCTGTTTTGTGACAATTATATGGTCAATTTTGGAGAAGGTCCTGTGAGGTGCTGAGAAGAAGGTATATCCTTTTGTTTTAGGATAAGATATGCTGTAGATATCTCTTAAGTCCATTTGTTTCATCACTTCTGTTAGTTTCACTGTGTCCCTGTTTAGTTTCTGTTTCCATGATCTGTCCATTGATGAAAGTGGTGTGTTGAAGTCTCCCACTATTATTGAGTGAGTTGAAATGTGTGGTTTGAGCTTTATTTACTAAAGTGTCTTTAATGAATGTGGCTGCCCTTGCATTTGGAGCATAGATATTCTGAATTGAGAGTTCCTCTTGGAGGATTTTACCTTTGATGAGTATGAAGTGTCCCTCCTTGTCTTTTTTGATAACTTTGTGTTGGAATTTGATTTTATTCGATATTAGAATGGCTACTCCAGCTTGTTTATTCAGACCATTTGCTTGGAAAATTGTTTCCAGACTTTCAATCTGAGGTAGTGTCTCTCTTTTTCCCTGAGATGGGTTTCCTGTAAGCAGCAGAATCTTGGGTCCTGTTCGTGTAGCCAGTCTGTTAGTCTATGTCTTGTTACTGGGGAGTTGAGACCATTGATATTAAGAGATATTAAGGAAAAGTAATTGTTGGTTCCTTTTATTTTTGATGTTAGAGTTGGCATTGTGTTCTTGTGGCTGTCTTCTTTTTGGTTTGTTGAGGGATTACTTTCTTGCTTGTTCTAGGGTGTGCTTTCCGTCCTTGTATTGCTTCTTTTCTGTTATTATCCTTTGAAGGGCTGGATTTGTAGAAAGATAATTTGTGAATTTGGTTTTGTCCTGGAATACTTTGGTTTCTCCATCTATGGTAATGGAGACTTTGGCCGGGTATAGTAGCCTGGGCTGGAATTTGTGTTGTCTTAGTTTCTGTATAACATCTGTCCAGGCTCTTCTGGCTTTCATAGTCTCTGGTGAAAAGTCTGGTGTAATTCATATAAGACTGCCTTCATATGTTACTTGACCTTTCTCCCTTACTGCTTTTAATATTCTCTCTTTATTTAGTGCATTTGTTGTTCTGATTATTATGTGTCAGGAGGAATTTCTTTTCTGTTCCAGTCTATTTGGAGTTCTGTAGGCTTCTTGTATGTTCATGGGCATCTCTTTCTTTAGATTTGGGAAGTTTTCTTCAATAATCTTGTTGAAGATGTTTGCTGGTCCTTTGAGTTGAAAATCTTCATTCTCATCAACTCCTATTATCCATAGGTTTGGTCTTCTCATTGTGTCCTGGATTTTCCTGGATGTTTTGAGTTAGGATCTTTTTGCATTTTGCATTTTCTTTGATTGTTGTGCTGATGTTCTCTATGGAATCTTCTACACCTTACATTCTCTCTCTCTTCCATCTCTTGTATTCTGTTGCTGATGCTTGCATCTATGGTTCCAGATATCTTTCCTACGGTTTCTATCTCCAGCGTTGCCTCACTTTGGGTTTTCTTTCTTGTGTCTACTTCCCTTTTTAGGTCTAGTATGGTTTTGTTCTTTTCCATCACCTGTATGGATGTGTTTTCCTATTTTTCTATAATGACTTGTAACTCTTTAGCTGTGTTCTCCTGTATTTCTATAAGTGAGTTATTAAAGTTCTTCTTGATGTCCTCTACCATCATCATGAGATATGCTTTTAAATCTGGGTCTAGCTTCTCGGCTGTGTTGGGGTGCCCAGGACTAGGTGGCATGGGAGTGCTGCGTTCTGATGATGGTGAGTGGTCTTGATTTCTGTTAGTAGGATTCTTATGTTTTCCTTTTGCCATCTGGAATTCTCTGGAGCTGTGCAGGATACACTTGGCAGGGTCCCAGAACCAGGATGTCTGTTGCCAATACTCAGCAAAGTGCTCCCGTGCCTGGCAGATCCCAATCCTCAGAATTCTTAAGATGGCGTGGCTGGTGTTGTGCGTATCTGGTGGTAGTCAGCCGACTGTGCGCCCTAGCTACCCTGGTGCTGCTCGGACCAAAAGGGGCTTGTGCCCCTACTCAGACCAGGTTTTTGCTTCCCTGACTAATGCAGTGTCAAGTCCCGCCCGATTGGATTGGAGCAGATGCTTAGTTCCACTCACCAGAGGTCTTAAGATCGCTTGGCGGGTGTTTTGTGTTGCTGGCAGGAGTCAGACAACTGTGCACACTCTCCAGCACCATCAAATGCTGGCTATGACTCTTGCCCTGCACTCTTCTCAGGTATGGCATTTCACCTCTTCTTCTCCCAGCCTGATGGATCTCCTTTGTACTACTTCCTCTCTGTTTTAAGCTCTGGAATCTTAAAAGTCCTAACTCTGTCTAACCTGGCCAGCCATTTCCTGGTTGAATCTTTATTTACCAATCAAAACCAACTCAGAGCAGAATCCCTCAGTGTTTTACATGCAGAAAATTATAATAAAAGCAGCATTAGGTCAAACTCACTACAATTCAGTTCATAATTTTTATAAAGGCCACTGACTTTATTAATCTAAAATTTGTTATAAATAGTGACTGATTTATTTTTTGCCAAAAAGGGAACCAAATTAGTTACTTAATATCAAGTGACCAGCTGTGAATTCACATGAAATAACAAAGTAATTTGAAAGATGAATGGAAAATAAACAACTGAGCCAAGAAGAAAAACTGAATCCAAATTTGATGGTGAGGAATGTCCAGAGCCAATCCAGCCAGTGTTGCAAAACTTTAAAGATTCAGAAATTGGCCACAGCAGATATTTCTGGAAGAGAAACAGCAAAATAAAAATGAATAAAGAGATAGGTGGATTTTTTTTCAGAAAGTAGAATCTAAATTCAAATATTTCATCTCACCAATGAAATGACAATTAATACTTCGAGAATTTTAGAATTCATTCTAATTGGAGAATACAGGGATAGTTGGTAATTTTTATTTCCTTTCTACATACAATACAGAAATATTATATCTATATTAGGCTTAGAGTCAGGAAAACTTGGGAAACAATATAGATAATTAATATTCATCTCTAGAAGTCAGACAGGTAAAAAAAAAGTCAAAATAACACAAATGGCAAATCTAAGAAAAGCAACACTGTAAATTCAGCATGTGCTTAGAAATGCATATATGATATTTAAAAAATTCCACCCTTTATTATGAACAATGAATATAAATACCAGAATTTCACCTTTAAGAAAAATCACATGGATAATACAAGTTAGAAGGAAACTGCACACCTCAAGCATAATAAAATTCATTATATATATTTATAAACACAAACACACACATAAACATGTAGTTTGAGCCAGAAATGCAATCTCTTACTGTTTGAATCAGTTACAAAGATATTTTCATCATATAGATTCTCTCTTAAAGAAGAGAAAAATCCATTACATCATTTACATTTCTCTGGATGCTCAACCTGAGTCCATCTTGAGATGTGTTTTTTTTTTTTTTTTCTTCCTTACAGATTGGGCTACAGTGCAGATTCAAAAAATCATAGGAGTTGTAATTCTGAGTCACTGGAGTAATCTTATGCAGAAAGTTTGAGTAAAATAATCTATAACTTAGAGGAGTGAACATGTCACAAATTTTGTAGAAAATTTAAATGTGGACTATGGAAGACATGGTGGTTGGTAGTTTTATTCTCAGGGGTAGAAATGATACTACTAGATGGCAGTTTATTGCGAAGGACAGTACAGTACAGAAGTCAACAAAACCATATATAGTCCAACATATACCAAAGAAATTCAATGAAACATAAGATAATATTCTGAAATAATAATACAAAAATTATAAAATCTTGAAGAAACTGAAAAAAATTATAGGTATATATTACCTACATATTTAAATGAAGGGGATAAAAGAAAACCAATATAAGAACTCATGTTCTTGAAATGTGGTAATGGTAGCATGGCAGGGAAAGTACCATAAAAGTCCAGGACTAGATGGATTTAACAATGAGTTCTACCAGACTACAGAATTTCTTTTGTAAGTAACTACATTGTGTTTCTCTGTATATACTTTCATTTCTGTGGTTGCATATGTCACATCATGAACGTGCAGGTCATGGGACAACTTTCAGAAGCTGTTTCTCTCCTTTCAAAAGTGGTTTCCAGGTTTGCAAACTTAGTAGAAAAAAGATTCATACTGCATTAGAAAAAATCACCATAATCAAATTGGATCTACATCAGAGATATGCCCTCATAATCATAATTTACCACACATGAAACAATATAATACAATACCTATGCATATCTAAGGGCAAAAATTATATGAACGTTTCTATATATTCAAATAGAACCATTTTACGTTGTACTTGAAAGGGTCTCTTCAGGTTCTTTCACACTGCTGTTGGGCATTTCGTCCAATGTCATCCTCATTGGGTCCTGAGAGCCTCCCACAACCATGCTGTCTGGGATTTAGTAGTGGTTCTTCCCATTCCCCACGTCATACTACTAGATATTTCTATTCATTCTCTTGGCCCTCAGGGCTTCTTTCCTGTCTCCCTCATACCAGATATTGCCTCCTTTTCTTCCCTCCACCTCCCCTGTTTCAAACATGTCCCTCCATACCTCTGCCTCCAATGATTATGTTGTTCCATGTTCTAAGTGAGATTGGACATTGAAGCATTCACATTTGGGCTTTCCCTCTTCTTAAGCTTCATATGGTCTGTGAATTCTTCATGGATATTCTGAACTTTTTGTGTAATATCCACTTATCAGTGAGTACATACCATATATTCATACATATCTCCTTTGGTGTCTGGGTTACTTCACTCAGGATAGTATTTTCTATTTCCACGCATTTTCCTGGAAAGAAAAACAAAAATAAAACAAAAAACTAATATCCTCATTTTGAATAGCTGAGTGGTCTTTTTTTGTTTGTTTTTATTTGTTTGTTTGTTTTCGTTTGTTTGTTTGTTTTTTGTTTTTGTTTTTCGGGATAGGATCTCCCTGTATGGCCCTGGCTGTCCTGGAAATCACTCTGTAAACCAGGCTGCCCTTGATCTCAGAAATCTGCCTGCCTCTTGAGTAGTCTTTCACTGGGTAAATGTACCACATTTTCTGTATATATTTTTCATTGAAGGGAATCTGGGTTGTTTCCAACATTCAGCTATTATAATTTTTTTTTCTTTGTTTAATGGTACAACCACTTGTTTTTATTTCTTAAAATTACAACCTGCTCCTTTGGTGAAATTTATGGTCAGTCCTTTTTTTTTTTTTTTCCATTTTTTATTAGGTATTCAGCTCATTTACATTTCCAATGCTATACCAAAAGTTCCCCATACGAAGCCCCACCTCACTCCCTTACCCACCTACACCCCCTTTTTTGCCCTGGCGTTCCCCTGTACTGGGGCATATAAAGTTTGCAAGTCCAATGGGCCTCTCTTTGCAGTGATGGCCGACTAGGTCATCTTTTAATACATATGCAGCAAGAGACAAGAGCTCCGGGGTACTGCTTAGTTCATATTGTTGTTCCACCTATAGGGTTGCAGTTCCCTTTAGTTCCTTGAGTTTTTTTCTCTATGTCCTCCATTGGGGGCCCTGTGGTCCATTCAATAACTGACTGTGAGCTAGAGTTTGCTAGTGTTTGCTAATCCCTCACATAGTCTCACAAGAGATAGCTATATCCCGGTCCTTTCAGCACAATCTTGCTAGTGTATGCAATGGTATTAGCATATGGAAGCTGATCATGGGATGGATCTCTGGATATGGCAATCACTAGATGGTCCATCCTTTCGTCACACTTCCAAATTTTGTCTCTGTAACTCCTTCCATGGGTGTTTTGTTTCCTAGTCTAAGAAGGGGCAAAGTGTCCACAGTTTGGTCTTCGTTCTCTTGTGTTTAATGTGTTTAGCAAATTGTATCTTATATCTTGAGTATCCTAAGTTTCTGGGCTAATATCCACTTATCAGTTAGTACATATTGTGAGAGTTTATTTGTGATTGGGTTACCTGACTCAGGATGATTCCCACCAGGTCCATCCATTTGGTTAGGAATTTCATAAATTCATTCTATTTAATAGCTGTGTAGTACTCCATTGTGTAACTGTAACACATTTTCTGTATCCATTCCTCTGTTGAGGGGCATCTGGGTTCTTTCCAGCTTCTGGCTATTATAAATAAGGCTGTTATGAACATAGTGGAGCATGTGTCCTTCCTACCGGTTGGGACATCTTCTGGATATATGCCCAGAAGAGGTATTGCTGGATCTTCTGGTAGTAATATGTCCAATTTTCTGAGGAACCGCCAGACTGATTTCCAGAGTGGTTGTACAAGCTTGCAATCCCACCAACAATGGAGGAATGTTCATCTTTCTCCACATCCATGCCAGCATCTGCTGTCACCTGAATTTTTTTTTTTTACCTATTTTTATTCAACATGAAACAGAACAACAGTTGTTCAGAAAACAAAACAAAAACAGACACGAATTGACACATGGAAAGACTGGAGCATCAAACACAGACAATACAGAGAGGGTAGAGAACTTGATGTAACCAGAATTATGGATGTCTCCTGTATGGGCCAAAGAGAAAGCAGTATATCTCCAAATTTTTTTCTGTTCCTGGGAGAGCTCCAAAATCTTTTTTTCATCTCTCTTGGTCTCTCTTTCTCATGTCATTTGTATACCTAGCATCTCCCACTCACCACCCCCTTTTGTATTTACACTTTTTATTTGATTTTATTATTTTAAGTTTTTAAAAGAATGTAATTTTTGTTTGAGTTGCCTTATCTGTGCTCTAGTTCGCATTCATGTCTGCCTTTGATTTTATTATTTCTTACTATAACTTTTGTTTTTATTTTTTTTTCAAGGACGTAAAGAGCAACCTTAGGTTATATATTTCATAATTTTATGATACTTCTTTTTCTTTTTTTTTTCTTTTCCATTTTTATTAGGTATTTAGCTCATTTACATTTCCAATGATTTACCAAAAGTACCCCATAGCCACCCACCCTCACTCCCCTACCCATCAACTCCCCCTTTTTGGCCCTGGCATTCCCCTGTACCCGGGCATATTCTTTGTACAGTTCTGAGCCCCATTTTTTAGTGGGGTTATTTGATTATATGGAGTCTAAATTCTTGAGTTCTTTATATATATTGGATATTAGTCCCCTTACCGATTTGGGATAGGTAAACATCCTTTCCTAATCTGTTTGTGGTCTTTTTGTCATATTGAAGGCATCTTTTGCCTTGCAGAAGCTTTGCAATTTTATGAGGTCCCATTTACCGATTCTCGATCTTACAGCACAAGCCATTGCTGTTCTATTCAGGAATTTTTCCCCTGTACCCATATCTTCGAGGCTTTTCCCAACTTTCTCCTCTATTAATATCAGTGTCTCTGGTTTTATGTGGAGTTCTTTAATCCAATTAGATTTGACCTTAGTACAAGGAGATTAGAATGGATCAATTTGCAATCTTCTACATGATAACAGCCAGTTGTGCCAGTACCATTTGTTGAAAATGCTGACTTTTTTCCACTGGATGGTTTTAGATTGCTTGTCAAAGATCAAGTGACCATGTGTGTGTGTGTTTTTCTTTGGGTCTTCAATTCTGTTCCATTGGTCTACTTGTCTGTCACTATACCAGTACCTTGCAGTTTTTATCACAATTGCTCTGTAGTACAGCTTTAGGTTAGGCATGGTGATTCCACTAGATGTTCTTTTATCCTTGAGAAGAGTTTTTGCTATCCTAGATTTTTTGTTATTCCACATGAATCTGCTGATTGCTCTTACTAATTCGTTGAAGAATTGAGTTGGAATTTTGATGGGGATTGCATTGAATCTGTAGATTGTTTTGGCAAGATAGCCATTTTTACTATATTGATCCTGCAGATCCATGAGCATGGGAGACCTTTCCATCTTCTGAGATAATCTTTAGTTTCTTTCTTCAGAGGCATGAAGTTCTTGTCAGACAGATCTTTCACTTCCTTAGAGTCATGCCTAGGTATTTTATATTATTTGTGGCTATTTAGAAGGGTGGTGTTTCCCTAATTTCTTCCTCAGCCTGTTTGTCTTTTGTGAAGAGAAAGGCCATTGACTTGTTTGAGTTAATTTTATATCCAGCTACTTCACTGAAGCTATTTATCAGGCTTAGGAGTTCTCTGGTGGAATTTTTAGGGTCCCATATACATATTATCATATCATCTGCAAAAAGTGATATATTGACTTCTTCCTTTCCAATTTGTATCCCCTTGATCTCCTTTTGTTGTCTAATTGCTCTGGCTAGGGTTTCAAATACAATGTTGAATAGGTAGGGAGAGAGTGGACAGCCTTGTCTAGTCACTGTTTTTAGTGGATTGCTTCAAGTTTTCACCATTTACTTTGATGCTGGCTACTGGGTTGCTGTAGATTGTTTTTATCATGTTTAGGTATGGACCTTGAATTCCTGATCTTTCAAAGACTTTTATCATGAATGGGTGTTGGATTTTGTCAAATGCGTTCGCAGCTTCTAACGAGATGATCATGTGGGTTTTGTCTTTGAGTTTGTTATATACTGGATTACGTTGATGGATATATTGAACGATCCCTGCATCCCTGGGATGAAACCTACTTGGTCAGGATGGATGATTGTTTTGATGTGTCCTTGGATTTGGTTAGCAAAAACTTTATTGAGGATTTTTGCATGAATATTCATAAGTGATATTGGTCTGAAGTTCTCTATCTTTGTGGGGTCTTTTTGTGGTTTAGGTATCAGAGTAATTGTGGCTTCATAGAATGAGTTGGGTAGAGTACCTTCTGTTTCTATTTTGTGGAATAGTTTGTGCAGAAGTGGGAATAGATCTTCTTTGTAGGTCTGATAGAACTCTGCACTAAACCCATCTCATCCTGGGCTTTTTTTGGTTGGGACACTATTAATGACTGCTTTTATTTCTTTGGGGGATATTGGGCTGTTTAGATCATTAACCTGATCTTGATTCAACTTTGTTACCTGGTATCTGTCTAGACACTTCTCCATTTCATCCAGGTACTCCAGTTTTGTTGAGTATAGCCTTTTGTAGAAGGAACTGATGGTTTTTTTTGGATTTCTTCAGGATCTGTTGTTATGTTTCCCTTTTCATTTCAGATTTTATTAATTAGAATGCTTTCCCTGTGCCCTCTAGTGAGTCTGGCTAAGGGTTTGTCTATCTTGTTGATTTTCTCAAAGAACCAGCTCCTTGATTGGTTGATTCTCTGGATAGTTCTTCTTGTTTCCACTTGGTTGATTTTGCCTCTGAGTTTCATTATTTCCTGCCATCTACTCCTCTTGGGTGAATTTGCTTCCTTTTGTTCTAGAGCTTTTAGGTGTGTTGTCAAGCTGCTAATGTATGCTCTCTCTAGTTTCCTTTTGGAGGCACTCAGAGCTATGAGTTTTCCTCTTAGAAATGCTTTCATTGTGTCCCATAAGTTTAGGTATGAGGTGGCTTCATTTTCATTCAACTCTAAGAAGTCCTTAATTTCTTTCTTTATTCCTTCCTTGACCAAGATATCATTGAGAAGAGTGTTGTTCAGTTTCCACGTGAATGTTGGCTTTCTATTATTTATTTTGTTATTGAAGATCAGCCTTAGTGCATGGTGATCTGATAGGATGTATGGGACAATTTCAATATGTTTGTATCTGTTGAGGCCTGTTTTGTGGTCAATTTCATATTTAAAATTGTTCTCAATTTATATAAGAGTTTCAGCACAACCTTCACATTTAGGGACACAATCTTCCAAATGGCTACTCCTCTGGATCTCAGTAAATGGGAATGTTCCATAGCTTCATGGCCTGAGTGAGAATTGTCAATTGTCTCTATTTCCATTTTTAGATCATGGATGGTTTTGTTCTGCTCCTTCACCTGTTTGATTGTGTTTTTCTGAATCTATTTAACAGATTTTTGTGTTTCCTCTTTAAGGACTTCTACATGTTTATCTGTGTTCTCCTGCATTTCGTTAAGAGAGTTACTAATGTCCTTCTTAAATTCCTTCATCATCACTATGAGAAGTGACTTTAGATCCATGTCATACTTTTAGGGTGTGTTGGGGTATCCACTTGATATGGTGCAAGTGTTGGGTTCTGATTATTCCAAATAACTTTGGTTTCTCTTGCTTATTAACTTATGCTTGCCTCTCACCATCTGGATATCTCAAGTGCTACATGCCCTGGCTACATCAGACTGTCCTTCCTGTGATATTGGTTGTGTCATAACTCTTCAAAGTCTAGCTGTCTCTGTGATCCTGTTATTACGGTATACTGTGATTCTGAGATGCTGGGTGTGTCTGACATCCTGGGAGTCAAGCTGCCCTTGGAACCTTGAGATCCTGGTGTGACTAAGCTCCTAGGATCCTGGGATCCTCTGACCCTGGCCATGTTAGATCTTCAGGTAGTAGAGCTTTTTCTGGGTGTTATGGGGCTGGCTTCTGAGTTTGCATCCAAGGACTGCTCAGGGCCCTGTCCCAGACTGAATGGATGCAATCCATACCACTGGTCTGGTGGAGTTCCTGCATGCCTGTGTCTTTCTGGTACCCTCTACTCCAGGTGTTGGGGAATGATGTTGTGTCTTCCTCTTGTCTGATCATCGGATCCTATGAATGTTAGATGTCTGGCAGTGGAGTTGCCTCCGGGTGTTATAAGGCTAGCTACAGAGTTTGCATGCAAGGTCTACTCAAGGTTTTGGCTCCAGAAATAAAATATTTTTTAAATGATGTTTCTTGTAAACTTACCTGTCTCCAAAAGTACCTGAAATATTTTTACAGGGATTGATTTAATCTCATAAATTGATTAAGGAAAAATGACATCTTGATGATTTTGATATATCCTAACAGGAAAAAAATAATGGACATCTCCCACTAAGTAAAAAATATTTCGGAAGCCAGGTGGTGGTGGCACACACCTTTTATCTCAGTTTTTAGAAGGCAGAGGTAGGCAAATCTCAGTTTGAGGACATTCTAGTCTACAAAGTAAGTATCAGAATTGCCATATATATTAATAATAATAATAATAATAATAATAATAATAATAATAATAATAAAATAAATGAAAAACACAGTATTGAAAATGAATGATAATTTTAAATTATGTACATATGTGCCACATGTCCCTGTGTACATATGTGAATACACTTAAGTTTTTTTTTTTTTTTACAATTAGATGTTTTCTTCATTTAGATTTCAAATGCTATCCCAAAATTCCCCTGTATGTTCCCCCAACCCTTCCCCTTACCCACTCACTCTCATGTCATAGGCCTGGCATTCCCCTGTTCGGGAGCATCGATAATAATGGGAACAGAGAGAAGCGGCTGAGCCTGGAAACCAGAGAGGGGGCTAATCATGGCTCTCAGTTAGCAGTTTAGTTTGTTTCAAGAAACAAATATACTTTCTATCAATGAGGTTTGTGAATGAACAGGAAATATTTTCATCTCTCAGAATGGAAGGTGTTTATTTTATAGTGTTTATAGATTTTTGGGACTATTTTATTATAAGCAATTAAAGCCAGGTAAGTTTTCACATACCTGTAATGGTACTAGCATGGAATGCTGAACCTCAACACTCTAGACCTTCCTGGAGAATACAAAACATACTAACTGCCTATCTCAAAAATCAAATGAAATGAAATAAAATTAAACCAATGTACCTTTGGTATTTGTATATCATCCCTTTGGAAACTAATAAGATAATGAATCAAAAAATAAACTTCAAATATTTTATTAGTCATAAACATAATTAGAAATGAAAAGAAGGTTAAAAAATCAATACAGATAGGGGAAGGGAGAGACATGTGTGGGAAATGGGACAAGAAGGAGAATAGAGGAATTTGATCAGGTACTGTGGTTGTGGGAAACAGGACTGAATTGATGAAGACCAGCGAAAAGAATGGAAACAGGCAACTTTGTGAAGGAGGAAATGAGAAAAGGCTCTAGAGTATACCAGAGACCTGGGATGTGAGAAACTCTCAGGAATTAAAAAAAAAAAAAAAGGAACATTAGATGAAATGCCCTCCAGTGGTGAGAGTGGAATTGTAGAGTTCTCCTCCCAGCAATCCTCTCCTGTATGTGTGTTGGAGGCCTCATATCAGCAGGTGCATTCTGTCTCTTTGTTGGGCCACAATTTCAGACATCTTGGGGGAACACTTTAATTGAGACAGGGATCCTACCAAAGGGATGCACTCTTCTTTAATATCTTTCACCTCATTAATTCAACAACAAGGGTCAGATTCTTCAATCCATTGATTGGGTGAAAATATCTGCATCTGAATCATAAAGCTGCTATTTGGGTCAGTAGGAATATTTCTTAAACTTGTTGCAGTGGGTATAATAGCTAATAAATTTAAAAAAATCTCTAAAAATATATATTGTATATTGTAACAGAAATATAATGTTGGTTCTAAGGCCCCTGTTTGCATTCAGTTCAAGATACAGGCATTAATCTGTGTTTCTTATAATGATTGTGGGTAACCACAATAAGCTAAACCAAACCAAACCAAAAAAAAAAAAAAAACAAACAAAAAAAACAACCTCTTCTATACATTGTCTCTTCTTCTACTGATTCACAAGTTGTTAAAGTCTATACTCTTTGACGTAACTACAGTTTGGAATTGTCCTCCCCCTACTCTGACTCAGAATAACAGTTTGCATGAGCTCAGATACCTTACTTTGTAATCTGAGTGCATGTGTGATTTAGATAGTAGTTGATTGCTAAGAGAAAGCACAAACTGTGTAGGAAAGTGAATGAATGTTGCAGATGACATGTCAATATCATCCCCTTTGTAGGAGAGAATATAAGAGAATCTTTATTCATACTAAGTGTTAGAGGAATATATATATTGAGAGAGAGAGAGAGAAAGAGAGAGAGATATTTCATCACATAGAATAGAATATTGTAGAGCACTGATATCAATTTTAGTACTGATATTATATATTGCTTTTGCAGAAGACCTGCTTGCAGTACACAGCCTCTGTAGGTTTCTGAATTCAGATACTTGTAATATGAATGCTAGGATGACTGTACTTATGAAGAAATAATGAGCAGGTGTAACAGTCAGATGCAGATGTATGCAAACAACCAATGGACAGAATCTGCAGAACCATTGGTTTAATTTGAGAAAGACTGAAGGAGGCTGACAGGACCAGTTGTCTCAAATACTATGGACCTAGAATTCTCCCAAATGCTAGACAACCAAACAGGCAGCATATATGAACTATAAGAAGGTCTCTAAAACATACACAGAAAAAAATCTGCTTGATCTCTATTCAATCAGAAATGATGCACTAAATTCTCAACAAACTAGAGACACCAAGGTGTTTAGAGATCCGGTAGGATGGGGACTTACCCTTTGAGACAGGGGATGGGCAGTAGATATGGGATATGGAACAGTAGGAAGGTGGACAATGAATGAATTAATTAATAAAAAATAATAGTGCCACATAATCAGGTCCCCTATACTCTAATTCTGCAATCGGAATCCAAGAAAACTCACATGTTCCCATAATAACATACTCAAAAAATTAAATATATATACCTGAAATGTCATGATTTTCAACTTTATTTTACAAAGAAATTCACTGGAACAAAGATTTTCTTTGGTTGAACTCATTTACATGCATTTGCTCTCCTAGTGTACCGAAAATATAGGTTATTCTCCATATAAAAGGCCAAATATCTACTAACATAGCTTTCATCTGGATACACTCCAATTTTATCTTTCATTAGAATGTAATCTGGATTCATTTGGACATAAATTAAATTTATATTTAACATTCACTTATTGGTGTAAGGTGGAGGTAAGGTAGAATATCAGGGTCATGTTGGTTTTCATTTCTCTACTGATGTGATCATTGATTTCAAAAAACAATACCCTGCTGGGGGCTGGGAAGATGGCTCAGTGGAGTTCATGTATTCTCAGCACCTCTGTAAAATTCCAGACATGTCTATTCATATCTGCAACACTGTGGGGTGGAGACAGGTAGATATACCAATAGTGTATTGGCCAGTCAAACTAGTCAAAATGGTGAGAGGGTTTCACTCTAAGAGAGCAAGTGTTGAAGATATTCTACTCATTACTTAACATATGTGTATGTGTGACATCAGACTTGGGAACAGACACTGCACTCATATAAAGACACTAATCACCATACCATACCACCCATGAAACCTTGAGTTCCGCAGATCTATAACCCATGTGTCTCTAAGTATGAAATAGGAAGTTTTATATTCTCATTATCTTGTTAATCCTGTTTTCTGTCAAATGCTAGAAGCTAAACCAATGTATTCTCAGACTCTGGATGGTACGTCATAACTTTTGGTCTTTCTGGAATAGCAACCAACTATCAGCAGAGACACTTTTCAATTTACCCTGGCTTACAGGTTCAGAAATTCAGTCCATTATCATCAAGGTAGGAATATGGCAGGATCCTGGCAGGCATGTGCATTTGGAGCTGAGAGTTCTACATCTTCATCTGAAGGGTGCTAGGAAATGATTAGCTTTCAGGCAGCTAGGCAGAGGGCATTAAAGTCCATGTTCACAAAGATAAATTTCTTTCAACAAGGCCAAACTTACTTCAACAAGGTTATTAGCTCCCAGTAGTGCCACTCCCTAGGCCAAGAATAGTCAAAATATCAAATGTGTTTTTGAATGTTTGTGTTTGTGTTAGTTTGGGTTTTATTGCCATGAAGAGTCTCCAGGATCACAGTAACTCTTGAACACTTTGTAACTTGTTTTCAGAGGTTTACTCCATTATTATCATGACTGGAAATATGGAAGCATTCAGACAGACACAATGCTAGAGAAGGAGCTGAGAGTTTTACATCTTGATACACAGGTAGAAGATGGAGACTGTGTGCCACACTGGGGACAGCTTAAGCATAGCCGATCTCAAAGTCCACAAGCACAGTGTTACATTTCCTCCAACAAGGCTACATCTACTCCAACAGAGTCACACATACTTCAACAAGTCCACACCTACTAACAGTGCCACTCCTACTGGCACTATTTGTTCAGGACCTTTAAAAGTATTCTTAAAACTTTTCAATGGACAAAAGGTAACTTTAATGAAATAAGTACAGAACGATTGAAAAAATAAACTGGAATATGGATGTCTTGGTTACTGTTCTATTGATGTGAGACATGACCACACCAAATTATAAGATGAAATATTTAATTGCGGTCTTACAGTTTCAGAAGGCGACTCCAGGACATCATGGTAAACACCATGGCAACAGGCAGGCACACATGTGTAGAGCAGTATCTGAGAGCTCACAAGCAATACTACAGACAACAAGCAGAGACAGAGAGAAACAGAGAATGAAACAGAGAGAGAGAGACAGAGATAGAGACAAAGAGACAGAGATAGAGAGAGAATGAGGAGAGAGTAAGAATGAGAGAGAGAGAGCCTGATGGATTTTTGATATTTCAAAGAATAGTGACAAATCTCCTTTAATAAAAATTCAAATTCTAATTCTTTCTTAACATCTCACCACCTGGAAAACTAACACCTTTGAATATTTGAGCTTCTGTGGGCCACAATTTTTCAAAAAACTAAAGTATGTAAAGGAAAATGAAATCTAGTAATAAGTGTCCATGTCACTTCATAGTATATTTTATATCATTACTTGTCTTTTCTCAGAGGTAAGGGTTATTTGCATAACAAGAGACTAATCAGTCATCACTATCACATAAGCCAAACGCATCCTAACCCTGCCAGATTTCTACTTGAATAATCACATTGACATTACTTATTTGTACGGAAACATAGCCCTTCTCCCTGATTTAGTTAAAAGTGTGGGACCTGTTGATGTGCAATTAATTTTGTTCACAATGGGGCAAAACAGAAGCCTATAGGATTGACTGTATTGTTCCTGAGAGCTGAAGATTTCACTTCCATTTAATACAATGTTATAAATATGATTTTAACACAAGCCTAAAATCTCAAAAAAGCTTTGCGTTCATATTTTCATTATTTACAGATCATTCTATGCTATATAAAGGAACATAGAGGAGGAAAGCTGTTTGGAGTCACTGACACACACACTTAACTGAAGTTTCCTTTGCACAGTAAGAAGATATACCCATCATCTATATCTTGGGAGTTTGCTCCAGGAACTATAATGATATAAAGTCCTCAGGTTTCTAGTCTAAAACAACATTGCTTTTGAATATAAGCTATGCAAAATAACCTCTTGCATATTTTAATCATATTTATGTGAGTCTGCATAGAGAACTGTACAGGTAAGTTCAGAGGCTAGGGAAGGGTATAGTGTGATCTACTCTTTTCCTCCATAACTTATCCCCTTGTGACTGGGTTTCTTGCTGAGCTGGTAGTGAGGCTGGCTTTCAGGAAGCCACAGTCATCTTCCTGTCTCTGCCCCTCCCAAAATCATAAGCACTGGTGTTGTAGGTGAATGTTTGAACACACACATGGCATTGTCTCTGGGCCATATCCCCTGATCCTTCTTTATTTTAAATAATCTCTGGATTACTTTTGCACTTAATGTAATGTAAGTGCTATAAAATGAGTTGCTATTTAGGAGATTGAAATATAAGTGGTCTGTATATGTTCAGTACAGACATTGTATATTAAGAACTACGTTAATTAATTCCTTGAGAACTTCATACAATTTTTTGATGGAATTCACTTTCCAATTCTCTTGATAACTCCTCCCAGACCAAAACCAGACCCATTCCCACCTTAATCCTCCTCCCAAGTTCAAGTCTACTTTTCTCCCCTTTGATACAACCCAATTCAAATCAATTGTGTTGCCCATAAACTCTTGGACATGGGGCTACCAGTAGAGCATGGCAAACCTATCACATACAAAAGCCTTACCTTTGATGAAAACTGATTCTCCACCCTTCATCAATAGTCCATATATTCTCAGATGGGGATGATGGATAGTGATACCATACCACTTAGGGATGCAAGGAAGACTGGCCTGATTTTGTGCAGTAGAGACAGTGTCTCAGTGACCTCTCTGCCTTACAAGATTTCTACCATCTCTTCCATGAGGGTTCCTAAGACAAAGCTCCTCTACTGCTTGCCTCTTTCTGTGAGTATGTGTGTATGTACAAATGTGTCTATATTATATATGTCTCATTTTACATGCAAGTCAACACATAGTGTTGTTTGCAATCAACTGCTGGCACTATTTCACACTATGCAATATGCCTTGAGGCAGACTTGGTGGACTCCGTAACAGACAGAACGTAGAGATGGCTAGAAATCATCCCAATTAGTTGTAGTATAGGTGAAATTTACACTTTTGACCTACATTTCTGTGTTCACCCTATGGTTTTAAGATGCAGAGATGCTGGACAAAGACCCTTAAATTTCATTGCAATTTTGCTCTTCTTGAACTCACATTTATAAAAGCTCCTGGAGGTGCTGATGCTGTTTACCTGGACATTTTCCTTTTGGAACTGCTTGATAGAGATACCCTTAAAGAGACAGATAGATCCTATCACTTTGTGTAGCATAAAGAATGCTGTGGTGAAATGGGTTTGAAATGTCTGTCCTGGGTCTTTGATGAAGGTTTTGGCCCGAAGTACAATGTTCATAGGTAGAACAATATACTCAATCTGAAAAGTGATTGGACCCTGAGGGCTTTAATCTATGCGTTGATTGATGGGTGTGCATGGAAGGGGTGAGAAACTTGTAAAGGAACGTGGTCATTGGGAACCTGTCTTGGAAGGTGTTTATTGTATTTGGTCGCTTCCTGTGTTGATGTTTACTGGCTGCCAATAAATTGGACAATTGTGCTCATTCATGCCCCTTTCATACTCTTGTGACCATGGACCTGTTTTCCTTGTTGGTAGGCATCTTGTAACAGTGATGAAAATGATTGACATGAATATGACTCATTAGTGATACTGAACTCTCTGGTCCAGAGGAACCATGGCTTAATTCTTTAAGGTTTTTTTTTTCTAGAAATTTCATGCTAACAGTAGACCCAAAGTTACCAAAAAGTTGTATCTGGAATATTCAGACAGTGTATCTGTTGTTTTAGAAATAAAGAACTTTGCAGCTTCCCACACTGATCCTCCCTCTGCCTTCACTACTGTATTTTAATAGATTGCAATATCATATGAAGAAGCAGAAAATGAGGGGAAAATGGAATGGAGGTGAAAATGTGTTAGAATCATTAAATTATACACTTAAGGAAATCAATTGATTTTTTAGTATACAAAGGAAACTTCAAAAAAGCACTGAAAAGGCTTGGCCAACTGTGCAGCTGTTCATGGGAGTTGGTATTTGTCATATCTCTTGTGATGTATCTATTAATAGTAGTGGTTTTATTACAGATGAATAAGACACCAATATATGCATGAAGGGATAACACTGAGTTGCCCCAGGAGAAAGAAATCAGGTAAAATTCATTGGATCTATTGATGAGATTTTTTTTTCTCATAGCCGAGTTGGCAGGAAATTGGACAGATTGCGTTGTACCCCAGTAAGTGTAACACACAGTAGAATGTGGGGGGTTGTGTGGCTATAGGACATATTCACATCATTTCACCTAATATTGAGTATCCATGCTGATGAAAGAAGTTATCCTTCACTTATGCCATGCATGGAAGTGGGTCTATGAAGGGGCAGAGAGGAGGAAATGCTGTTCAGTAATGTTTGGGTAGGTTGTGGAGTCAGTAAAATATTCCTGTGATGGGACTTTATTTTTTCCCAATCTTGACAATCAACGGATACCTGAGAAGAGAGAGCAATTGAAGATCTGTCTCTATTCACTTGGTTATTAGGTAAGTCTATAGGATATTTTCTTGGGTAATGATTGATGTGGGAGGGCCCACCACTGTGGCTAAGCTCAACAGTAGTCATTTTAATTGGGAGCCTTTTAGACTGTACTAAAATAATAAAAGCTGATCAAGCCATAGAAAATTGGTAGTTTGAATAAGAAAGTTCTCTATAGACACATATATATGAATACTTAGTCACTGGGAAGTGGCAGTGAGTTTAAAGATTAGAAGGAATAAGAGAAGGTGTGGTTTCATTGGAGGAAGTGGGTGTGTCAACAAGGATGGGTTTGAGTTTTCAAGAAGCCAAAGCAATGGCAGAATCTCTCTCTTTGCTTAAGGATCAATAGTTCTCTATTGCTCCAGTGATGGGATCCCTCCCTTGGTGAATGACCAAACTTCTGAAAATGTAAGCAAGCCTCTAGTTAAATGTTTTGTTTTCTAATAGTTGCCTTATCCATGGTATCTGTTCACATCAATAAAAGAGTGACTAAGACAGTGGCAAGCCAATAAGCTGTTTTTTGCTGTTACTGATACAACTTCCTGTTTTGTCTTCCTCGGTGATAGACTATAACACTTCTATTTCCAAGTTATTTTTGATTGTAGTATTCTACATAGTGAGAAAGAAGCAAACTAGAACAATTACATCTCAGGTAGGTACACGAGTATATCTTACCTTTAAATAAAAATAAAATGTCTACACATTATTATTTGTGGTTTTAAGATTAGTGGCATTGGCACTGTTAGACATTTTTCCTATGAATGTCTTACTATGTTTATTGTGGTAAGGATCCACCATGTCCAAAGAGCAAATTCCATAGCAAAGGTTGTATTCAGCTTATACTTCCACATTGTTGTTAATTATCAAAGAAGTTGGGACAGAAACTGAAACAACAAAGGATCCTGGAGCCAGGAGCTTATTCAGAGGCTATGGTGTGGTGATGCTTATTGTCTTGATCCTCTAGTCTTGCTTAGCTTGCTTTCTTAAAGAACCCAGGACTACTAATACAAGGATGTCAACACCCACAATGGAGTGGGTGCTCTCCCACCAATTATGAAATTTCCTAACAGCTGGATCTTGTGGAGGCATCTTCTCCACTGAGGCTCCTCCTCTTTGAAGAAGCTAGATCTTGTCAATTGCTATGAAACCAGTGTGGCATTCTAAATATATTTTGTCTATGAGGAGGTGTGGCCTTGTAGGAATAGGTCTGGCCTTGCTGGAGGAAGCATATCATTTTGGGGCTTTAAAGCTCTACCAGTGTGGAAGAGACCCTCCCTGCATGCAGAATACATAGTTTTTCCTGGAAGCATTTGGATGAAGATGCATAATTCTAAACTTCCTCTCCACCACCATGTCTGCCTAGACAGTGCCATATTTTCTGCCTTGATGATCGTGGAGTAAATCTCTGAACGTGTAATGAAATGTAGAAAAGCACTAATGAAATGTTGGCTCTTATGAGTGGCCTTTGACATGGTGTCTTTTCACAGCAACTAATCCCTAAGAGAATCAGTTACTGCAGAAACTCTCCCAGATATTAAAATTAATCAACAATAGAGATTATTATCAAATGCTGAAGCATACAAACTTATTCTAGAGAGGAAAATTGTAATGACTGAGTCCATGGCATTCCTGCCTCAAAAAAAAAAAAAAAAAAAAAAAAAAAAAAAAAAAAAACCTCTGAGAGTATAGATGGAACCCAGGCAGACCTCCATGAAGTACACGGGCTCCTCAAAAAGTGACCCACACAGTGGGGAAACTCATAACATTTGAAACCCATGTCAACTGGCGTAGAAAAGAGGTCAGCATATATGCATTGGTTACACCTTCAGTGTTTTCTAAGAATGAGGTCACATATAAGTAAAAGACTAGAATTTCCAGGCTATAGACAGGCTGAAGTTATACATAGTTATGTAGGGGGTCATGTGTTTAGAGGAGAGCTAGGTGGAACAGGCCACTGTGGGGCTTTTTATGGTTATCTGGGGATCTCATTGGAGACCTGCAAAAGATCACAGGATTCATCACAGGGAAAGAGTGCTCACGGAAGGAACTCAGGATCCATTCCAACCCAAAATTATCTCACAGCATATTCATTTTCTGTTTTACTTTACTTTTGGAACTCATTACACAAAATCAAGGTTTCTGTGATGATTTAGGGAGTCTCATAAATATAAACATTCACTAGTCTAGATGGCCTGTGTAAAAATGGACACACACACACACACACACACACACTCACAAACAACACACACAAAAACACACACACACACACACACACACACACACACACACACACACACACACACCCATCTGTAATGACAGGCTGGCTATTTGTTAAGAAAACAAAGAAGCCAATGTGGATATGGCCCAAGTTTGACTATTTCCTTAAAATTTCTCTTCTTCCTGTGTCTCCAGCTTAACTTTTTGAGAACTCTAACTTAGAATTCATTTGTCTCTCAGTGTCCTCTACTCTTTGTGTGTCCCTTATTGCTTTTAATGGTCACCATCAATTAGAACTTTCTTATCTTCAATCTGGTCTGTTTTATGCATGTGAATTTTGGATTTCTTAAAAAAGATATCTTTATGGGATTAGAGAGATGAATCAATGGTAACAAGCACTTTTGCACCACAAGAAAAATGGATTTGGTTTCTTGAATTCATATCCAATGGCAAATAATCACCTTTAATGTCAGCTCCAGGGGACCTGACAATGCATGTCTCTGTGTTCACCTGTACTCAAAAGCACATACCATATCCCCACCCACATAAGTAAAGATAATAAATCTTAAAATGTAAGACAGGTTTCTTTAAGTGTCATTATTCAAAGAAAACCTGATTTCTCTGATTTCTGAGTCTATTTCAATCAGTTTTCTAGGTTTCACCTTGTGCAACAAGGCCACATTAATTTTAAATGTCCCACTTTCCCCAAATTTTGTTTCTCCTTCAGTCTTCACATCAGAGGTTCTACCTATGTCCTGTCCTTCTCCCCTACTTACTAAACATCCATCTTTTTCTGCCATCCCTGCTCCTCAAAGTTCCATCTCCAATTCCTTATTCGGAATGCAGACCAGAGAAGCTGTTCATTTTAGCATGTATGATTTTAGGTGTATGTACTGTTCACCGCCTGAAATGAAACTTTCATCTTCATTTGAAGTTCTTTCCACTGTAGGCCATCTCGTCCAGCAAATTGTTCACTCACAGCATGTCATGTCACACATTTACATTTTTAGAACAAAACACATTTTATTGGCAAAGATACTGGGATTATCAAAGACCCTTATGTAGCCAACACAGGAAAAAAAAAACTTTTTTTTTCTTCCAGTCCTATATGTTTACGTTTCTGTACTTTATGATTTTTCAACTTCAAGAATCTTTGGCACCATAGTATAGACATAGATATGGATGTCACCATGAAACTTGATAAAGTACACGGAAGGATTGGCTAGAACTTGGTAAACAACCTTTCCGAACTTTTTGGAACCATCTTTTCTGGTGTACTCCACCCAGTTACCAATCAACACATCACTGTCATCTCCTGATCTCTCCTCAGCCGGAGGAGTGTCTGGAATCATGTGGAGGTTACCTTCCTTGTAGTCATCCAGGAGCTGATAAGCATAGAGAGCTGGATCCTTCTTGTAGGTAATGTAAAACAAATCCTTCATGATTGGCACCTGGGCTAGCACCACCCCCCTCCAGTTGACCTCAGAGCCATCTTTCCTCTCAAATTTGTGTTGTACCGCTCTGCCAACCAGGGCTCTGGCGAGGTGGGCATCCCTCACCTGAGGAAATACTACTATGGGAGGCAAAACCTTAAGGTTTAAAATCCTGTCATCACTGTAGAGCTCCAGTACGTAGATGCTGTCAATTCCATCATACTTCACCAAGTAAAGAGAAGGGTTTGTTGGCAGTTGATCTAGAACTATGGCCTTCCATTGGGTGACAGGCTCATTACCTTCCTTCCAACTGTGAGAAATTCTGCAGCTGACAATATTCCTCAGGGTGTTGGAAGAAGACTTCCTCCTCCTCTTCTTCATGAGGGATGACATGCTAAGCCTCTTCAAAGGTGTTTTCTTCTACATGGCTGTAGCCTTGCTGTGGTATACCACACCAAACCCAGGCAGATGTCTTGTGGCTATCATTCTGTGTTCAAATATACTTGCCCATTGCCTTGGATTGAAGATATTGCCTGTTTAAACCAGACACAATGCTGTTGCTACTGTCATATATATGAGTTACTGAAAGGCAATGGGTGTAGGGTGGGAGAGAATGCAGGACCAAGGCTCTTCTCTAATGGAATTTTTGAGCAGGTCAAGAAGGTTATGCTAAACATGTTTGGGCTTCTAAACTTAATTTAATCAAAATAAGAAGCTCATAATCCAGCTATAGTGGCACACACATTTAATCCCAGCTTTCAGAAGGCAGGGTCAGGCAGATTTCTGACTTAGAGACCAGCCTGGTCTACAAAGTGAGTTCCAGGGCAGCCAGTGATAGACAAAGAAAAAATGTCTCCAAATCAGCTACAACATTAACAACTAAAACAAAAAACCAACAAAAACAAAACAAAACATACAAACAAAAAACAAAAAAGAAAAACAAACAAAACAAAACAAAACAAACAATCAAATCAGAAGTTAATAGGAGATGGTAGTAACCCAAATCTTTAATCCTAGTACTCAAGAGGCAGAGGGAGGCAAACCTTAGTGAGATAAAGGCTAGTCTATTCTACAAAGTGATTTTCCTAACAGCCAAAGCTACACACAAACACACTCAAAGTAAAATTAAACACCCATCCAAAGAAAAAACAAACAAACAAAACAACAACAACAACAACAAACAAATAAATAAAGGAAACAAGGAAATTATCAAAGGGAAATTAACAAGTAATTCTCGAGAGCTCAGAATAATATACTCAAATGAATATGTCTTCAGCCCTGAGCTAATTTGCCTCTGCTGAGGAACATCTCCTTGCATGTCTATGTCAATGTGGAAGTTGGTATGCCTTTTACCCAAAATGATCAAGGAGAGAACAGAATAAAGAAAATGAGCCAGAGTTGTCACCTACCCTCTCTTGTACCTGCAAGCTGTGAAATAGGTGGCAATATTCACAAATATCCCAGGGACACAGCACACCACTGGCCTTCTGTATTGTGTTACCTGACCCAGCCTCAGGATTATTTGGTGATTATTTGCCACTGCAACTCCGGCCTCAACAAGTCCAGGCAATATCAGCCATTTAGAAGTTACATCTTCTAAAATACATAAGGACAATGAAGAGCTTTGGCATTTTAATGGAATTTTGAAGGAGATATCGTTAGCAAGGATAATAAATTCAGGAGATCAACTAAACTGGATCAACCATGCCCCTGGCCCCAAACATGGGAGAATTTAGACTGTACAGTTACTCAGTGTGGGAGGGAAAACTTTCAGCTTTCTATAGCTATGATGGTCCCAGTTACTTCATAAATGTACTTACCCAAAGAAAATGTCTTAGTCGTCAAGATTCTGTCTTTTGATACAGACCAGGCCACAAAAGCTTGAGGAACAAGTTGGAGTTCAGGAGCTGGCTTGCCTTTCACAGACCACTGGGAAAATAGTGGACACACCTTCTAGGCATTCTAGTGTCTCTAAGTGGAATAGATGTGCAATCTATGGCCAGTGCTCTGTGACATCACCTAGTTCAGCTTGCATCATAGAACCACACTCATGCTGGTTCCTTCCCTAATTACACTCAGAAACATTAACCATCTAGGCTTTACCTTTTCATATGGCCTCCTAGAAATCCAAAATGAAATCCCTACAGAAATGCCCTGATGACCTGAGTCACATTCTGCCCAAGTAAATCACTCTTGTATTGTTTATATTTTTTGGTGGTTGGGTTTCTGTTTGTTTGTTGATTGCTTTGTTTTGCTTTTGTTTTTGTTTTCCTCCTGTGAAAGCCTTCAGTTTCTGATTCACCAACATCCTTGGTGGTTATTTTCCCTGTTCCAAACTTTCCCTGGTTATCTTTAAACTGTTCTTAGTGTCAGAAATGGTGCCAGACTCTTTGAGGCAGCACACTGGATAGCACATCAAAATTCTGTTTATGAAAACCCAAAGTTAGAGCAATTACTATTTTATTCAAACAAAGCAGGAATTTTACAGTGTTAAGTACCTTGTATTGAAGCCAGTTGCAACCTTGAATCATGGATTGTTTGTAAAATGAAAAGACAATCTAGCTCTTGGTCCTGCCTTCAAAGTTGTGATAAAGTTAAACAAACCCAATATCAACCAGTCATGTTTTAAAGTCCTTTAAAATTATTCAGTATTTCTGGTTACAAGTAATTTCATAGATTAAATGCAGTAAAACAGGGTGAAATAGATTTGATAATTTTACTTTTGAAATATGGGTAGACAAAATATTGAACGCTGGTAAGTATGGAATTTATTTACAAATTAGCGGGCACTTTAATTTTTCATGCCATATAGATCTTTAGTTCTTCCAGAAACATCAATTTCTGACCCTTCCATGGTCCAAACCACACTTTGTATATCCTTTTCATAGATGATGACACTACCCATAGTGGGCTAGTCCCTTCAACAACAGCCATCCAAGAAAGATCCTTCCTTACTGGTGTGGCAACTGGCCAATGTGATGGAGGCAGTTCTTTATCTGCGGTTCTATATTCCCAGGTTGAGTTAACTAAAAAAAAAAAAAAAAAAAAAAAAAAAGAAGAAGCAAGAAGGACCATTACACATCCATATCATAAATGTTGATTGCCTTACTGTGTGTAATTAACACGCAATGTATTAATACTAGATGCCAACCACTTGATGAATGGCTTAAAACATGAGAGAGACTGAGAGAGAGAGTGACAGAGAGAGAGAGAGAGGGAAATAGAGAGAGAGAGAAAAAGAGAGAGAGAGAGAGAGAGAGGAGAGAGAACGGATGATAATGAGCTAAAGAATGAGAGAGAGAGAGTGACAGAGAGAGAGAAAGAGAGAGAGAGAGGGAGAGAGAGAGAGAGAGAGAATGAGAGAGAGTTTTTGATATTTCAATGGTTGTTTGATATTTCGAGCCCAGTGCCAAATCACTTTTAATGAAAACACAAATCCTAATTCTTTCTAAACGTCCCACCACCTGGAAAACTAACTTCTTTGAATATGTCATCTTCTGTGAGCCACAATTATTCAAACTAATATAGTATGTAAAAGAAATTGAAATCAAGTAATAATTCCCCATGCCACTTCTTGGAATATTTTATATTATTACTTTTCTTTTCTTAGAGGTTAGGGTTATTTGCATAACAAGAGACTAATCAGTCATCATTGTCACATCAGCCAAAGGCATCCTAACCCTGCCACATTTCTACTTGATTAATAACATTGGCATTTCTTATTTGTATGGAAACATATCCCTTCGTCCCGATTTAGTTAAAAGTGTGGGAACTGTCGATTTGCAATTAATTTTTTTCATAATGGGACAAAACAGAAGCCTACAGGATTCACTGTATTGCTCCTGGGAGCTGAAGATTTCTGTTCCATTCAATAAAATGTTATAAATATTATTTTAACACAAGCCTAAATTCGTGAAAAAGCGTTGTTTTCATATTTTAATTATTTACAGGTCGTTCTGTGCCATATAAAGGAAGGTAGAGAAGGAAAGGTGTTTTGGAGTCACTGACACACATTTAACTGAGGTCTCTTTGCATAGTACAAAATATACCCATCCACTATATCTGGGGAGTTTGCTTCAGGAACTCTAATGATATAAAGTCCTCAGGATTCTAGGCTAAGATAACAAAACACTGCATATAAGCTATGCAAGATAAGCTCTTGTATATTTTAATTATATTCATGTGTTTCTGCACACAGATCTGTACAGGTAAGTTCAGAGGCTAGGGAAGGGTATAGTATGATTTGCTCCTTCACTCCCTAATTTATCTGCTTTTGATAGGGTTTCCTGCTGAGCTAATAGTGAGGCTGACTTTCAGGAAGTCACAGTCATCTTCCTGTCTCTGCCCCTCCCAAAATCCTAAGCACTGGTGTTGTAAGTAAATGAACACACACATGAATTTGCCCCTGGGCCATCACCTCTGATCCTTCTTTATTTTAAATAATTTCTAGATTACTTTTGCCCTTAATGTAAATAAACTGCTATACAAGAGTTTGTTATTTAGGAGATGGAAATATAAGTCGTCTGTATATGTTCAGTACAGATATTGTATATTAAGAACTACATTCATTAATAACTTGAGAAATTCATACAATATATTTTGATGGAATTTACTTTCAAGTTCTCTTAATAACTCCTCCCGAACCAAAACCAGATCCATTTCCACCTAAATCCTCCTTCCAAATTCATGTCTCCTTTTCTCCCTTTTGATAAAACCCATTCAAATCAATTGTGTTGCCCATAAAATCTTGGATATGGGGCTACCAGTAGTGACTGGCCAACCTATAACCTTCAAAGGGCATACCTTTGATGAAAATGCCTCTCCATCTTTCATTAACTGTCCATAACTTCTCAAATGGGGATGATGGATAGTGAGAACCTACCACTCATTGATGGAAGGCACACTGGCCTGATGTTGTGCAGATAGAGACATACAGTTTCTCAATGACCTCTCTACCTTACAAGATTTCCACTATCTCTTCATTGAGGGATCCTAAGACTCATCTCCTCTACTTCTTGCCTCTTTCTGTGAGTATGTGTGTGTGTACAAGTGTGTCTATATTATAGATGTCTCATTTTACATCCAAGTCAACACATAGTGGTTTTTGCAATAAACGGCTGGCATTATTTCACATTAGGCAATATGCCTTGATGTAGATGGTTGGACTAAATACCACACTGAAACTGGAGATGGCTAGAAATCATCACAGTTCTTTGTAGTATAGGTGAAATTTACACCTTTGACCTAAACTTCTGGGTCCACCCTATGGCTTTAAGCTGGAAGGATAGGGGATCAAGACCCTTAACTTGCATTGCATTTTCCTTCTTCTTGAACTCATATTTAAAAAAAAAAAAAAAAAGCTCATGGAGGTGATGATTCTGTTGGCCTGGACGTTCTGCTTTTGTAACTGCTAGACAGAGATACCATTAAAGAGACAGATAGATCCTATCACGTTTTGTAACATAAAGAATTCTGTAGTGAAATGGGTTTGCAATGTCAGTCGTGGGTCTTTGATGAAGATTTTGTTCCGAAGTACAATGTTCAAAGGTAGAACAATATACACAATCTGAAAAGTGATTGGACCCTGAGGGCTTTAATCAATGAGTTAATTGATTGATGGGTGTGCATGGAAGGGGTGAGGCACTTGTAAAGAAACATGGTCATTGGGAACATGTCTTGGAAGGTATTTATTGTCTTTGGTCACTTCCTGTGTCGATGCTTACTGGCTGCTAATAAGTTAGACAACTGTGCTCCTTGATGCCTCTTTCATACACTTGTGACCATGGACCTGTTTTCCTTGCTGCTTAGGCACATTGTAACAGTGATGAAAATGATTTACATAAATGTTTTTCACTAGTGATCCTGACTTGTCTGGTCCAGTGTAACCATGGCTTAATTCTTTAAGCTTTTATTCTGGAAGAATCATGCTAACATTAGTCACAAAGTTACCAAGCAGTTGTACCTGGAAGATTCTGGCAGTGTATCTGTTGTCTGAGAAATAAAGAAATTTGCTGCTTCACACACTGGTCTTTTCGCTGTATTCACTACTATACTTTAATAGATTGCAATATCATATGAAGTAGAAGAAAATGAGGGGAAAATGGAACGGAGGTGAAAATGTGTTAAAATCATTAAATTACACACTTAAAAATATAGGAATCAATGGATTTTTTAGTATAGAAAGGATACTTCAAAAAAGCTGCTGAAAAGGCTTGGCCAACTCATGGGAGATGGTATTTGTCATACCTCCTGTGATGTAGCTGTTAATAATAGTGGGTTTATTACAGATGAATCAGACACCAATATAAGCATTAAGGGATAACTCTCAGTTGCCTCAGGAGAAAGAAATCAGGTAAAATTCATTGGATTTCATGATGAGGATTTTTTTTTGTCATAGCTTTGGTGGCAGGATATTGGACAGATTGGCAAGTCCCCCAATAAGTGTAACACACAGTAGAATGTGGGGGTTGTGAGGCTATAGGAAATTTTCAGTTCATGTCACATATTATTGAGTATCCTTGCTGATGGAGGTAGTCACCCTTCACTTATGCCATACATGGAAGTGTGTCTATGAAGGGGCAGAATGCAGAAGATGGTGTTGAGTAATGTTTGTGTAGGTTATGGAGTAAGTTAAACATTACTGTGATGGAACATTATTTTTTTTCCCAATCTTGACAATCTACAGTTACCTGAGAAGAGAGAACAATGGAACATCTGTCTCCAAGTACTTAGTCATTAGTTAAGTCTATCGGTTATTTTCTAGGCTAATGATTGATGTGGGAGGGCCCATCACTGTGGCTAAGCTCATAAGTAGTCCTTAATAAATGGGAGCCCTTTAGGTTGTATTTAAAAAAATAGCTGATCGAGCCATGGGAAAAGTAGCAGTTTGAATAATAAATCCCCTATAGACACATATATATGAATATTTCCTTACCAGGAAGTGGCAGTGAGTTTAAAGATTAGAAGGAATACGAGAAGGTGTGGCTTCATTGGAGGATAGGTGTGTCAACAAGGATGGGTTTGAGTTTTCAAGGAGCCAATACAATGGCAGAATCTCTCTTTTTGCCTAAGGATCAATAGTTCTCTATTGCTCCAGTGATGGGGTACCTCCCGTGATGATTGACCAATCTTCTGAAAATGTAACAAAGCCTCCAATTAAATGCTTTGTTTTCTAATAGTTGCCATAACGATGGTCAGGTGATTATGTTAGCCTCTATCAGCAGACCTCGGAGACTAGTTTTCTCCTGAGTTTCAGTGTTCAGAGTACTCTCTGCAGGCAACATCTCCTCTTGCAGAGAAGGGTCCCAGATATCTGGTGTTCGAACCTTCCTCCTGGCAGATGCTGTAATCCACTCACTAGAGGTACTAAGATCCCATGGAGAGTCCTGTGGGGACCTTTGGGGTGTTCACAGACTCTGCCCCCAAGGTCCCCGGTGCTGTAATGGATTGGAAGGGACTTGTGACCCTGGTCAGGCCGGTTTATCTGCTTTCCTAATGAATGCAGTCTCAGGTCCTGCATGATAGGATTGGAGCAGAAGTTGTTTTCCATTCACCAAAGGTCTTAAGATCTCATGGATGTTTCTGTGAGGACCTTGGGGCTGTCCTCAGACTCCATCCAACAAGTTGCCCAGGTGCTGGCACAGACCAGAGGGACTTGTGACCATTGTCAGGCCAGTTTTTCTGCTTCCCTAATTAATGCAGTCTCAGATCCTGTGAGATTGGATTGGAGCAGAGGTTGTGTTCCATTCACCAGAGGTCTTATGATCCTATTGAGGGTCTTTTGGGGACCTTAAGGGTGTCTGCAGACTCAGAGCCCAATATACCCTGGTGCTGGCTTGTCACTCTCTCTTATGGTACACTTTCTCTGACTCCTTAAACAGATGTTGTAAAGATAATGTTTTCAGACTCTCTAGACGCTGTAACCTTTTCCTAATGTCAGAAGAATACTGCCCAATGGAAGCCATGACACCTGTCACCTGCTGGCACGCCGAAGTAGGGTCAAAGGTAGTGTAACACCTGTATACCTTTCAGAGGTATTCTAAAAACACTGCTGGGGCTCCTTTTTCTCTTGTAGGATCTCTCTTACCTTGGCCAAATTGGTGGGGCACCTGCCAGCTCCTTTCAGTCCTATTATCAGAGCCCAGCAGAAAATTGTCAATTGCTCCATATGGTCAGTCCTGTCAGAACATGTCAGAGGGAAGGCTGCCTCCATTTCATTCAGAAGTTTTATTGGAGGTCAATTGGCCCCCAGCATGCTCTTTCTTTCCTCTCAGAATCCTTACCTTCTCATCTGTGGTGAAAGAATCTGTAGCTGCTGACAGTCATCCCAAGTAGGCTGAAGAGAGAATATGAGAGATTCCATTAGATTAGCAGGCTAGAGGGGTTTTCAAAGAAGAGGGGTATGATTTGCCTTCCAGTTATAGAGGTCAGAGGAGGAAAAGGGCCATTACTGAAGGGTCAGCAGTTGTCTGGGGCCTGCTGGAGGAGGGTCATAAGTACATAAAGGCAGTGCAATGGTTGAATCTGGTCACTCTGGGCTTTGAGCTCGCTGGCCTTGGGCTTTAGCAACTGGTCCCTCCCCAAATATCTAGTGGCACCCTGTTGAGAGTTCTTGGAGGGGACCAGTTGGCAATATGGGGGTGGTGTGCTATGCCATTTTGGAGGTTCTTCTAACTCTGGATAGATCTTGGGAGAAACCGAGGGCTGCAGTAAAACCTGTGCCTGTTTTAACTTTTTTTCCCCCCTCTGGGTGGCATAGGGCCAGGACTGGGGAGCCTGGATTATTCTTTTGAACCCAAGGCTTTAAACAGGATGGGAGAGGGGGGATCCCATGCTGAATTTTTCTAGATGAGAATGTAGGGCACATAATCTGGCTGAGACCCTGGTCCCCTCTGTAAAACAACTTTAAGAGCTGAAAACAGAACCAAACAAAGAGTGCCCTCTAGTGGCCAACTATCATCAAAGCTGGCCATTCTGTAGAGCAGAAAGTTCTCTAAAATCTATTTCAGACATCCACAGAGATAATGTGTTAGTCTTACTTTCAGTCCAGTGATCAAGGGTCAGTCCAAGTGGCATGCTAATAGTCGGTCCCATCATCAGAGTCACATACAGGGAAAAAAATATATACACAAAAAAGATTACAATAACCAAGAACAGGCCCCAATAAGATGGCCGAGAGCACACACTCACTTGGCACCCAGTAACAGAAACAGACAGTCGAGTGAGCAAACTCTCACTTGGCACACTGATAGGAGATCTCCAGGTATCCCTGGAACTCCCTCAGAACTCCTGGGATGTCCCACAGGGTGGCAGCCGGTTTCTCCCAACATGTCTGTCATTAACCCTTTTCCATCTGAAAAAGGGAGTTCGTTGCTCTCACGAGCATTTACAACTGCAAACGGAGAATAGTGAATTCAAACAGAGCTGGCACAAAAAGATAGAGACAAAGATAGAGGAAAGTTATAGAAAAAGATAGAGACAAAGATACAGACAAAGATAGAATCCTACCTCCAAGCAGGGTCTCTGAGAATTGGGGTAGGCCACAAATCATGGTGGAGAAGCCCCCAAATGTAAGACCTCAGAAGCTGGGCCTCCTCTCAAGTCCTGGAATGAGCTGGCCCAATGACCCAAGAGAAAACCACAACTGAAGCAAACTGCAAGAGGTTTTACTATTAGTTGGCTGAGGACGAAGTCACTCTGCCTAGCAGGGCAGGGGAGTTTGACACCGAGCTGTGACAGTAAGGGGCTTTTAACAGCTAGCTGAGGAATTGGGAGGAGTTGGGAGGAGAGTTGGGAGGAGTTGGGAAATGTTGGCAGGGGAGTTCTTCTCTTCCTGGTGTTCTTGGTGAAATTTTCAAGGCAGGAGTGGGGCGTGAGTCCTTTCTAAATTTTTATCTCATTGTCCTTGGCACAGGAAGGCAGGCATCTCTGGTTGAAAAGTATAGAAACAAAAAGCCTTTTTGCTGGCTATAGAGAACAAAGAGCTTCTTCCTAGCTGTATTTTCAGAGATCAGGGAAAACAAGCTTGGGGAACGTCTAGGGGATTTACGTTACTGGGAGATACACTTTAAGTTGGAGTCTCACCGTAGGACATTTTTTCTACCACACACAAAACTTTACACAGAAAAGTATTTTAATTATTTTTAATAAATATATAATATTTGATTTGAACCAAGTGTCATATCCATATAAAATACATGGTAGAATTCCAAAAAAAAAAAAACTTGTAATATTTAATTTAAACAATTCATACATTTACACCTCACAGCACTTCTTCATAACTGTACTACCATTGCTGAGATCCTTCTTCTTCCCAAATGGTCCTTCTCTTATTTTTATAATGGTTCTCCTTTTCTTTGTGTGTATATCTGATAACATCTCATGCAGGTGGTTGTATTGTACTAGTTGCTATATTTTTGTGATCACAAGGTCTAAAGGACCACAATCTGGTCTTGATCTACACATATAAGAGCATCTGACCCTGAATTGCTCATTTTCCTGAATCTACTTCTCCAGTTAAGGGATCACAAACACCACTTTTGAAGTACTCTATTGAAATGGGAAAAAATTGAAAATATTACACCGTATCTTCATCTGTTTCTTCTTGAGATGATATATTCTCATCTTTGTCAAATGCTGGGCTCTGTACTATATAGACAAAGAAAATGGAAACACTATATGCTATATTAGTAAAAGGGAATAAAGTATTAATGATTTGAATTTCTCAGGAAATACTGCCCAGGTGAATTTTTGAAACAGCTTTTAGAAATGACATAATTACGTACATGAAATCCGGTATAGGTATAGATGAGAAGTAAGGTTTCCAAATTATAGGACTAGTGAATATTTTTACCAATATTATAGAAAAAAAAATTCCCTAACTTAAAGAAAGATATGCTCATGAATAAACAAGAAGACTACAGAACGCCAAATTATTTGGACCAGAAAAAAATAATTTCTGCCATCATATAATAGTCAAAACACCAAATGCACAAAACAAAGAAAGAATATTAAAAGCAGTAAGGGAAAATGGTCAAGTAATATATAAAGCAAGATCTATCAGGATTACACATAACTTCTCCCCTGAGACTATGAAAGGAGAAAATCTCGGGTAGAAGTCATACAGAATGTAAGAGAGCAGAAATGCCAGCCAAGACTACTATATGAAGCAAAACTCTTTTAACATAGCTTGGGAAAACAAGGTATTCTGTGACAAAACAATATTTACACAATATCTTCCAATGCATCCAGCACACCAAACGATAATAAAGGGACAATTTCAATATAAAGAGGGAAATTACAATCGAGAAAAAAGAAGAAATTAAAGTTGAAGGAAACCTAAAAGAAGATAGCTACATGAACAAAATTCCAACTCTAATAACAAAAATAACAGAAGCAACAATGACTTTTCTTAGTATCTCTTAATATCAGTGGACTCAGTTCACCAGTAAAAAGGCATAGAATAAAAAAATGGATGTGTAAGCAATATTCAGCATACCAAAAACAAACACCAAGGACAAAGTCAGACATTACCTCAGACTAAAAGGCTGGAAAAGAACTTTCCAAGCAAACGATCTGAAGAAATAAGCTGGAGCAGCCATTCTAATATCAAATAAAATTGACTTTCAACCAAAAGTTATTAAAATAGGCAAGGCGGGAAACGTCATATTCATTAAAGTTAATATTTACCAAGATGGACTCCCAAATCTAAACATTTATACTCCAAATGCAATGACATCCACATTTATAAAAGAAACTTTAGTAAAGCTCAAAACTCATATTGTACCACACACAATAATATTGGAAGACTTCAACACCCCTCCCTCATTAATGGACAGATCCTGGAAACTAAAACTAAAAAGATACACGGTGAAACTTGCAGAATTTATGAAGCAAATACGTTTAGTTGATATCTATAGAACATTTTATCCTAAAACAAACGAATGTCCCTTCTTCTCAGGACTTCATGATGCCTTCTCCAAAATTGACCATACACTCAGTCACATAACATGCCTCAACAGATATAAAATTATTGAAATAATTTCCTGCTTCCTATCAGATCACCACAGACTAACTTCAACAATAATATAAATAATTGAAAACCCACATACACGTGGAATGTGTACAACAATCTAGTCAGTGACAAAACAGTCAAGGAAGAAATATAGAACTAAATTAAAGACTTTTTAGAGTTTAATGAAAATGTAGCTACAACATACTGCAAGATATGGAACACAATGAAAATAGCCCTAAGAGGGACACTCATAGCTCTCTCTGAATGCCTCTAAAGGAAACCGGAGAGAGGATATAGGAGTAGGTTGACATCGCACCTTAACACTATAGAACAAAAGGAAGCAAATTCACCCAAAAGGAGTTGAAGTCAGGAAATAATCAAACTCAGTGCTAAAATTAACCAAGTGGAAACAAAGGAACAGTACAAAAATAATCAAACAAACTGGGAGCTTGTTCTTTGAGAAAATCAACAAGATAGATAAACCATTAGACAGACTAAATACAGACCACAAGAACAGTATCCAATTTAGCAAAATTAGAAATGAAAAGGGAGAAATAACACCAGAAATTTAGAAAATTTTAAATATCATCAGATCCTACTATTCAAGGCTGTACTCAACAAAACTTGAAAATCTGGATAAATCTAGACAGATATCAGGTACCAAATTCAAATCAGGATCAGAGAAACCCTTTAATTACTTCTACCACTGTGAGGAGCCGCCCTCACGGTCACCAATACAAGATGGCGCTGACAACACCATTGTCACCATTGCTCATGGTGAGTACGCTCAGACGTCAGGGTATCTTTCCATTACCTGAGCCCTGCCTCTCCAATGGCGTCATCAGGCTGATGGTGGGCAGACAATTCAGGTGATTCACGTCTCCAACCGTACTTCTAACCATACTTTGCAACCTATATAAGGGAGGGGTTTTCTGCTCTCTGGGTCTCCTGTCTTGAAGCTGTTCATCTATCTCTGGTGATGTATTAAAGCTTTACTGCAGAAAGATCTGTGTGTCCTGCATGCGTTCTTGCTGGCAAGATGGTAGCGCAGGTCATCTGGTGCCATAAACCCAGGTTCAACATCGCTGGCATTGAGGAGAACCCCTGGAGTCGGGGTGGATACAGAACTGCAGGGAAAAGGTAAGTTTGGAGAGGTATGTCTCATCGTGACCCTCTTATCCCTATTGATTTTGGTCTTAATCTAGATGCACCCTAGGAAGGGGCATTAGAAGCTCTAGTCTTGGTTGCCCTGGCCCTCATTCTGTTTCTTATTCTGTCCATCGAGGCTGGTGCTGAAATTTGAGGTCCATCGAGGCTGGTGCTGAAAAATGTGGTGTTGTCAGTCCGATGTAGATAAGTGGCAGCACTGAGGTATCTTCTAAGCCTTCCATAGATAAGGGAGCAGAGCACTGTGTTTACTTTCGCTTTGCTTAAGGAGTACTATAAATGGGGTGTAGATCAGGAGCAGGGACTCACTCTATCATGGCCTCCTCACAGTCAGTGATCACTGCATTACAGGCAGGTTGCCTCCAGTACGCTGCAGAACTTTGTTAAGGAAGTGGATCACATTTCTCCCTGGTATTATTGTTCGGGGTCTCTAACTGTAGCCTTATGTAGTAAGCTAGGAAGTGACCTTGACCTTAAGCATGGAGAGGGAGACTTACGCCTGGGCACCAAGGCATTTGGAAGCTGATATAAAACTGTCTAGAGGATGAAACCTGCCAAACAGCCAATGTGGAGGGACAGGGAATACTAGAAGAGGTTCAGGACAGTATGTCAGAAACATAACAGAATGAGAGAATGGGAGCTCGAAAAAAGAAAGACATGTCTAAGAAAAAGGGCCCTCCCAGGGATTCAGAAGGAAGGGGAGAGAGAAAAGAGGGCAGTAAAACTGATCCCTCTACTAAGAAAAAGCCTCACATGTAATTCAACATTACCTTGAAGCTTGGAGTGCTTGGGGACAACCCAAATTTCTTAGAACAGATAATGGACTGGCCTACACCTCTCAAAATTTTCAACAATTCTGTCTACAGAGGAATGTAACTTATTTAACTGGTTTGCCATACAGGGACAAGACATTGTGGAACGTGCCCACCACACTCTTATAACCTACCTTATCAAAAAGAAAGGGTGAGTCGATGAGGCTCTTACCCTTAACACTGAGAGTGGACATCTCCATGGTACTCTTTACTCTTAATTTTTTGAATATTGATGAGCAAGGCCACACTGCAGCTGATCGTCACTGTTCAGAACCAAACAGATCTAGAGAAATTATCAAATGGAAAGTTTTCTTAACCGGAAAATGTAGAGGCCCGCATCCTATTTTAATAAGATTCAAAGGAGTTATTTGTGTCTTTCCACAGGAAGAAGACAATCCCCTTTGGGTTCCAGAATGCCTCATCTGAAGGATCTCCCCTTCAGAAGATGTGGACAAAAGAGGGAATTCTGGAAACAATGATGGATACTGACCCTTCTACTGGAGATCATGGTTCCTAGAATATCGGGGGAATTGTGTTGGGGTATTATGTCTAACATTCTGCCCATGCCTGTCATGCACAGTGCACAAGTTTTTCAACATTTCTTTACTACTGATAGGGAGCTGGGACTTGCCTTTTTACCATTAGATGGACAAATTCAGGTTCTGATGGAAAACAGAACTTCTCCCTCAAAGGAAGCCTGTGCTTTGTAATGATCTCTGACTTGAAAGACCAAACGCCAGTGTATATCCTTATAAAATCAATCAGTGGCCTGGTTGAAAGCAGCTGCTTGGGGAACCCACTCTGAAATAATAGCCAATGCCTTGATAATCCAAGGCTGGTGGCCTAGTCATAAATCCAGGAAAGCACTGCCCCAGCAACCCAGAATGGCACCCTTTTGTAAAGGAAGATCCTCGGAGGACTCCATGCTTCCTTGGACTGGGTGCCAGGCCAGAAAACCCTTTTGGGTGGTTGAAGGATTTTTTTTTCCTTTTCCCCATATGTAAGTGTAGAGATTAAAGAAATCCTTGCTGGACGTGATTTTAACTTCATGGATCCTGATCGGTCAGATGCTAACCCTTTTGATCAATGGTTACTTTGTGGGCTTAATGAGAGCTGTACCGATCTTTCACCTATGGCCATGATTGAAGGTGGATATAGTGAAAAGGGCCAAATGGGTTTTGAGTGGTAGGGCACTTTGAGTGCTGGTTTGGGGTCATTCGATCGGTCCTCCTCTAATACTAAATATAAAGCATTTAAAAGGGTGAATTATACTGTCACCCCGGTTTGTGCTTGGCCCCCTTTCTGTGGGTGGTAAGTAATAAAAGTTTAAATAATAATCAATTAGCGTTAGATTGCTTGCTTAATGAAAGTTTCTATACCCTGTGTTGGGATGCTACTAAGTATTCCTTTGCTTTGGTTACTCATGAGCCTAGATTTGTTCCAGTTCCTGGGGAAGCCTCTAGAATTTAAGCTTATTTAGAGAAAAGAGAGATTTTGGAATCTCTGCTATTATAGTTGGCTTGGTAGCAACAGCAGCAATAGCTTCCTCTGTCACTGTTTCGGCCCTTGCCTTGTCTGCTACGGTTCAGACAACGCAAACTATAAAATGACATTTAGGCAAGAGTGACATTGGCCCTTAACAGGCAGGCCATGGCCAACTCCCAGATACAGAG
This sequence comes from Mus musculus, assembly GCF_000001635.26. Taxonomy (NCBI): domain Eukaryota; kingdom Metazoa; phylum Chordata; class Mammalia; order Rodentia; family Muridae; genus Mus; species Mus musculus. The sequence goes on along the minus strand of NC_000087.7, from coordinate 18,075,461 downwards.
AGGCCTCATGTTGGTAAACCAACGGATTGATCTGGTCCAAGAGCAGGTGTATATTCTTTGGCAAATGCCTCAGCTGGGTTGCAAACATAAGCTGCCTAGCGTCTGTATCACCTTACTACAATTTTAGAATTTTACAAGAGCAGCTAACCTGTAAAAGGCTTTGTCTAGTTATTTGTTACAGAATTGGACCATAGAATTTGAACAGACACTCCGGGAGCTGAGGATCACCATCTTATAAGTCGATTCAACGTGTCTTGACCTGTCATTGATGGAAGGATTTTCTACCTGGATTTAAGCATCATTCTCCTACTTCAAGCAATGGGTGGGGGTGGGTTTGTTTGGAGTGGCTGTGTACAGTGGAGTACTGCTCCTACTATGGATGATCTGCAAACTTAAATCCTAAACAAGGAGGGACAGGATGGTAGTAACCCAGGCACTTGTTGCTTTGGAGCAGGGTGTCTCCCCAAATATATGAATATCGATGATGTTCAAGCAATAAGGTTGCTGGACATCCAGCTCCACAAAACCCTGAGGCGAGTCTTGCTGCATGGGTTGGAGCGGTTGTGCTTTAACATCCCAGGAGAGTTTTGGGGCTAAGCACTGAACTGGAATGGCGTTGTGGTCTAATTTGAGCTTCTTTCTGGGAGATATGTCATCTTTCAAGAGGGTTGAGTGTCCTAGTGTCCTTCCCCCAGGAAGGACAAGATGGTGCTCACAACACCATTGTCACTATTGCTCGTGATGAGTGTGCACAGGCATCGGGGTATCTTTCCATTACCTGAGCCCTGTCTCTCCAATGGCGTCATCAGGCTGATGGTGGGCAGACAATTCCGGTGGTGCACGTCTCCAACCATACTTCTAACTGTACTTCACAGCCTATATAAGGGAGGGGTTTTCTGCTCTCTGGGTCTCCTGTCCTAAAGCTGATGATCTATCTCTCAGGATGCATTAAAGATTTACTGCAGAAGGATCCGAGTGTCCTGTGGGCATTCTTTCTGGCAAGACTGTAGTGTGGGTCATAACACCCCTAAAGAATTAGAAGCAATCGTTAATAGTCTCCCAACCAAAAATAAGCCCAGGGTCTGATGGGTTTAGTTCAGAATTCTCTCAGATATTCATGGAGACCTAATACCAATACTCCTCAAACTATTATGCAAAATTGAAAGAGAAGGAACACTATTTAATATGTTCTATGAAGCAAGATTACAACTATACAAAACCTAATGAAGAAAGGAAACTTTATTCCAATTTCCATTATGAATATCGATGCAAAAATACTAAATAAAATCCTTTCAAAACGAGTCCGAGAATACATCAAAAGGATAATCCATCATGACCTAGTTGGCCTCCTTCTTATGATTCAGGGAGCGTTTAATATCGAAAATCCATCAATTAAATCCATTATAGAAAAAAAAACAAAAAAAAAACAAAAACAAAAACAAAACAAAAAACTCAACTAGAAAAACCACATGATTATTCGATTAGATGCTGAGCAAATAGTTGATTAAATACAATGCCCATTCATAATAAGTCCAGGAAAGACCAGGAATTCAAGGCATACACCTAAAAAAAAAAAGAAGAAGAAGAAAAGAAAAGAAAAGAAAAGAAAAGAAAAGAAAAGAAAAGAAAAGAAAAGAAAAGAAGAGAAAAGGAAGCCCAGGATTTAACTTTAATCTAAATGGTCCGAAACCGGAAGGAATCCCACTAAAATCTGGGACTGGACAAGGCTGCCCACTTTCTCCCTACCTATTCAATAGAGTACTTGAAATACTAGCCAGAGCAATCATACAAAAACAAAACAAAACAAAACAAAACAAAACAAAACAAAACAAAACAAAACAAAACAAAACAACAACAACAAAAAAAAACGAGAACAGATGAATACAAATTGGAAAGGAAGAAGTCAAAATTTCTCTATTTCCAGAAGATATGATAGCATGTATCTATGACCCCAAAAATTACAACAGAGAAAACCTAATCCTGATACACATTTTCAGCTTAGGAGCTGAATTTAGAATTAATTTAAACATAACAGTGGAATTTCTCTGCAGAAAAGACAAATAGTATGAGAATAAAATTAGGGAAAAACGTGCTTCATAGTAGTCACAAATAATATAAAATTCCTTGGTGTGACTCTGAGAAAGTGAAATATATGTATGATAAACACTTCAAGTTTCTTCAAGAAAGAAATCAAAGAAGATCTCTGAAGATGGTAAAATCTCCCATGCTAATGATTTGGCAGTATTAATATAGTAAAAATGGCTATCTTTCAAAAAGCAATCTGATATTCATTGCAATCACCATCAAAACTCCAACTCATCTCTTCACTGAGTTAGAAAGGGCAATTTGCAAATTCATCTCGAAAAAAAAAAAACACCTACTATATCCAAAACTATACTCAACAATAGAAGAATGTCTTTTGTAATCACCATGCCTGACCTCAAGCTATACTACAGAGCAATTATGATAAAAACTTCCTGGTACAGGAATAGTGTTAGACAGGTAGATAAATGGAACAGAACTGAAGACAGAGAAATGAACCCAAACTCATGTGGTCACTTGATCTTTTACATAGGAGATAAAACCACCCAGTGGAAAGAAAATGGCATTTTCAAAAAATGGTGCTGGCTCAACTGGCAGTTAGCATATTGAAGAAAGCAAATTGATCTCTTCTCATCTCCTTGTACAATGCTCAAGTCTAATTGGATCAAGGAACTGCACATAAAACCAGAGACACTGAAACTTATAGAGGAGAAAGTGTGGAAGAGCCTCGAAGACAAGGTTAAATGGGGGATATTCCTGAACAAAACAGCAATGGCTGTTATTATAAGATTAAAAATAGACAAATGGGACCTCAAAAATTGCAAAACTTCTGTAAGGCAAGGGGCACTATCATTAGAACAAATCGGGGAAAAAGTCTTTATCAATGCTAAATCAGATAAGGGACTAATATTCAATATATACAAAGAACTCAAGAAGCTGGATTCCAGAAAATCAGATAACACTATTTTAAAAAATGGGGACAGTTCTAAACAAAGAATTCTAAATTAAGAAACACTGAATGGCTGAGAAGCACCTCATAAATGTTCAAAATCCTTAATCATCAGGGAACAGAAAGTCAAAATAACCCTAAGATTCCACCTCACAGAGTCAGAATGGCTAAGATCTAAAACTCAGATGACAATAGTTGCTGGTGGGTATGTGGTGAAGTAGGAACACTCCTCCATTGCTTGTGGAATTGCAAGTTGGTACTACCACTCTGGAAAGCAGGTGGGGTTTCCTCAGAAAAGTGGTAATAGTTCTACTGAAGATCCAGCAATAGTCCTCCTGGGCATATATCCAGAAGATATTCCAACTTGTAATAAGGATACATGCATCACTATGTTCATAGCATCCTTATTTATAATAGCAAGAAGCTGAAAATAAACCTGATGCCCATCTTCAGAGGAATGAATACAGAAAATATAGTACATTTACATAATGAAATACTACATCACTATTAAAATCAATGAATTCATGAAATTCTTAGACAAATGGATGGATCTGGATGATATGTTCCTAAGTGAGATAACACAATCACAAAAGAAAGCACATGATATATACTCACTGATAAGTGGATATTATCCTTGAAGCTCAGAAAAAACAAGGTAAAATTTGCAAAACCCATGAAACTCAACAAGAAGGAAGACCAAAGTGTGGATATGTCGTTCCTTCTTAGAATTGGGAACAAAAGACCCATGGAAAGAGTTACAGAGAAAAAGTTTGGAACTGAGACTGAAGGAATCCAGACACTGCTTCATTCTGTGATCCGTACCATAAACAACCACCAAACCAAGATACGGTTGAAGAGCCAAACAAGAGCTTAGGGACAGGAGACTGATATAGTTGTCTCCTGAGACGATCTGCCATTTCCTGACAAATACAGAAGTGGATGCTCAAAGAAATCCATTGGACTGAAAACAGGGTCCCTAATTATGGAGCTAGAGAAAGTATCATTATGTCATCTTCTTCATCATCAAAGTCCAAAAGTAATAAGTAATCTTCCTTTGGGATCACCATCATTTTCTTAAGAGCCATTCTTTGCTTAAAAACTATAATGTCTTCTTAGTTAAAAAAATGGAAAAAAAAGAGAAAAAAAATATGATCTTCCTCCTTCATTTAACCCTCAGAAGCTGTAGGAAATGCAGATCGGGAGGTTTTTCCTCACATAGTGGCCTCTTGGGACTGAGATTTCCCTCCAGTCACACATCCTTTAACAGTCCAATAACCCTGATCAGAGCTGGTTATCTCTTCCAGGTCACTCAGAAGTGAACTCCTTCACAACCGCACCTTTCCTTGCTTGTCTGCTCAATGGAAAAAACAAACAAACAAACAAACAAACAAACAAACAAAAACAAAGCAAAACAAAAACAAAGCAAAACAAAAACAAAAACCAAAAAAACAAAACAAAAATAAAACAAATAAAAAACAAAACAATAACAAAAATAAATAAAACAAAAACAAACAAACAAACAAACAAACAAATAAAACGTTATCAGGAGAGACCCACATGTAGTACTCTGAGGACCCTTTGTGATGCCAGATGGAGAAAACAGGTCTCATCCAAGGATATCACCTTTTGGCTGAATATACCCTGTGTATGCTGTCATGGAGTACCAGGCACCATTGATTGGAAGGGAGTTCTCAGGAGGTGGAAATGAGCTACCATCTTTAAGACAAATGATTTCCAGTTTCTAGGTTAATAAGCATTTGCAGACTTGAAAAAACATGAAGAAATGTGTAACATGAAAGTACTGGAAATGGCACTACTAATTTCAACTGTAATATTTTTGTTATTTATTTATGTGCATAAAAATTAAAATGTGTGTACTTTTTCTGTATGTACATACCCACAACAGAAGAGTCCATGCTGTCCTAATAGATCAGAAGAGAACATCCAGATTCCCTACAATCCCTGGTAAACTCCCACCTCCACCTTCCTAGTACTGAGCTTGATTACAAGAGTGTGCTAGGATGTGCAGGCCCTCTCTCCCTCACTTATGTGCTTGGATGCCCAGACCCTTTTTCTCCCTTATGTGCTAGAGTGCTCAGGACCTCTCTCTCACCTATGTGCTATGCCCTCTCTCACTTCTGTGCTAGTCTGCTCATGCCCTCTCTCTCTCTTATGCCTCTATAGCCTACAGAGGCTAAAAGAGAGCAGTGATTCTCTAAAACTGTAGCTGTGCATAAATTGTAAGCCACTATGTGGGTGCAATGTGCCCGGTCCTCTTCATAAAACAGGTGCTTTTTGTTTGTTTATTTGTTTGTTTGTTTGTTTGTTTGTTTGTTGAGAGAGGGTTTCTCTGTGTAGACCTGGCTGTCTTGGAACTCACTCTGTATACCAAGCTGGTCTCAGACTCAGACATTCTTGGCCTCTGCCAACCAAGTGATGGGATTAAAGGCATAAAGCACCACTGCCCAAACAACAGTTGCTCTTATCAGCCAATTTTCCACTTTTCAACTAATCTAGTGTGTACTTCATGTATCTTTAGGGCATTTCTCTCATTTACTTTCAAGGTGGAGGGTGTTTCCACCAGAACAGGGATCCAAAGTGGGATCCGTGGCACCATGGCATGGGTGTTTATTGTTACATCCCAACATTGAGAAATCCATCAAGAATCATTGGAACAGACTTCAAATGAATCACTTGAAAGAATATAAACAAGAAAGGGGGGTAAACACAGACTGGGGGAGATGTATAAATAATCTGGTTTACCAAAGTTTTATTGAACCCAGTGATCTCTACTCTGATATTAGTATGTCCATAAGAGTCCTGGGAGGCATCATGTATTCCCCAGTGCTGAGCAAATCTTGAGATGCCAGTAAAAGAAGCCTTTACAACTGCTCCTCCCTGGATAAAAATCAAAGGATTGAATTTGCTACAATTGGCATTGACTCCTCAAAGCACCCACTTGTGAAAGGAATGCATTCTAAAGTCCTGAATGAAAAATCTCTTTTTCATAACAAATTCATTCTTTGGGTCATCTGTCATGTTGGAAGAAAAGGAAAAAGTTTTACTCTGATCTGCCCAACAAGTGATGGAGGATCGACAATCAGACCAAGGCAGGATCAGACCTTCATCTTCCAAGACACATGAGGGGCTATTTTTGGTTGGTGGGGACGTTCTTTGTCTGAAAAGTTAGGTGGTACAAATGTACCATTAACCCAAATTGCCTCCTGCCAAAAGGTCCGATTTGTAAAGGTTATATCTACATTAGAAGTATCTTGGGTTGTGCTCACCCAACCTCCTCGGTGCTCATTAAACCTCCCTAAAGCTCAGGCTGGGAGGTTGATACAATGTCCTTGTCCATTAATTTGAAAACATAAAGAACCCTGTTCTAGTAAGGAGTGATTTTCTCCTAATGGTGCTCAAGTGGGATCATAGGGTAAATATGGCAAATCCACTGTTTTATTAGTAGTAAAGAATTTTGGAAAAACTATAGTATCATGGCGAACTGACATTGGTTTAGGGAAAGTCGAGAGAATAGCACATATCTGTTCACCCATTATACTAGGAACCTGAGACAAGTTCAGCATTGTCAGGATCAGGAACAGTCCTCAGGAGGTCAGCATTTTTGCACCATCCTTGATGAATATCCTGCTGGTGAGTCAATCCGGCAGCCAAAATGGGTTGTCTTCACTCTGTGGAAAAACACAAACAGCTCCCCGGGATCTGATTAAGATAGGATCCGGGCCTTTCCAGAGACCAGTTAAAACATCCTTCCGTTTGACCATTTCTTTTGGTCTATCAGGGTCTGAGCTATGTCGCTCAGCTGCAGAACGTCCCTGCTCATCAAGATTCAAAAAATTAAGTGTAAAGAGTGACATAGATACCGCTACTCTTGGCACTGAGGGCAGAGTCTCATCAACTCCCCCTTTTTGTTTTATAAGATAAGACTTGAGTGTGTGGTGGGCACATTCCACAATGCCTTGTCCTTGAGGATTATAAGGAAGGCCAGTCAAGTGAGTGACATCCATTTGATGACAAAATTGTTGAAATTTAGTAGAAGTATATGCTACCCCATTATCCGTTTTAATAATTGTGGCCTTGCCCCAGCACTCCACACTTCTAGGCAGTGCTGTATAACATGAGAGGCTTTTTCCCCTGTTAAAGGTGTGGCAAATATTACACCATTGCAGGTGTCAAAGGAAACATGTAAGTACTGATTTCTCCCAAAGGAGGAAATATGAGTGTCATCCATTTGCCAGACTTGTAATGGCCTGATGCCTCGAGGGTTTACCCCTACATGAGGTGTAGGTAAAAATTGACAACTACCTATGCACATAAGGCAGAGGTTCACTAGGACACTGAAGCCAACAATCCCGAGGCTGAGCAGCAAGCTGGCTTTCACCAGTCGTTGTTGGACTTTTTCTGCACTGAGTAGCTTGCATTTTATCTTGCAGGTACCTTTCTCCCTTATAATGAACTGCTTCCTCCTCCAAGTCCGTTTCTACAGAGGAGCTAAGTCCTTCAACAGATTCGGAGCTACTAAGAGCTAGCTGCTTAAACTCATCTAGTGGCAGGTAGAGGCTCCTTTCCTTATGTGCCTCTCCAGCTGGATCTCCCTTCTTCTCTCCCTTTCCATCCCTTTTCTAATCTCTCCCAAGGCATTCTTTTTTTTGTAACTTTTCCTTGGCTTCAAGACACATGAAAAGGCCTAAATGAGCCTAAGCAAGCATACCATGGTGCCACATGGTCTATCTCCCTGACAAATCCCTCTAAGGTATTAGTGGCACATTTTAGGCCACACTGCTTCAGGACCGAGTGTAAGGCCACTATTATAGAATGCGAGATTCTCATACTGCCGCTGTACAGTCCTGACTGTGACTGAAAATGGACGCTGTCCAGGCACTGTCCAGTCCTGACCGTGACTGAAACTGGTCGCTGTCCAGGCGCTATCCAGGCCTGACTGGGACTAAGAACCAGTCAGCAGTGGAAGCAGTGGAAACAAAACGAAACTGAAAGGAAAAGTGCAATCGCTGTACAAACAATCAAAAGGGTGTGTAACTCTGGAGAAATTTCAAAACTGTATGTACCTTGCAGAGCCTTTCTTCCCGCAGTTCTGATTCCGCCCCGCGAACAAGAGATCTTCCTTGCGCTGGTGTGATGGTATAAAGTTCCCGGGTTCTTCGGTGCCACTTATTGCATCCCACTCGACCGGCAAGAAAGAAGCAACAAACCGGAATCTTCTGTGGCAAAAGATTTATTGCTTACTTATCAGGAAGACCATGAACCGGGAAAATAGCGCTGCTTATATACCCAACAGCATGACGTTTCAGCACCTGATGTGACCTGACAGCTCCTGATTCATTGCTTGCCCATCACCCCACTATTATGCCCCGAGAATGGGCAGTGACTAGGAGTGAGCTCACTCTTGCAACTGCGTACAAGGCTTGTTTACTAGTTAGGCACAGGGGAGGCCAGCACCATCTTATAATGGTGATTGCTCGTGGCACGCACGGCTCTTCTCAGTGATTGCTTGCGGCATGCACGGGATTGCTCAGGGCATGGCACTACACAGCTGTCTATATAAAAATGAAAATGTAATAAGGATAAAAGTGATACAGGAGAAATGGGTAACAATTCAAGGAGGAGAAGATAGAGATGAATTTGCTAAAACTCATTTATGTGTATGTAGAAAGTTCTTACCCAACAAATTTAAAACAAAGTATGTAAGTAAGTAAGTAAGTAAGTAGGTAAGTAAGTAAGTAAATAAATAGACAAATATATATGTATGCACGTGCATATCCGATTGGTGTGTGTGTGTGTGTGTGTGTGTGTGTGTGTGTGTGTGTGTATGTGCATATAAGTTTGTAGGTATGTCGCACCTGTGACTAGAGGAATGCAATCATGCAGTATCTTTCTTTATGTCCTATGACGCAGTGTGTTGATTAGAATATCTTTTGCCCATGGTATGTGGCATTATTACAAGGTGTTGGCTTGTTAGAGGAAGTGTATCATTGTGTAGGCTTGCTTTTGTGTAGTGCTCAATCTCTGCTCAGAGACAAAAATCGATCTTCTTCCTTGCTACCTGTGGCCACAAGCTTCCTTCTGGTAGCCTTCAGACAAAGATATAGACCACTTAGTTCCTTCCCCAGCACCTCGTCTACCGGGGTGCTGCCATGCTTCCTACTAAGATAATAATGTACTGACCCTCTGAAACTGTAAGACAACCTCATTTAAATTTTCCTTATAAGAGTTGCCTGAGTCATGATGTCTCCTAACATCAATGAAACCCTATGGAACATAGGCAGTATGTTAGACTGATTTTTAATGCTTACAAGATAATTGCAACCAGCCTGCAAGCACAAAGTAAAGGTGATGAATGAGTTGCTGTATTTTTTTTCTCCATCTACCCAAGGGACTTCAGACACTCCCAGATATGCTGGACTGCACCTGGATCTTACTACATCACTAGAGGTGTTCCCATCATCTTTGAGATCTGAGCAAGGAACTGTGGGACCTTTCTCATCTAAAGCAACTAAATCTAAGGAAACAACTGTAGGGTTTTCTGCATCCGCTCAAGGTACTAGGGGGCATTCCTTATCTGCACAAGCCACAGTAGGAAAGCCAATGTCTGCAAAGCAGTCTGTGGGAACTTTGCCTCCCACTCCAGGACCTTTAGGGTCCACCCAAATCACTCGGATCTGATCAGAAGCCTCTGGGAATTTCTTCCCCTTCACCAGGAACTCTAGGCTCTTCTTCTTCCATAGAGCCTTCTGGACATTCCCTTTCTGACCAAGCATCTCTAAATCTGTCCACAACTAGGCAAGGGAGTATACAAATTATGCCGTCTTCTCCAAAGACTGCAACATCCAACTTATTGCCAGAAATTTATGAGGTTTTCTCCCCTTTCTGAACCTTCTGGACAAAGATCCCCAGCTTCCTCAAGGGATATTGGGCCGTTACTACCTATCCAAAAATCTCAAAAATCCATTTCATATTCACCAGCAGATGGGAATCACTCACCATCTGTACTAGGATCTCAGGAGCATCCTCTATCTAGTAAAGACTCTAAAGGATATGTGCTATCCTCTCAAAAGTGTAAGGACTTTTCCACAACTGCAGAGGGGACTTTGCCTGTGCTAAGTTGTTTGTCATCCACCTGAAGGAAAATAGAACCTTCGGCAGATTCCTCAGGGTATTGGACTTGGGGCAATATAATCACACAGAGACTACCTCGGGCCCTTTGCCTCTAGTGAGGGAGAATACAGATTCTTCTACATCTGCTTTGTCTACTCTAGGACCTTTGCCACCATCACCTCGAGAACCTGGTACACATTCATCTTTTACTCAAGGAGGGGCAGAAACATTCCCATCTGGTCCTGGGACCCTAGCACATTTGCAATCAGCCCAGGGGCCTCTGACACTTTCAAGCTCAGCCCAGGCAATGACCCATATTCTGGATAGGCTGAAGGGGCTCTACTGCATTCAACTCCTTCCCCAACAGTTTCAGAAACAAATGAATGTTCTCTATCTACCCAAGGGACTTCAGACACTTTCAGATGTGCTGGACTGCACCTGAATCTTACTACATCAATACAGTTGTCACCATCATCTTTGAGATCTGAGCAAGGAACTCTAGGAACTTGTTAAACTGAAGAATGCCATCTAGAAGTGACTAAATCTAAAGAAACAACTCTAGGGTCTTCCACATCTGCTCAGGGCACTGAGGGGAATTTTTATCTGCAGAAGCCACAGTAGGAAAGTCCCTGTCTGCAAAGGAGACTGTGGGAGCTTTGCTTCCCACTCCAGGACATCTGGGGTCTACCCAAAATACTCATGTGCTACCAGAATCTGTGTCATCTGAGCAGATGTCTCTGGGAATTTGTTTATCTTCACAAGGAACCCTAGGTTCTTCATCTTTCCAAGAGGCTTTCGGACATTTCTGTTTTTCCCAAGGGTATCTAAAAGCCCATTTTTAAACAGGGGAATACACAAAGTGTTTCATTTGCTCAAGATACTTTGCATCCTCCAACTTCTTGTAAGACAGAAGTAGGATTTTCTCCAACTGCCCATCATTTTGCACAAAGATCTCCGGGTTTCCCAAGGGACACTCGAACTTTCCTACCTAGCCAGAAATCTCAAGAAACCTTTTATCCTACACCATCAGTACTGGGTGTTCAGAGGCATCTTGTACCTACTCCAGAGGTTCTAGAAGCTTTGTCATCTTTTCAAAAGCACAAGGAATTTCCCAGGGCACAAGAGGGAACTTTGCTCATGCAAATTCTTTTTTCCCCAAGCAAAGAAATCGAGAAAATTCAACATATGCCACAGGGATATTTGCACAATATGTAGAGTCACACAGTGCTTTAGGCCTTTTTCCACAAGTGAGGCAGGCTGTAGCATCTTCTCAGTCTACTTCAGCAAATCTAGGAACATTGCCACCATCATCTCCAACACCTGGTAGACATTCCTCTTCTGCCCAAGGAGGTGCAAAGACTTTCCCATTTGGTCAAGGGTATCTAGCACCTTTGCAATCTGCCCAGGGGCCTCTGAAACTTTCTATCTCAGCCCAGGCAATGATGAATACATCACAATGCTATGAAAGTTCTCATAATCCTCTGGGTCTTTCATCCTCAGAACAAGGGACTCCAGCATCTTCTGATTCTGCTCAAGGAGGTGTGAGTCCCGGTCTCTACACAAGGGGACCATACATCTGTCCACATGTCCACAAAGGTCTACCCAACATTCTACATCTTCCAAAAGGTTTTCAAGTCCTTCTTTACATACACAACGTATAGGAACTCACTCCACATCTACACACTACACAGTAGCAGACTCACCATCTTTACCAGTGTGTCAGGGATATAACCACCCTGCTCAAAATACAGCAAGGATTTTGAGATCTGACCAGGGATCTCTGAGGATTTCAGCAAATACACAGGCTCTGTAGAAACATTGCTGCCTCCCCAGGGGACTCTAGGATATTCATCATTTGCATCAGGAGCACAAAAATTTTCAACAGCTACCCCAGGACATGTGATATCCAATGACTCACCTATGGAACTTGCAATTTCTGCCCAACTTAGTTCCTCACTTTCTTCCCTAAGCCTTTTGGATCTTCCCTTTCCACAGAAGAGCCTTCAGACCTCTCTAAACCTACAGAGGGACTTTTAACTTCATTCCAGGGACCAAATGAGTCTTTGAATTCTCTACAAGGGGTTCAACAAACAGATCCATCTGCTTCAGATCCTTCAGGATCTATGCATTCTTCCAAAGGACCCATGGTAATTTCTTTATCTGATTGAGGAACACTAGGATCTATATCATCTGCCCTAGAGCCTTTGACATTGTCCCTATCTGCTCAAGGGAATCCAGGCCATTTGTTATCTGTTCAAGAAGCTGGAGGCCCTTGGCTGTCTTTATAGGGGAACCTGTACACATGGCAAGCCAGGAATATCCAATTCTTCACCATGAGCTTTGAAAATTTCAGCCTCTACCATAGTGAGTCTAGGACCTTCTCCATCTGTCCAATTGGATTTGAAAGAGTAACATTCTGTCTTAATGCCTCAGAGACCTTCCATGTCTGCCCAAGGTGTACTAGAAACATCAATATCTTCCCAAGGGCTTACAGAAACTTCCTTGTTACCTCAAGAGCCTCCAGGACACTGGTTCGAAAAGGAGGCTTTAGGATATTCACCATCCAATCCAGAAGATTTTGGACTTTCTGATTCTTCCCAGGACACACTGGAAATATGGGCATGTAAGCAAAATAGTACAGAAATACCATCTGTCACCCAAGAGGTCATAGAAACTTTGTCAGCCACACAAGATTCTCCCAAATTACCAGCTCCTTCACCACTTAGTCTAGAGGCAGAAGAACCTCTGACATATACACAATCCATTTCTAAGAGTTCAGAATCTGTGCCAGGGACTCCAGAAGCTTTGGCATCTGTGTTAGGGTCTCTGTGTCTTTTGAAACCCAATGAAGGTGCTCTGGGCCCTTTAGTATCTGAACAAGGGATCCTGAGAACACCAGCATTTCCCCAGGAAAGTCTAGAACTTTCTCAACCTGCCCAGGGGCCTCTAAAACCTGTGACATCTCACCAAGAAACCGTGGATACTTCTTTTTCAACAGAGTTTCAGGGACTGTCCCTTTGTGCAGAAGGGGACATTATTCCTACCCCTCCTCATGAAGATGGATGGAGAAATTTCTCTTATCTCAAAAAGAGCCCTAGACGTTTGAAATCTAACCAAAGGATATTGAAACATGTCCCAATTCCTGAAAGGGATATCAGATACTGCCTTTCAGAACTTGATGCCTTAAAATGTATCTCTTCTGCCGTAAGTAGCCTCACATCTTCCAAGTATGCAGAAAAGGAATCCAGTCCTACCTCTACTCCTCAAAGGAGCATCTCCCCCTTAAAATCATCTCAATTGAGTTTCAGATCTAGTATCCTTTGTAAAAAAGGTCTCAGTCATTCTCCTCCTCCAGGAGATTGCCCCACACCTTCTAAATGCGGAAAACAAGACCAAGCCCTTCCTCTGTAGATCAAGAGGGCCTGAAATCTGTGTGCTCAAAACATGCGGGCTGCAAACACTGCCATTCTTCCAAAATTTGGGTAAGAGATTGCAAATTTAAGAAAGAGGTGTAAAGCTTAAAACTATGACTAACATAAACTTCGCCACTTCTGATTCTGCTAAAGGAGCCTGCAGATGCTCACCATCTCATGAGGTGGGCCTCAGAAGTCCCCTACCAAGCCAAGGCATTCACAGACCATCTAAGTCTACTGAAACCCCATCAGAAAAAGCCCCTTCTGACCAATGGGACACCAAAGCTTCCAATTCAGAGCATGAGGTTGACAAGCCATCTTCCATCCTTACAGAAGAGTTCATGCGAACCACTCTTTCTCATGAAGACAGCCTCAGGCATCACACCTTCCTCATGAGATTCCCAGACACGCTACTTCTACCAAAAGAAAACAGAGGAAAGCCTCTGTTTCCCAAGGAGCCCTGCAAACTTCCCCTACAGATCAAGAATGCATTGAGTCATCTCCAGATGGAGACAGTCCCCATAGAGGTGTGCAACACTCATCATCACCGCAAGAGGATATCAGCCATTCTTTTTCTACTAAGGAGGACTCAAAACATATTCCTAATGTCCAAGAGGGAGAGACAACTTCCAGAAGTGCAAAACGGGAGCCCATAGCTTTTGTGCCTATCCTATGGGCATTCATACCTCCAAAAGGGAGTACCACATTCCCTTTTGGAACATTCCCTGTTATGCGAAGATATGACAGACATACAATATCTCAAGCAGAGGATGTGGTACCTGCTCTCTCCTGTCCTTGGAGAGACCCATCATTACAATATGAATTTGGGTTCCCCCTTTGTGACCATTCTGTCCTAGGAGGCCACAAATATACACATCATTTGAAAATCAATCTCAACAGGATCGCACTGCAAAAGGGGAGTTGTAGTTCTTTCCTCTCCCCTAAAGGAGGTGTCGGACCTTCTCAATCAGACCAATGTGGACTCAGACTTTCCAGTTCTCACCAAAGGGACACATGCTTTGTGATCCCTGTTTCAGAAAGGCTCAGAATGCTTCAGGCTGAAATAGGTGGCCCCTCAAATGCTCCATCTAAGAAACTGGGCCTCACCGGTGCTTTTTATGACAAAAGAGATATCGAAAATGCTCTAGGAGGCTTACGACTTACTCCTTGCTTCTGACTTCCTCCTTCTGCCCAGGGACACACCAGAGCTTCCCAGCCTGCCAAACGGAACCTGAAAGGCAATCCATCTCAAGAGGGTGGCCTGGGCCCTACTCTCTCTTACTCTGTCATTTTCAGTTCTTTTTTGATACAGAAGCTGCCCTCATATTTTCCCTTTCTATGCCCCTTATGAACAACATGAATTTAGAACTTTTTCTTTTCATCAACTGTCTATCAAACTTACAACTTCCACTCCTAGCTGCCTCAGATGCACATTGAAGCATCATCTATGCCCCTGTGACTAAAAGCAGGACACGAATCCCCTTTCTGATTAAGAGTAGCTCACAATTGTATCCAGAAGAATGTGCTATATAATTTTCACCTCATGAAGAGTATTATGTGATTCTTCTGAACATTGAGGACCTAGACCTACCTACTAGATCTGATCTAGTCCATGAAAAATCCACTCCCTTGATCTAAGGTGCACCAAGTGCTTCTTATTCTGATCCTCTGACCTAATTACCCCTGTCCAAGGATCAGGACCCTGGTTCCTGAAGTCCCAGAGCTTAAGAGTAGCCAGCACGTTAATAAACCCAGGAAATAGACATTAAGCTGACCAGCAAAAATGAGAAAGCCTTGCCATTTTTAGAAGTAGGCAGCAGATTTATCAGGAGAACTAGCTGGGAAATGTCTCCTAGCACACTGGAGATTGATTAAGCTGTTGCATGGCCTGCAAGATATGCGTGTTCTAGGTTCCCAGGAAGCCTCAATCATGAAATATTCAGGCCTTCTCTCCTCTCCACATCGACCCTTGATCTTGTACAGATACAATAGTCTTTGGCATTTCTACTTTCCCCAACATGGTGTGAACCTTTCTGCCTCTAAAGGATGGCATCCTTTATAGATTGTTTGTGGATACATCAACATTATCACGCTGTCAATGGGTCCTCCAAGTCCTGTTTCTGACACACAAACCTCAGAATTATCCCTTCAGCACCAAGAAGACTCACACTGTCTCCATGCTTGAAGTGGAGCTTAAATCACTCTCGGTGGCTCAAGGAGTCATCAGGTACACTTTGTCTAAATTAGGAATTCAAAAACACTCCAGGCATTCTTCTCTGGTAAGGTTCAGACCTACAGCTTAAGAACCACAGATCTTCTAAACTACTGTATGGACCAAGGGAACTTCTGATATGCCCATTCTGAACCAGGGATCCTCAGATCATCCCCAATAGCCTAAGTGACCTTCATCTTACCTGTCTAGAACCAATGTGCTGGGGCTGGAGAGATGGCTCAGCAGTTAAAAGCACTGACTTCTCTTCCACAGGTCCTGAGTTCAATTCTCAGCAATCACTTGTTGTATCACAACCATCTGTCATGGGACCTGATGCCACCTTTTGGTGTGTCTGAAGACAATGTCAGTATACCCACATACATGAAATAGAACCTATGTGACTCACAACTTCCACCAATAACTCAAGGGGGATTCAGATGTAACCCCTGAAATCAAATATGTTAGAAACTCCCCAGTATTGAAGGCAGCATTATCATATGAGAACCAGAAACCTCAGAATTTTGTTAATTTCCCTCAGAATTACCACTTCAGAACAAAGGTGTCACATAGGTCCTCAATAACTGAAGATGCCCTGATACATATGACATGATAAGCAAAGGACTTATCAGCAGACCCCAACAACATTTTAAGAAAGCCACAAAGTTGGCTCTTTTACTATCAGCATGCAATAGCATTGATGAAGATACAATGGGGACTCAGATGTACCCTGCTAGACCCAGGATAATTTATACCTCCAGCATAAATATCAACTCCATCACGTCAGGCCCCCTCAGATGTAAAGTATCCCATAACTTCAAGGGGGCTGACACCCAGTTGTTTTATCTTTTGAAGAGCACCTAAACCTTGCTTCCTCTAACCATAGTATCCCCTGACATTATGTGTATGCCAATGGGGTCAGCTGACCTTGAGTAAAACGCTTTATTCTTCCTCCTTCTGCACTGGAAGGGTCTGAGACATGCCTCTCTGATGAAGCAAGGTATAGAACTGACCTTGTGAGTGAGAAGTTTATCTCAAATATTCAGGCTCAGCTCTAGTGTACTTCAGGCTGAATCCTTGGTACCAAGAATACACAAGAGCTTCGGTCTTTGTTCATGGTGGACTCAGGTCTACCACTCAACTAAGAGCTTCTCCCTCAGACCTTATTGGTTAGGGAATACACTTTTGATCACCAAAAACAAACAAACAAACAAACAAAACAAACCTCACAGAACTCCAGATTCAAGTCCCATGGCCAATGTATAAAAACCTCAGCCTGGATTAAAGGCTCTCTTTAAGCTGGTCATCAGAAAGGTAACTGTACACTACACCCACACCTGTGTGCTTTCTTGTAAGTTTAATAGGCAACAAATCCAGGGACTTTGAGCCAACTTGTCAGAAGAAACCTCAGATTGCTGTCAAATCTTCATGGAGTCCTAAGAGATAAGAAATTTTTAGAGTTCTCTGAAGATATGGAGGCCTGGAGTGCCTGGAACAAACTCCTCTACAGAAGGTGAACAGGGCAACTCCCCTACTGTCCAACAGGGTTGAGGGACTTTCTACTTTCCAAACCTATAGTATTTTCCTTCCTGTGATGATCAAGGTCATAAAATGTACACCTTTGATGCAATGGGCAATCATAAAAATCCCTTCCGTTCAGGAACCCATGGGATATTTTACCCCTGACCAAGGAGAATTGCTCCCTCTGCTCAAAGTTCACAGAAATCAAGAGGAGGAGGCCAATCCTGGAACCTTATGCCACTTCCTTGTGTATAGTCACATGACATTGTGTGAAATCATCATTCTAACTCAGTTCTGGTTGGTTGAACATAATTCTTAGGAGGCAATCATGCTGAGGATACAATCCGAAGCTTTTCATGAATCATGGTATCTATATTTGGTGCCTTGCTAATTCAGCTAAGGATATGGATACCCCAGGCTGTGAAGAACTGTCAGAAGTTGTGTCAATGCTAGAACCTCATGAGCTAAGGTAAGCAAAATAATTTTTGCTCAAAATATTATGGGGAATTTATACTCTGATCATCTCCCCTGTTACAAGGATATCAGCAACTCCTTTCTCCCCAGGGCTACTCACTTCTTCTACCTTTACTTAAGGAGGCATCACATATTCCCACTGAAGCAAAGGGAGCCTCTGATCATACCAGTTTGTCCAAAGCAGGCTTGGACATTCATTTAGGTCGAGGAATCCCACAAAGCTTGCTGATATTATGGACTGAACCTTAGATGTTTTTCCTATTGTTTCCGAGGTTTTTCCTTCAGTCAAGGTAAACTCTAGGTTCAAAAAGGTTTCAATGAAGAATCTTTGACATAGATACTCTGTCAAGGAAGAATCTTTTATTTTATCTTTGAATTAGGGAAATATAGACTCACCCTTAAATTTGACCGGGGATTAATACAAATTCTGCTGTTTATGGAGCCTACAGAAAAGCCACTGACATGAAAAACTCAAGCCAATGTTCTTTTTTTTTCTTTTTTTTTCTCCTCAAGGAAACTTTAAATCAACTTCTCTTGACTATGCTTACCTCAGAAAATCCACTTTTATCCATAGAACCATGAAGTCTATTCCTCTAGGAGGTCCTAAAGTTTCCCTTCAGACCTGGATGGCCAGGCATGCTCAAATTAAAGAAGGGATGCCAAACACTCTGAAATGATGTCCTGGGACATGACAGTAATTATATGAACCCTAATCTAATTTTTAATTTTAAGCCTGTCACTTGAAATGGATCAATTCCATTTTGGTGCCTATGCCTGGGATGCTGCTGTACAGCTTATGGAGAACATAGAGCTAGAGTTTACCAATCAATTTGTAAGAAAAATGCTCTGATTGTTGGCAAGCAAAACTCAAAGTCTCAGAACACATGGGTATTCTGGACTATGAGGACATTTGCACTTGATAAGTTATTTTTGACATCTTCCAATTTCCAAGGTAAACTTTTGTCTGAGGGATTCTGTGACCTTCCTTCTCTTCCTTATCCACCCAACACGTTCTCTTTCTCAAAAATGACATTCAAATATATGAAGTATATATGTGAATGTATACTTCAAAGTAGTTTTATACCTAGCTGGTCAGCCATATTTCCAAAAGTGACTCCTTCTGTAAACAATGTACCCTAGTCCAGTCTGGTTTGAGGTCCCATAGTCCACGTTACAAATCAGAGCAAAGTACCTGTGCCATTTGCCTTTAGGCAAGTCAATAGAAATGTAATAACTTCATTAATTCTGCCTAGACCTGGATAGATGAACAAAGTCGAAGAAGTATACTAGCCAGCAACAGTCATTGAAAGCCTTTGGAAGAAAAAAAAATATGTTGCTGCCATGTTTCTTCTGAATGAACACAAACTATGAAAATACAAACTCTGAATAACTGGAAACTTATGATCATGCCTGGAAACATTATCCACTGTATAAGGTACCAGGGACCTTTACCTTTGACAGAGGTGTATATGGCAATTTCACATTCTGCCTCAAGAGGAGTCTGCCCTCCTCTTTCAGTAGGGCCTTCGAGATTTCCTCTCTTACATGGGGCACACATTTCCCCATCATAACTCATTTTTTTTCTCACTACACTTAATAGAATGTCAGAACTCTCCTAGGGCTAACATTGCCTTAGACCCTATTGGTCAAATGTCACCTAAAACATGTATTATGCCTTATAGCGAATATTCCTAATCCTACCAAGTAGCTTTGAATCATTTTTCCTTAAAGGGATGTGAGACCATGGGAGACTTATACCACTCATTCTACATAAAAGAGAATCTAACATTCCCTGTTTTCCCAGTAGGAATCTAGGCCTATTGTCTACTTCAATTCACCAAGTGGATTTTAGAACTTTAGTTTCTGCAAAGGGGGTCCTGGGAAATCAAAGACTATTGAAAGGGCTCTCAGAACTAGCTCCTGTGTCAAAGGGGCGTTTCAGACATCTACTCTCTGTTCTAGGACACTTCAGGTCCATCTGTGCAATTATTGAACCACCAGAGATTCTCTTCTGGCTGTGCCTCGCAAATACCCCTATTAACTAAGTTTGCTTTAAACATATCCATACAATACATTCACGACCAATGACACCTCACATTTTCTATCCCTTTAGATCATAGGACAGAAAATAGAAATCTGAAATTGGCTCTCATATCCTGTGCCTCAAAAATGGTCATCAAAATGCACCATTCCTATCTCTTATTCACAGATGTGTGCAGCTGAGCACAGCCTCGAGGAAACATCAATGCTTGCATAACTACTTATGTTGGGAGATTGTTGTGACCACTGACTGGACTCTCAAAGATGTTACACAGGGTATGCATAAGGGGGAAATACTTGGAAGCTAGTGAGGCAGAGGCTGAACATTCCTCCAGTACCCAATGAAGCCTAGAAACTTCCCCTGTTGACCATGGGTGAACTGGATTTTTCTGACCTGCAAAATATGACTGGGGACCTCTACTTTAGGAACTAAGACATTCACGATTTCTTCTCTGTTGAAGGTGGTCTTGGAACTTACCATTCTGAGAAGAGGTTTTCATAACTCCTCTGTTCCCCAGATTCCTCTCACACTCCTTGTTTTTTGAAGTAGCCAAGAGAACTAACCTGGGTGAGGCTGAGTGAGGTTCAGTCTTTTCCTTCCCCCAAAATTTGGCCTTGGATCTTGTCCATTTCTGCAAGGGAGGGGGGCGTTAACCACTGTGTTTGACCAAAGGAAGGTCACACTATTCTTTATTCCTAAAATGCCATTAAATATGCTCTTTTGAATAATAGTGCATGGTGCTTTGTATCCTCAAGCATTCACTTATGACCTTGAACTATTTCAAATGTATATTCTCTAATTAAGTAAGATTCAAGCCTTTCCCTTTTATAAGGATGACAGGGGAAATATATTGTTTTTCTCTGGTTTGTGGTCCCAGGTCATTCATATATATATATATATATAATTATTGACTGGATCCTATGTTATGCTTTGCAATCCAATTGAATTGTTGTTGCCTATATATGTACATATTAAGACAAACTGAAGGCGGCAACCTAGCCAGGGACAGACATCCAGGCTGTTTGAAAAGGCTTGGAATGTTGTCTGAACTCACCCAGACTAAACACAGGATGTGGAACTTTTACCAACTAAGGAAGATTTGGAAGCTGAAGAGCAGTTGAGGGACTTCCTTTACTGATCAAGGTAAAAGGGACATTCATGCATAACAGGATGTTGCATGGCACTTACCCCCTCTCCAAGGTTTTTCTAATGCATACCATTGTACCAACCAGGTCTCATTATTTTCTCTTACTCCTAAGTGCCCAGTACTTCCTCTCTTCCCAAGTTACCTCAGTTCTTTGTTTTGTTTTGTTTTTCACTGAAGAGAATGTCAGACATTCCTCCTATGACTAAGCCTCCTGCAGACCTTCTCTATTTGCCCAAGATTGTCTAAAGTACTCATTTAGTGGAAATACCCTCAAACTTTCAGTTTCGTTGAAAGTGGGACTCAGTCATTTCTCTTGTGACAAGAGATGTCCCAAACCACTGCCTGCCAAATACAGAAGTGGATGCTCACAGTCATCCATTGGACAGAGCATAAGGTCCTCAATGAAGGAGCCAGAGAAATACCCAGGGACATGAAGGGGACTGAAGCCCCATAGAAGGAACATCAATATGAACTAACTAGTACACCCCCCCAGAGCTCCTTGGAACTATGCCACCAATCAAAGAAAACACATGGTGGAACTTGTGGCTCTAACCACAAGTGTAGCATAGGATGGCCTAGGAGGTCATCAATGGGAAGAAAGGACCTTGGTCCTGTGAAGGCTCTATTTCCCATTATAGGCAAATGCCAGGGCCAGGAAGCAGGAGTAGGTAGGTTGGGGAGCGAGGGGAGGGAGAAGGCATAGGAGATTTTCAGAAGGCAATCTAGGAAAGTAGATAATATTTGAAATGTAATTAAAGAAAATATATAATAAAAATAAAGATGCCCCAGACTAAGTAAGCTTTATGCCATTCCCACTGAAAAAGGTAGAATGATGTCCACTCACATGCAGTTCATTGTAGTACAAAAGGGGGCTATAATTACCTCCTTCAACCTCAAGGAACATAGACATCTAATTGCTTGCCAAGGGTGTATGTGCCATGGAGCAATGATGACAGAGACCTCAGGTTTGGATCCTATGGCCAAGAGGGTCTCATTTATTATACCTGTAGTCATAGGAGTTTCAGATATAGCCTCTTGGGATGCCCAAGAGTATTCATTCCAAGGGCACCTTAAACTTGACTTAAACTCATATTACCTCAGTGCCACTCTCTATTAGAAAGATTGCAAGGCAAACACAATTGCAACTTCACAGTGGGCTCTCACATATTTCTGAGTGTAGGGCAGAGGGCAGAACATAGAAAGAAAACTAATATGCATGTGATCTTCCTAGAGGTAGGTGTCAGAAATGCTGTGTTCCTGTCTCTCAGTTATAGATAGGTACAGATAAATACAACCTCAGGTCAGACAACCACTCTCCCTGTTGGAAGAGTGTGCTGACTGTTCCTTGTATTCTTCCCAATAGTATATACAATATATGGATAATGGAAGGTGGGAAGACTAGATGGAAGCAAACTATGCACTACCATTCTGTTCTCCCTCTACCCAAGATAAACTAGATTTTTCCCTTTTGCACAATGTGGTGACTTGATCCCGCTACTTGGTTAATCATGGTCTGAAACTAACTAACTTACTTTCTCTCTCTCTCTCTCTCTCTCTCTCTCTCTCTCTCTCTCTCTCTCTCTCTCTCTCTCTCTCTCTCTCTCTCTCTCTTCTTTCCTTCCTTCCTTTCTTTCTTCTTCTTTCTTTCTCTCTCTCTTTTTTACTTTCTTTCTTTCTTACTTTCTTCCCTCCCTCCTTTTCTTTCTTTCTTTCTTTCTTTCTTTCTTTCTTTCTTTCTTTCTTTCTTTCTTTCTTTCTTTCTTTCTTTCTTTCTTTCTTTCTTTCTTTCTATCTTTCCTTCCTTCTTTCTTTCTTTCTTTTTCTCTCTCTCGCTTTCTGTCTCTTTCTTTCTATCTCTCTCTCTTTCTCGCTCTCTCCCTCCTTCATTTACTTTCTCTCCTTCTTTCTTTCACTTTCTTTCTTTATCTCTTTCTCTTTCTTTCTTTCTTTCTTTCTTTCTTTCTTTCTTTCTTTCTTTCTTTCTTCCTTCTTTCCTTCTTTCTTCCCTCCTTAATTTCTTTCTCTTCTTTCCTTCTTTCCTTCTTTCCTTCCTTCCTTCCTTCCTTCCTTCCTTCCTTCCTTCCTTCCTTCCTCCCTCCCTCCCTTCCTTCCTTCCTTCCTTCCTTCCTTCATTCATTCCTTTGTTCCTTTCTTTTTTAAGTATTTATTTATTTATTATATATACAGTGTTCTCTATGCATGTGTGCCTGCACATTAGAAGAGGGCACTGGATACCATTACAGATGTTTGTGAACTCAGGAGCCCTGGGAGAGCCGTCAGTGTTCTTAACCACTGAATCATCTCTCCAGGCCCAGGTACTTTCTTTTTAAGCAAAACGGGTCCAGAAGGTCATAGAAGTTGCAGATATGAACACATGCTACTCAACCTGTTTTCAAGGTATCTCACACCATCACCTTTGGATGAAGGGTCATCAGAATTTCACTTGGGATAGGTGGCTTTCATGACCTACTGCTGTTACCAACAATACCCAAAACCTTCCATTTCTGCCCAAGGTCAGTTATAATTATGAATGGAGTTTACTATTGGAATCTCAGAATTTTCATTTTTCCCAAGGGTACCAAAATCCAGGTATCCTAAGAGCATCCTTACATACATATGAGCCTCAAATATAACACTCCAATCATGAGCTTTAGATCATTTCGCTCCAAAGATGGTCTCTAGGAAATTATACTTCACTAATTCTGCCCTACATTAACAGAGCCTGAAACTTATGTCATCTATCCTTCCTACCATCCTTCATGCAAACACCCATATAACTGATGATAAGCTTCAAGAGTGCTTAGAGACTTACAGTCATGCCTGGTGCATAATGCTTGCATTGCTGCCAGGCTTACCAAGGTGTATGTGAAGATGGGAATCTTCTAAGTTGTGAAGCAGTCCTACCTCTCCTGCTTAAGGTAGGCTAGGTCACTCACTTAACCCTAAAGAGGTTGGGGACATTAAGCAGACTCTAATTCTGCTTTAATCTTCTACTCATAAACATCAATACTTAGACCACTAATTTGTGTCCATTATATATCAAATGCATCCTCTGTATACATGAGGGTCCAATATCTGTCTTGTAAGCTTGATGGGCCTGAGATCATCTCTACCTGCCCCAGGCCCCAAACTTCACTTCCAGTCCAAAAGTTCTTCAATAATTACCCTCTCTGATCAGAAAGAATTCCAAACTATTCTCTATCTGATGGAGGGCAAAAATTTCCATTTAACTGTGTCTCACATCGAACTCTTCATTTGAAAGGGGCACCAGAATGACTCTTTTTGTTCCAGCGGTTCTCAAATTCACATCCTCTGTCGAAGAGGTCTATAAATGTCATCCAGTCATACCAGGGCTTCAGTGCCTCTCCCTCTCCCTATGGGAGCCTCAGACACACCACATCTAGTCATAAATATTTCCTGTTCTCCCTCTGTCTATTGGGCAACAAAGCCTTCTCGAATGTCCTTATTGGACTGAAATATTTCCTTTTTTTTCAGTGGTGGACTCATACCTACCCTCTCTTGTAAAGTGTAAATAGATCTTGTCGTATTGACTATGTGTGCCTGCTATATTCCAACTGTCTAAGATTACTTCCAAATTTCTTCCTGTTACAAATATACGGAGACATTCCTCCATTCAAGAAAAGTGGCCTTGCTCTTATGTCATCTGACTAAAGGTTTCATAGACCAAAGATAACCATCCAACCTGTTGGAATACTGAAACAATTGCTGCCTGCTTTCCACATACCACATAAAATATGTGGATATCCTAAATTCTGCAAAAAAAGATTTGTAAGCTGATCAAGCAATACTGTGACTCCCTCTTCTCCAGAAGGTATTTGCATTTTCACCAATGTGAAATGGTATTTCTTATTTAATGAAAATAGCAAGAGATTTTACCCTTTTTACAAGTAGGTTTAGAATTGCACATTTGCAAAGTGTCACAGAAATGCTGCTTATGACCAGAATGCTTAAACTTTCTTATTCTCATGAAGTTTGCCACATTACCTCTTGATGAAGGGCACAACCATCCTACTTCTGTGCAAAACTGCCCAAGCTCCTCACCTATCTTACTTTAGGAAGATTTATACATTCACAACAGAGAGTGCTCCAACCTGTGTGGAGCACAGTGTGTTTCAGGAAATCTCCCAGATTCTCCATCTTCCCAGTGTATGTCCTACTTATAACTTCTAATTTCCGTGGTCTGGAAAGCACTGTTCTGACCTAAGAGATTTCTGAACACTCTGGACTGAAATCCCAAACAGAAGAGTATCAAGGTAAGGGTAAATCAGTTTACTATCTTTGTTTTGTTACCTTAAACAGAGACATCCTGGCCTCCATGCAGATGAATGTGTGGATGGACATATATTTAAGGAAGACACTAAACCAAAAAATACTACATTGCACCCTCTTAAAAGACTTCTAAGATTGTTGTCATGCCTACCACTGACATTCAGATGATGTGTATTCTTGATTGTGATTTCATGTTTGGAGCTGATGAAGGAGTAAGTACCTGGAATGTCCTATAATTCTCAAGGTATCAATCAGTGTTCAATTTCTGATCAATAGTGCTGCAGACATAGGAATAACAGGATAAAACTATTCTATACAATCCTATGAAGCTCCTATCACCATCATCCTATTTTAGAGAATCTTAGATCTATCACGAATCCCGAGACCGGCAGAAACAATTCTTCTCCTGCACATAGGGGTACTGCATATGTCTTTCCTTACCCAAACTATTCCACTTACTGTCTTTTACTGAATTGGCTTTTAGACTATACCTGAAATATTCCACTTTTCACCAAAGGATCTTCCAGCCCTCCCTGTTCTAATAGAGAGCTACCGTCCACCAATATCCAAAGGGTTCTCAGACATTCTAAATTTGACCCTGTGTGAGTAAACTTACTAAGTCTATTTAACTGGGCCTCAGATCCTTCTGCTTTGACCAAAAAGATTTCAATCTACTGACTCTGAGTTACCAGGGGCCTCAGATCTCATTTTCCCCAAGTGGTCATCAAATATGCCTTTCTGACCAATAATGACCTTGCAATGTTCTCCTCTGATGGAGACACTTAGTCACCCCCCCTCTAATTTTAACTCCTAAATGGACCTCCAGACCACCCAAGCTTAAATTACCTGAACCGAACATTAAGAAGTACAGCCCAGAACAAAAGCTCATTTCCTCAATGCAGAAACTAAAATGATGTACTCCTCACCATTCATACCTAGACCCAGGAGAAGAACATATGCCTGAGAAGAAGAACTAGTGTGGAACTGTCAGCCAGGTTTTTGGTGAGTGCTCAGACTGCTTCCTGATCTGGCACCACATTTACTACAGTGGACAGATGCTCTAGTCTCTGATAAGGAGTTGCTAGCTGTTAGGAAGTACCTGTAATGGGCTCCACTGCATGAGGTAGGCTGAGTCTTTGAGCTCACGTCAAGGAAAGAACATGCAAATTTAAACTCTACCCAACCAAACATACTAGTTTACCTGTACAAAGGGGTTTTAGATTTCCAAATTCTCACAAAGATGCCCTCGTGTATTTCCCCTCTGACCATTGGGGTCCTATCTATTTTTCATGGCTCATAGGGTCTCATTTCTTCCCAATGTCCATTACCCACTCACCTCTGACCACTAGCCATACATCTCTGATTAGTGTTGGGGATGTTCTCGTTATGACAATAAGGCCAACAGTAGTGCCTACATGCCATTTTTGAAAAATTGGATCTTAAATTCCACCTCTGTCCAAGGGTACTTCAGAAAGACCTTTCTCATTACATAGGGTCTCTATAGTAGCATCTTTATTCAACAGGCCTCTGGTTGTACCTTCTGGCCAAGCAGGTCTTACACTTCACTTAAAGAGATGCCACATTTACACAATGTAGACAAAAAGGATTTGAGCATTCTCATACTCATCAATATAACATTCCTCCCCTAAGGTTTGAAGTCTCCAGAGCAGCAAGGAGAATGGGGAGTAGAACTCATCATCTTTATGTCACTCATCACCAATGGATTGTTCCCAACCTTAGTATACAGACATGGATGGTTGAACACAAACCTGTCAGGCTGACAACGCAAAAGACATCTACTAAAGTCCTTGGAACCATGTTCAGAGTGCTGCACATCCTCCTGAAGATGCCACGGATGACATGGTTCCTAGTGATTGTTGTTCTCTTCTTGTTGTTGCTGTTTTCTTTTAACTTTTGAAGAGGATACTTTATTAGTCTGTTGCTATGTTAGTCATCTCCTGGCATTAGAAACCAACATGCCACTGCTTAAATGTTTTACATTTCCTACTCTTTTTGGAAAACACAATGTATGCACATCATTTTTTCCTATTGTTTCAAAGACATACCACTATGTAATTCAACTTTACAATTGTAATCATTTTGACCAATATTCACATGAATATAAATTTTTTGTGTAAACATCTTCCTGTGCTGTGTTATTTTCCACCAGGTGACAGTTTCATTTGAGGTCATTTGGAAGTTCGTTCCTTACTATGTGTCTTTAAAAGATATACTTTGGAGCTGAGGGGTATGGCTGAATATCTTCAGCATAATAAATACCTTCTGTAACGTTACTATCTAGTGGATTATAAGTATCAGGTTGTACACAGTAGTAACTAAAATAATGGACAAGTTTGAGAAAGATTTTAGGGTGTAATCTTTCATAATATACACAAAAAAGAAAATCCTAGATATTAATCAAATCTATGCACACCAAATAAACATTGTGAGTTTTGTGGATTTGTTTTTATATGTCTTTGTAGTTCGAATGTCCAACCTTTATGTCTTAATTGAGGATTGTAAACAATGCTCAGGGTGTATGTGTGTGAGTTAAAGGGCACCATGTCTTTAGTGTTTAGATTCATATCACATATCATTATCTGTCTATCCATCATCTATATATGTATGTATGTATGTATGTATGTATGTATGTATGTATGTATGAAGTAATGATTGAATGTATTTATATAGATATGTATGCAACTATTTCTCTATCATCTACCAATCACTCTTTCTCTTTCTACTTCTCTCACCTTCTTTCTCTGTTTATCTCTTATGCATGAATATATGTATGCCTGTAGCTAGGTAGGTGTGGTAGTTTTAATGTAATTGGTTCCCATCGGCCCATAGGCTGTATTAGGATGAGTAACCTTGATGGACTAGGTGTTTCCTTGTTGGAGGAAATGTGTCACTGGAAGAGGTGGGTATTCTCATACATGTTCAAGTTATGCCCAGTAGGGTTCTGTGTGTTTGTTGTCTGTTTGTCTTTCCAAGAGTAGCTGTGATAGTGTGTTCAGTGATTCAAGGAGGGGATGTTGGTTAGATGGCATATAAAGCAGGCAAGACACATTTACATACATGGTAGAAGAAGCAAGCTTTAAGAAGCACAAACAATCACACACACACACACACACACACACACACACACACACACACACACACATTTGTTGGACAGTGCAAAGCTTCAACCACTTTCCATATATACTCACCTTTGGTGGATGGAACAAAGCACCAACTTTATTTTTCTCACACTGCTTATATATCTCTGCGCAATCTTTCAATTAGTATAAAATTTGTACTGGTTACTTTCTATTTTCTTCTAGTGAATAATTATGAGAATATATAAGGAAAAGCATCTTCTCACTATACTTTTATGATGAGCTATTTATAAATTATGTTTATAAATATCCAATATTATCCCCAAGAACCAACACACATTTCTAACTAAAAAACTTGTTATAGATTAACAAGTTGTAAGCAAGTAAGGTATTTTTTTTTCAGCCAGTTTCTCTTACTGGTAGACTGAAATTTGCTGTTATACATAAAGGATTAGTTTTTATCTATATCAAAAATTAATCTTCAAAAATCTTAAAAGAATAACAAAACTAAACTTTTATGTAAAAACCTATCATCCCTTTCTACTTTGAATCCTCAGGGTGCACATCTGTTCATTAACCATGTCTTTCTTAAATCATATCAGGAATCAGAATGAGGAAATAGGTATAAGGAAATAATAATCATCTGAACACCAGCCTGCTTTTGAAAAAAAAAAAAAAGGCATGCTTTTCGTAGTAATTCTTTCCAAGATCGTGATTGAAGTATTAATCTGCATCAGCTGCAATCCTTGAGAAAGTTAGATCTAAATAACACTGAGGGTGGCAATGATATTGCCCAGTGAGGGGCTGGAACCCCCCTTAAATTTTCATACAATCCATAGATTATGAGGGATGTGATGTGAGGGCAGCAAGTAGAGAGAAACTCTACAACAGCATGAGTGGTAACAGAGTGGTACCAGCTTTTAAGTGTTTAAGAGTGGTAAGAGCTTTTAAGTGGTTCACCTCACCAAGAACCCATCAAAGCCCAGTATTTTGGAGGTAAAATGTACTTTCCTGGAAGCCCCTCTGCCATGCTTAATATTCTAGTAAAATTAAAAATAATATTAATTTCTCATTTAATAGACCCTGCTTACAGTCCCCCCAAATTTTACTCCCCACGGTTCTTTCACTACCTCCCATCCTCTCCAGTTCCTCCACCTTTCGGTCATCATTCATTAAATACTTCTCTTTCAAATATCTCTTCCTGCATTTCCTTATTCAACCCCATCTCCCTCCACCATGCCACCTGATCTTCTCTTTCTTGTCCACCTTTGTCCACTAATAAAATCCATTCTATATCCCCATACCATGGGCATCCATGTATGCACCCAAGTCCCTTCCTCTATACCTAACTTCACTGGATCTACAGATTGTAGACAGGCCATCACATATGTAATGTTGAATGTCTTAATGTTTCTATTGCTGTCACCAAAAACTATAACCCAAGCACAAGTTGGGGAGGGTAGGACTTATTTGGTTTACACTTCTTCATTGCTATTCATCATCTGAAGACAGACAGAACAGGAACTGAAATGGGCCAGGAACCTAGAGGCAGGAGCTAATACAGAGACCGTGGATGGGTGCTCCTGCCACGCACACCAGTCGAGTCAGCTTGACAGGCCTAGAGGCCTGGAAGCGCTCATGAGGCAAAGAGTTTCATGGAAGCTCACCTTCTGGAGTTTTGGCCTTCTCATTAACCCATATACTAATCCCCTATTCCCGCGTTAGTCTGGTGTATGGATCCACGGGCTCTCTTTTAGTGTTATCTTATTATAAGTTCTTTTTAAGATTGAATTCTGATATAGCTAAGCTTTCGCCAGTGTTCCAATATCCTAGGAAGTCCTTGAGCTGACCATGGGCTTGGATTTCAGTAAGAATGTTGGCATTCAGAATTGCCTCTGGTATTATACTACCACTTTGAATAAAAGCTAAGTCAGTGCCCTACACAGGAATTTATCATCATCTAGGAAGAAGGAAGTTTGAGACCTAAGGAGGAAGCAGAGTACATACTTAGAACTATAGATAGCTGAGTTCCACCCATATACACGTATTTACAATGGCCTAGGGGGAAGGTGGTCTATACAATAGACTAAAATAGGAACTATAGCAAGGTCACGAAGCCATTGACTTCTTCTAAGACTATGTGGATCTTTGGTGGAGCTCTTTTTGATCCCAGTTGTTAACAGTGAATTTTATCCCAGGTGTTTCCTGTGAGACCTTCTGAGTTTTTATTCCTCCGTTTTCTGTAAGAATCCAGTAACCTCTTTGTACCTTGCTTGTGTGTCACCCAACTTTCCTATTCTCTTCTGTATAAAAAGTTTGATGCTCAATTTGACACATTACATTCAGATTCTACACAACCTCTCCTCTGTGTATCTGTCTAACATTTCATCCAATGCTTTGCCCACCTGTGACTAGAGATCCGTTCCACGCAGACAAAGGGGCCCAGAATGTCTGCAGCATTCTGCTTAGTGCCTGGTTCCCCATGGTTTCATGCTTTCTCATAGAGAACTCAGAACCACAAGCACATGGATAGCAGTATCAACAATTATCAGAAATCATCCCCATCAATCATTAATTAAGAAACTGCCCTGCAGTTTTGCCTGCACAGACCAATGTTATGGAGACATTTTCTCAATTGAGGTTCCCTACTCTCAGAGGACTTTACTTTGTGGCAACTTGACAAAAAACTATCCAGCCCAGTCAATATCAACATATAAATCAACACATAGCATATTTATCTTCCTGAGACTGGGATACGTTATTCAGGTTATGTTTTTGTTTTTAGTTTTTTATTTTTTTCTGTTTACATCCATTTCATAACAGCTGAGTAATGTTCCATTGTATAAATATAACATATATGGTATACATTCTTTAGTTTATGGACATGTAGGTTGTTTCTAGTTGCAGATAATTATGAATACAGCAGCAATTAATATAGTTGAGCAAGTGTGCTTCTAGGAGGAAGAAGCACTTTGCGAAACTCTCTGACCTATCAAGTGTCTGTTGTTATGTCCCCCCATTTAATATCTGATTTTGCTAATTTGGATATTATCTTTTTTATTTTAGTTAACTTGAATAATAGTTTGTTGATATTTGTGATCTTGTCAAAGAACCAATATTTGTTCCAAAAATTTATTTGTATTTTTCTTTCTATTTTATTTTTTTTCCACCCTGAGTTTTACTATTTCCTGCCACCACAACTTTTGGGTGTCATTTCTTCTTTGTGTTTGAGATCTTTAGGATGTGCTGTTAACGTGCTAATATAAGGTTTTGCTAATATTTTTTAACTCATTTTTTATTAGATATTTTTCTTCATTTACATTTCAAATGCTATCCTGAAAGTTTCCTATACCTTCCCTACCATGCTTGCCAACTCACCCACTCCTGCTTCCTGGCCCTGGCATTCCCCTGTACTTGGGTATATTATCTTCACAAGACCAAGTGACTCTCCTCTCTTTGATGGCTGACTACGCCATCCTCTGCCACATATGCAACTAGATACATAGTTCAGGGGTTTACTGGTTAGTTCATATTGTTGATCCTCTTTTAAGGTTGCAGACCCTTTAGCCCTTGGGTACTGTCTCTAGATTCCACGTTAAGGGACTTGTGTACCATCCAATAGATGACTGTGAGTATCCAATTCTGTATTTGCCAGGAACTGGCATAGCCTCACAAGAGATGGCTATTCCAGGGTCCTGTCAAAAAATTTTGCTCGCATATGCAATATTGTCTGGATTTGGTGGTTGTCTATGGGATGCATCACCAGGTGGGGCAGTCTCTGGATGGTCCGTTCTTTTTTCTCACCTCCAAAATGTCTCTGTAACTCCTTCCATGGGTATTTTGTTCCCCATTATAAGAACCAATGAAGTATCCACACTTTGGTCTTCCTTCATCTCGAGTTTCATGCGTTTTTCAAATTGTATCTTGAGTAGTCTGTTTGGGGGCTAATATCGGCTTATAAGTTAGTACATATCATATGTGTTCTTTTGTGATTGGATTACCACACTCAGAATGATATCCTCCAGATACATGCTTTTGCCTAATAAATTCATAAGTTCATTGTTTTTAATTGCTGAATAGTACTCCATTGTTTAAATGGACCAGAATTTCTGTATCCATTCTGTATCATATATTCTTCTGTAGAGCAATATCTGAATTATTTCGAGCAAATGGCTATTATAAATAAGGCTGGTGACTGTTTCCAATTCTAAGAAGGGGCAAAGTGTCCACAATTTTGTCTTCATTCTTCAGTTTCATGTGTTTTGCAAATTGTATCTTATATCTCGGGTATGCTAAGTTTCCGGGCTAATATCCACTTATCAGTGTGTAAATATCATTTGAGTTCTTTTGTGATTGTGTTACCTCACTCAGGCTGATGCCCTCCAGGTCCATCCATTTGCCTAGGAATTTCATAAATTCATTTTTTAATAGCTGAGTAGTACTCCACTGTGTAAATGTACCACATTTTTTGTATCCATTCCAAAGTTGAGGGTCATCTGAGTTCTTTCCAGCCTCTGGCTATTATAAATAAGGCTGTTATGAACATAGTGGAGCAGGTGTCCTTCTTACTGGTTGGGACATCTTCTGGATATATGCCCAGGAGAGGTATTGTGGGATCCTCTAATAGTACCATGTCCAATTTTTCTGAGGAACCGCCAGACTGTTACAGAGACAAATTTTGGAGCTGAGACAAAAGGATGGACCATCTAGAGACTGCCATGTCCAGAGATCCATCCCATAATTAGCCTCCAAACGATGAAACCGTTGCATAAACTAGCAAGATTTTGCCGAAAAGACCCGGATATAGCTGTCTCTTGTGAGACAAGGCTGGGGCTTAGCAAATACTTAAGTAGATGCTCAAAGTCAGCTATTGGATGGAGCACAGGGTCCTCAATGGAAGAGCTAGAGAAAGTATCCAAGGAGCTAAAGAGATCTGCAACGCTGTAGGTCCAATAACGTTATGAACTAACCAGTACCCCGGAAATCTTGACTGCATATGTATCAAAAGATGACCTAGTAGGCCATCACTGGAAAGAGAGGCCCGTTGGACATGCAAACTTTATATGCCATAGTACAGGGGAATGCCAGGTACAAAAAATGGAAATGCGTGGTTAGGGAAGTGGGGGGTAGGGTATGGGGGACTTTCTAAATGTACATTCTAAATGTAATTGAGGAAAATACGTAATAATAAAAAATATTAACCAAATAAATAAATAAGGCTGGTATGAATATCATAGAGAATGAATCCTTATTACACATTGGAACATCTTCTGAGTATTTGCCCCGGAGAAGTGTTGCTGGATCTTCTGGTAGTACTATGTCAATTTTCTGAAGAAGTACAAGACTGGTCCAGGTCCCTGCCAAGTGTATTCTGCAAATGCCCCAGACATCCGGCCACTTTCCCAGTCAGAGTAAAGGGGGTCCACCTGGTGCAGAAGTGCTTTGCCTGAGCATCGGCAACAGACATCTTGGTTCTAGGACCCCACTGGGTGTATTCTGCACAGGTGAGAGTACCGAATACAGAAGCCAAAAGCTTCTGGGAGAGGTGGGAGCCACAGAGCTTCTAAGGCAGCCCACTTTTCAGGCCCCAGACAACTGGCAAATGTCCAGGCCAGAGGAAAGGGGTCCGACCAGTGCGGGAGTGCTTTGACTGAGCATCAGCTGCAGACATCTTGGTTCCAGGACTCCTCAGAGTGTATTCTGGACGTGTGAGAATGTAGAATACAGAAGCTAACACGTTCTGGGAAAGGCCAAAGCAACTCAGCTTCAGGACAGGTCCTGTTTTGGGCCTTCATCTTCTGCCAGGAGGGAGGTCTTAAGGCCATATATCTGTGCACCTTTCCCGTGAGAGGAGAGCTTGCCTGCAGAGAGTGCTCTGACAACTGTAACGCAGATGAGAGATATAGTCTACCAGGTCTGCTGATAGAGGCTAACAGAATCACCTGAGGAACAATCTCTAACCAGAGACAACTATAACAACTAGCTCCAGAGATTACCAGATGGCCAAAGGCAAATGTAAGAATTGTACTAACAGAAATCAAGACCACTCACCATCATCAGAACACAGCACTCCCACTCCACCTAGTCATGGTCACCCCAACAAAACCGAAAAGCTAGAACCGGATTTAAAAGCATATCTCATGAACATGTTAGAGGACATCAAGAAGGACTTTAATAATTCACTTAAAGAAATACAGGAGAACACTGCTAAAGTATTACAAGTCCTTAAAGAAAAACAGGAAAACACATCCGAACAGGTGATGGAAATGAACAAAACCATACTAGACCTAAAAAGGGAAGTAGACACAATAAGGAAAACCCAAAGTGAGGCAACACTGGAGATAGAAACCCTAGGAAAGATATCTGGAAGCATAGATGCAAGCATCAGCAACAGAGTACAAGTGATGGAAGAGAGAATGTCAGGTGTAGAAGATTCCATAGAGAACATAAGCACAACAATCAAAGAAAATGCAAAATGCAAAAGGATCCTAACTCAAAACATCCAGGAAATACAGGACACAATGAGAAGACCAAACCTACATATAATAGGAGTTGATGAGAATGAAGATTTTCAACTTAAAGGGGCAGCAAAAATCTTCAAAATAATTATAGAAGAAAACTTTTCAAACCTAAAGAAAGAGATGCCCATTAACATAAAAGAAGCCTACAGAACTCCAAATAGACTGGACCAGAAAAGAAATTCCTCCCAACACATAATAATCAGAACAACACATTCACTAAAAAGAGATAGAACATTATAAGCAGTCAGGGAGAAGGGTCAAGTAACATATAAAGGCAGGCCTATCAGAATTACACCAGACTTTTCACCAGAGCCTAGGAAAGCCAGAAGAGCCTGAACAGATGTTATACAGACACTAAGAGAACTCAAATGTCAGCCCAGGCTACGATAACTGGCCAAAATCTCAATAACCATAGGTGGAGAAAACGATGTATTCTATTTCTCCTTCCCTGTGTAATTTGTTGACAACTTTCTCAAGTATTATAACTATCTATCCTAAAATTTAACATTTTTTGTTTCATATTATTAATCAGTAGTTTGAAATACGAACTTATTATGGCACTACCCAATGCAGATAGAAAATATTCATAATTATTATTTTTTAAACAATATTGTGTATTTATGTTTAGGTAGGCATGAAATTATTAAGACAAAGTATTCTGTCCTCATTCTAAAATCAGTTCTAGGTAACAGTAAAATAGTTCCTATGATCTAGAAGTAAACACAGAAAAATAGACAACAGGAATATATTACTTTAAACCTAGATGATATATATGTACACAGTATATTTCAAATGAGTCACTAATCTTGTTGTCAGGGATCACAGATGTGTAATATGCTTGATTACTTTCTCTGCTAGTAGCATAAACAGAACTTTCTGCCACTATATAACATCAAGCCCTGAGAATTAAATTTTAGGATTGGTTATAAATTTATTTATTCATGTTCTCTTACTCGAGTATGTGGTTTCTTCAAAAAGTGTTGTAGTATCAAGTTTTTGACTGTAACCAAGAGTAATGCTACTTAACTGTAATATTTTAAATAAACTTCCTAAATTGTGACATTCCATAAGGGAATAACAGACATAATCCTATCCTCATGCTTACCTAAACTTGTAATCTCTAATGGTTCCTCCTCCTATTATGTTGCATGTGTTCTGTCATTCCCTCCTTCCATAAAGGCTTCATCCTTTCTTACATGCCATGTGCCACTTTGGGGTTCCTTATCTCCACAGATACTCCAAGTTAAACATAAAATTTAAAAGTTGAAGCTAGACCAAATGTGATTACAGACACGTAGCATTTCTCTTTATAGGCCTGAGTTAACACATTTACTATATAGTATTTTCATGTTCCATATACTCTCTAGCAAATTTAGTTACAACTGATTGCATCTCCTAGATATTTTGAAAACAAAAGCAACAAAAATGACTGAGCAAGTATCACTAGATAACCATGCTATCTTTTCTACACTCAAGTGTGATATAGGTGAGTCACCAGTTAGTTCTATTTTTAGATATTTTAAGCAAATTCCACACTGATTTTATCCTGGATGTGCCAACTTAAACACCCACCAGCAGTAGAGCTGTACTTTATTCCCACATCGCTAATGCTTCTTGACTTTTGTTTTCCTGATTGTACTCATTCTTTAAGGGATGAGCTAGAATTTAAGTTTGGAGAAAAAAAAAGAGCACCAGAAATTTTTTTGTGGGAGCCATAGCTAGTGTTGAAAGATATAAGGAGTAATGTAATAAAGGGAATTGTTTCCTCGAGGTGAGTATCCACAAAGCTAATCCTGCAACTTGTGCAAAGAAATGTCCTAAGGATTGATCTGTTTATAGCAGAAAAACAATATATCAAATTTATGAAAAAAATATTCAAGGAAGCAGGCAAGTTCTATCTAAAGCAGGCAAAAGACCTTGGCAAAATCCACCATGTAGTTCTTTCATCAGATTAATGAAGGATACAGAAGTACAAGAGCCATGGAGTCTTCCTACGTGGTTATGGAAAGCCACTGAGGGCATCCAGGTTGCAGCGAAGTCCCTGAATAGATGCCTAGAGAGGCTTTTTGTGAAGGTATGAAAGGGAAGCCTATATTGTGATATAGCAATCAGGATGTAAGAAGGTCCACAGCTGTGGGATATCTCTCAAAGAAAGCTACACACAAAGAATGGAACCAGCCCAAGACAGAGAAATATATTGTAGTCATGAAACTAGATAGGAAGAGCTTTTTAAGCCACAATGTACATAAATTCAGGATTTGGGGTTTGTCTAGCTAGATTTGATCTTGATTTTTCCAGTATTTCCTGTTTATGTTTCTTTTCCTCTTATTTTGAATTAGAATGTATAATCATGTCAGTGTACTTTGAAAGTAAACAATGCTTTTAATTTGATTTTATATGGTGTTACAATTAAGAAATTGTAATCTATTCTAAAAGATAAAATATGATTGTAGTTGTATATGGAATTTTATCTCATGTTAAGCATGATTCTGCCCTGAAAATTCATATACTTTATTTGCAGTTGTATATTGGATATAGGATACTATGCTTGGCATAACTATTGCTTTCCTTTGGAAATTAATATAATATAAGGAGATATGATTGTATGTCTTAT
The DNA here is from genome assembly GCF_000001635.26 of Mus musculus. Lineage (NCBI taxonomy): Eukaryota > Metazoa > Chordata > Mammalia > Rodentia > Muridae > Mus > Mus musculus. The sequence continues at coordinate 18,038,010 of NC_000087.7, read as the reverse complement.
TGACAAGAGGTATACTTATGATGGCTAGTCTTGGTTGTAACCCTGATAATATTAGGAATTCACTAAAACTCTGGGAATTTGGGGCACCTGTGAGGACTTTTTTTCCCCTGATTTGATTATGTGAGATAGGAAGACCAACCCCAAATCTAGATCGTTTGTTCTGTTGTAGAAACAACTCTACAATATAAATTTCATTGATGTTTGTTTTTTAATAAAAGTGTGTAGCTAGGACTAAATTGTAGTAGTTACAATCAAGATAGTTTTTATGATCCTACACTGTTTCTGTCTTTTATTACAGTGTTTCCTGAACACTGAGGTGGAGATTTGATGGTGACCTCCCTTGTAGGACTGAATGTTAGAATGTCCCTCAGTCTTTGCATATTATCTGGCTGCAAGTCTCTGTATTTGTTTCCATCTGCTGCATGAGGATATTTCTGTGATGATGAATGAGCAATATACAGATCTGTGAGTATAGCAAAATGTCAACAGGAGTCATTTAACTGCTATACTCCTTTAGTAGAATAGTAGTATTTGGTCTTTCCTAGATCCCTGGCATTTCTAGTTTCAGGTTCTTGGCCATTCAAGCATTGTTGAGTATGGATTCCACTTAATGATATCTGTGATTGTATATGCTTGGCACAGGGAATGGCACTATTAGGAGATGTGGTCTTGGAGTAGGTGTGTCACTATAGGTGTGGGCTTAATACCTTCATCTTAGCTGTGAGGAAGTCAGTCTTCCACTAGCAGCCTTACAGATGAAGATGTAGAACTCTCATCTGTGCCAACTCTATGCCTGCTTGGATGCTGCCATGTCCCACCTTGATGATAATGGACTGAACATCTGAACCTGTAAGCTAGCTCCAATTAAATGTTGTCCTTTATAAGGCTTGCCTTGGTCTTAGTGCCTGTTCACTGCAGTAAAACCCTAAGACAGCATCTTTAGAGCCTCTTTGTCTAAGAAAGTTAACTTTGGGTATTTTGTTTGTTTGCTTTCGTATCATACAGGTTCTTTGTGTATATTATATTTTCTGGTTTGGGGTTTTGATTAGATAGAGTATTTGAATTTGTGTTTCTGTATCTATATCTATATCTATATCTATATATATATATATTTTTTTTTTGTGTGTGTGTGTGTGTGTGTGTGCATTTGTTTATTTTCTTTGGTTGTTTTGTCCTATTCAGTTAGTTTGGTTTATTTCATTAGTATTCTTTAGATAAATATTTGTTTCCTAAAAAGTGACAGACAGTTGGAATCTGGATTAGAGGAGAAGTGGGAAGGAACCTGAAGGAGTAACTGCTAGGGGAAACTGTAATCAGAAAATACATCTCAAATATAGCTTCACCTCCCTCCTCTTCTTGAAGTCCTTCCCAGGAGCTCACCTTCCCCACATCCATTCCTCCTCTATTTCTCTTCAGAAAAGGAGAGACCTCCCATGGATATAAAACTGCCTTGTCATATCAAATTACAGACAAGGAACATCCTCTCCTATTAAAGCTAGAAGAGGCAGCTCAATCAGCTGAAAATGTCTCAAAGGCAGGCAACAGAGACAGGGAGAGACTATTCTCACATTGTTAAGGGTTCCACATGATTCCCAAGCTACATAAATTTTACATATGTGCCAAGGGCCAAGGTCATTCTCATGAATGCTACCTTGTTGGCTCAGTGTCTGTGTGCCCCCAAGAACTCAGGTAAGTTGATATTGTGAATTTTCTTGTGGTTTCCTTGACCTCCTTGACTCCAGTAAACCTTCTTCCTTTTTCACAGATCCCCTAGAGTCAAATGAAATTTTGGCTGTGGTTCTTGCATATGCCTCCATCAATTGCTAGTTGAAGTCTTTCTCATGAAAGTTAGGCTAGACTCCTATTTGCCAGTATAGCAGAACATTGTTAACAATATCAAGGATGTGCTCTATTTCTTGGCATATGTCTCAAGCTGGTCCAGTCATTGGTTTGCCATTCCCTCAATATTTGTTCTAACTTTACCCCTGCACATCTTGTAGGCTGGAGAAATTGGAGGATGATGTTTTTATAGTAGGACTGGTGTCCCATTCCCTTCATTGAAAATCTTGCCTGGCTACAGGAGATGGACATTTCAGGCTTCATATTACCCATTGCAAAGAGGGTTAGTTACTTTTACCCTCAATTCATTGTCTTAGATTCTGAGGAATTTCTATTTCTGTAGGTTTCTAGCTCATTCCAGAGATGAATTCCCCCAATCCAGTTGTCTCCTCCAGTACTCCCTCCCTCAATTCTTTCCCCTCATGATCCTTCTGGTTTGCATCCAAACGCAAACTCTTGTCCAGTGCTAGCCCAATGCCCAATAAAAATGCCTAGTCTATATTCCAATCTCAGTGAGATATCATTTTTGGCATCTTTGGATTACAACATGGTTATCCTTTATAATCAGTACCAACTTATATGTGAATATGTACAATGTTTGCCTATGTGGGTCTAAGTTACCCCACTCATGGTGATATTTTCTTGTGCCATCTATTTTTTGTACAAATTTCAAATTGTCTTTGTTTTTAATAGCTGTGAAGTATTCCACTGTGTAAGTGTATCACATTTTCTTTATTCTTTTTTTGATTGAGGGATATCTAGGTTGTTTCCAGTTTCTGGCTATTATGAATAATGTCTCTATGAACATAATTTAGTAAGTACTCTTATGGTGGTAGGATGGAGTTTCCTTTTGGTATATACCTAGGAGTGTTATAGCTGGTTTTTTTTGTTTTTTGTTTTTGGTTTTTTGATTTTTTTTGGTTTTGTTTTGTTTTGCTTTGTTTTTTGTTTTGTTTTGTTTTGTTTTTTGTTTTTTGTTTTTTTTTTGTTTTTGTTTTTTTTTTTTGATACAATTACTCCCAATTTTCTGAGACGCCAAAAAATTTATTCCCAAAGTTGTTGTACAAGTTTACATTTGTACCAGCAATGAAGGAGTCTTCCATTACTTCCACAACCTCAACTTAATGTGCTGTCCTTCCTTGACTCTTTTGATAACTTTCTTTTAGAAGTCGATTTTGTTTGATATTAGAATGGCTACTCCAGCTTTTTTTTCAGACCATTTGCTTGGAAATTTGTTTTCTAGCCTTTTACTCTGATGTGTTGTCTGTCTTTCTCCCTGAGGCAGAATGTGCTGTTATTTAAGTCTTAGATATTAGCCATTCTGATATTTGTAAGATAAAATCTCAGAGTCATATCATTTTGCATTTACCTTATGACTAAGGATAATGAACATATCTTTAAGTGCTTCTCAGCCATTAGATTCCTCTATCAAGAATTCTTTGCTTAGCACTGTTCCCCATTTTTAATGTACAATTTGCTTTGTTGATGTTTAATTTGTTGAGTTCTTTATATATTTTGGATATCAACATTCTGTCAGATATAGGGTTGGTTAAGCCATTCTGTAAGCTGACATATTGTTCTATTGGCAGTGCACCATGCCTTACAAAATATTTTCAGTTTAATGAGGTTTCATTTACTAATTGTTGATCTTAGTGGCTGAACTACTAGAGTTCTGTTTAGGAAGTCATCTTCTGTGCCAAAGATTTCAAGGTTATTCTCCACTTCCTCTTTTATCAGATTTAGTACATCAGGGTTTCTTGATCAGATCGTTGATCCATTTGGACTTGACTTCTGTGCAGGGTAATAGATATGGATTTACTTGTAGTATTCTACAAGCAGATATCCATTACTACCAGCATCATTTGTTGGAAATGTTTCATCTATTCCACTGTAGAGTTTTGACATCTTGTTAAAATCAAGTGTTCATAGGTACGGATTCACTTCTGTGTCTTCACATCAATTTATTGATCAACCTATCTGTATTCATGCCAATACCATGCAGTCTTTATTGCTTCTTCTCTGTAGTACAGCTTGAAACTGGGGATAGGGAATTGGGGGAAGCCAACAGAAAGTTCCAGATTCCAGGAAACAAGAGGATCACAGGACCCTACGGGGAATGACATTAGGTGAAATCCCCAACAAGGTGGAGAGAGTACCTGTAGAAACCATATCCAGAGGTTAGGAATTGGGTCTGGTTGAAAGATGGGTCCCCTGCCATTTTCAAAAATTTTGACCCAGTATTGTTCATGTTGAAAGGAAATACAGGGACAAAGAGTAGAGCATAGTCTGAAGGAAAAGCCATCCAGAGTTGCCCCACATGGGGATATATCCCATATGCAGCCACCAAGCCCAGGCACTATTGCTGATGCCAACAAATGCTGGCTGAGAGGAGCCTGATATAGATGTTTCCTGAGAGGCTTTGCCAAATCCTTACTGATACAGATGTGGATGCTTGCAGTCAACCATCAGAATGAGCTTTGGGACCCCAATGTAGAAGTTAGGGGAAGGACTGAAGGAGCTGAAGAGGTTTGCAATATCATAGGAAAAACAAAAATATCAACCAACCAGACTCCTCAGAGCTCCCAGGAACTAAAGCTCCAACCAAATAAAACACATGGAGCGACCAATGGCTTCAGGTGCACATGTAGCAGAGGAAGGCCTTATCTGGCATCAATAGGAAGAGAGACTGTTTATAGGAAGTATACTGTTTATTTTCAGTTAATTTTGCATCATGTCACTTATGTATACTACTGTATCTGAATAGCAATAGTTTGACTTTTTCCTTTTCAATTTGTATTCCTTGATCTTCATCCTTTCCTTATTGTTGTTGCTAAAACTTCAGGTGCTATACAGAATAGATACAGAGAATATATACTTTTACCATATTATTGCTTTGTAGGGAATATTTTTTTCTCTCAATTTAATTTGATATTGGGTGTCAGCTTTCAATGTATTGGCTTTATTATGTTCAAGCTTGTGACATGTATCCCCCATCTCTTTAAGAATGTATCATCAAGGAGTGTTGGATTTTGTTGGAGTCTTCTTCAACATTGACTATGATAATCTTGTGGTATTTTTTCCTTTTAGTTTGCTTACATGGTAGATTACAGTGAAAGAGTTTGGTATTTTGATCCATCCCTTCATATGTTAAATGAACTCTACTTCATTATAGGGGTGATATTTTTCATATATCTTTGAATTCTGTTTACAAGTATTTTATTGAGTATTTTTAAATCGATGTTTATAAGGGCAATTGGTCCGAAATTCTCTTTCTTTGTTGAGTCTTTGTGGGACTTAAGTTTCACATTGACTATATTCCCATAAAGTAAATTTTGTCAACTTTCCTTCTGTTTTTATCTAGTGAAATAATTTGTGTACCAGTATTAGCACTTTTTTGAAAGTATGGTATAATCCTGCTCTAAAACCATCTGACCTTGTCTTGTTTTGTTTGTTTTGTGTGTGTGTGTGTGTGTGTATATGCGTGTGTGTTGTGTGTGTGTGTATGTGTGTGTGTGTGTGTGTGTGTTTGTGTGTGTGATTTTCTGAGGCTTTTTGATTTCATGATTTTTTGTTGTTGTTGATTCAGGCTTTTTTGCTTTTTTTCATTTAGAGAGAGAAAGAAAGAGAAAGAACATTAAATTGGGTGGGTATGATGGTTGGAAAAAATCTGGGAGGTATTCAGGGATGGGACACATGCTCAAAATATATTGTATGAAAAATTGTTAATAATAATAATAATACAAATTACCTTATCATAATCTCTCTCTCACACACATACAATACACATGTAGTTATGTATACCTTTTTAAATTCCCACAAATCATCATTGCAAAAAAACCTCTTAAGTTCTTAGAGCAGCAACAAGGCATTTCATCTCATTTTTTGACTCACCATATTATCCCTCCAAAACTACAGTAAATTCTGTTATTGAAACTCTTTTTTCAAATTAATGAGCTTTATATTCTGTCAGACATAATTATCTCTATAAACTGGGCTTAGCCAAAAATAGCATAATATATGTAACAGGATAGGGTGTTGTCTTAGTCAGGGTTTTTATTCCTGGACAGAACATCATGACCACGAAGCAACTTGGGGAGGAAGGTGGGATTTATTGGCTTACATCACCAAGGAGGTCAGGTATGGAACTCAAACAGATCAGGATGCAGAAGCTGATGCAGCGGCCATGGAGGGATGTTCTTTACTGTCTTGCTTCCCCTGGATTGCTCAGCCTGCTCTCTTATAGAACCCAAGACTACCAGCCCAGAGATGGTCCCACCTACAAAGGGCCTTCCCACCTTGTTCATTTATTGAGAACATGCCTTAGAGTTGGATCTCATGGAGGTATTTCCTCAACTGAAGCTCCTTTCTCTGTGATAACCCCAGCTGTGTCAAGTTGACATAAAACTAGCCAGTAGAGGTGTATATACTATAAAATCTGCAAGATAATATGTTTTTTCAAGGGTTGGAGATTTCTAAAGATATTTTGGTTACTTTGGATTTGTAAGAACTTGACTGAATATTATAAAATTATTTACCACAACATCTTATCTTCTCAGGCTACACTTAAGATGTGAGTCAAACTCTATAAAGTAGAGAGCATATCAAATATTTGAAATAGTTTAAAGCACAGCACGATCAACTTGAGTTTTCCATCAAACAGAAATGAATTCTTTTAAACTGACTTGGCTTGTATTTTATTTAATTTTATTGAATTTGGAAAAAATATTTTCAGAAAGAAGGTGTTTATCATTAATCCCCTTGAGTTAAGGCAACATTAAATGAAGAATGTAGGCTAGAAAATGTGAGACATATTGAGAGAATTTGGATGTCTGTGGACAAAACATTTCATTGTGCATACATTTTATGTTTTTTTAACATCTTATGTTCATATTTTTAATGACAAAGTCACAAGTCCTTGAAATGGAACTTTGTACAATGAAGTTCATACCAAAAATATATATGTTGAATTTGTTTAAAACTAAAATTAACACACCTTAGAATTGGGAATGATTAAAAAGCTTTGGGAACTCTGTATGTTTTACAATCGCCAATGATACCAGTGTTGATGAAACATGGTCAAACTTTGCAGATACATTAACTTTAGATATGATGTTACAGCTATGGTCCAGTGAAACTAGGTTACCTCTTGGGCCAGTCATAAAATTTGGTGGCAATGTCTAATTTTTCTAAATATAATATATGAAAGATGCAATACTAAGACAGTCTTTAAGAACAGCTGAGACCAGAACTGTGTGACAGAGTTTGAATCCTGGCAAAGAAGCCCCAAGGGGCTGTTGCATGAAGATATGAAGGTAAAGTTTAAGCTACTGTAAAGATTCCAGAATATTAGAAATGCCAGGATGATGGGACATGATCTAATGTCTGGACAAGGACATCTGGAGGTGAGAAATGGAATCAGTTTAAATGATGAGAAAATGTGTGTGCTGAAGATAGCATATGAAGAGGAATTGGGACACCAAAGCTGATATCTCCATGAAAATTCCCAGAAATGGAGGATTTCATTTCTCTGCTTGATTTTGGCTTTTTGTATAGTCATCACTTGCTATTCCTAGATATTTATTTTTATTTTGTGATAAGAACTTTTACATTATTCTATTATGCATAGCAATAACATAATTTTCTGCAAGATATCACAATACATTTTTTGATGTGGTAAAATTTTTAAAGACTATGAGGACTTTTAAAGTTGAACTGTATTTTGCATTATTAAACACACAGAGAACTTTGGAAATAAGTGTTGGTAGGTTATGTCTAAAACATAATGTGATGTGTCTATGTGACAGATTAAAAATGAATGAAGCTGTGATGGTTAATGTTATATACTTAACACAATATAGAATTGCCTGGGAGGGAAATCTGAATGAAGGATTGTCTATACTACTTAGGCTGTAGGCATGGTTGTGGGCCTGCATCTTGATTACTTTTAATTTCTAAGGGAAGAAGTTCCCTTGTTGTGGCACCATTATTTATGATGGGGATTCTGGAGTGTATGAGAATAAAGAAAGCAAATAAAGCTCTAGTAACCATACACACATAAATTCCTTGATCTCTACTCTTGACTTGTGTCAAGTTTCTGCTACTTCCTGTTGCACTGATGCCCCAACAGTGATTGACTATAGTCTGAATTTGTGTGTAAAATAAACTTTCATGTACCTTGTTTTGGCCAGGATACCTACAGAAAGTTATAAGGTGCTAACCTTCTTAATGCAGTTCATGCTTGCCTCAAACTTTCAATACTACTCAATTTTCTCTTCCTCAGTGCTAGTTTTTTTATAAGCCTAATATAATATGACTGAATAAATTTTCTTTTCATTTTTAAAACACATTATTTATTATTATTATCATTATTATTACTACTACTACTACTACTACTACTACTACTACTACTACTACTACTACTACTACTACTACTGCTACTACTATTATTATTATGTGGTAGAATATCTGATCTAGAGCACATGTGGAAGTCAGAACATCACTTTGCTGAATGCAGTTCCCTCTTTACATTCATGTATGTTCTGAGAATGGAATGAAGGCCATCACAATTGCTTAGCAAGTGCTTTATTTGTTTAGCATCTCATTAACCTTCCGTTTTGTGTTTCTTTGTTTTTGTTATTGTTTTTTTGTTGTTGTTGTTGTTGTTGTTTTGGACTCAGAACCTCCCTATGTAGCTCAGCATTGCATTGAACTTACACTCATCCTCCTGTCTTTCATGTACATAGATAGTAGGTATGCATTATCATGAGCAGTGAAGTTCATTATTTCTATGCTATATCTGGCCCACCGTGAACATTCAGTACTTGGTATTCCATGTGAGCTACAATGGCATACTAACTTGCCTTAGTTAGGGATTGTATTTAGGTGATAAGACATCATGAACAACATCAACTGGGAGAGAAAATGGTTTGGTTCATAGTTCAGTTTGTAATTCATCATACATGAAAGTCACACCAGAAACCCTAGACTGGAATTTGGAGCAGGTAAGACCTGAAGTAGTGGACATGTAGGAAAATTGCATACTGGCATATTCCCCATGTTTTGATTAGCCTACTTTTTTTTATAGCATCCAGTACCATCAGTCCAGAGCTGATACTGCCAACTGGGATATCCTTCCATAGCGATCATTAATTAATAAAATTCAAGAAAGCCTTTTCCAGGCAAAAGTTTGGTGGGGTTATTTTCTCAATTGAAATTCAATATTCTCAAATGGCTCTGGCTTGTGTGAAGTTGATATTGACTTAGACAGCAGAGGACTTTAATGAATACAGCCATAGGCATGATGTGTTAAGGGTAAGAAATATTGTCTTGGACTTATCCTTAACAGAAGGCTTGCAGCTGTGGAAGTAGATTTGGTAGAGTACTTTATTCTCATGCATGAAGCCTTGGGTTTGATCTCTAAAACTGCATCAAGTAGGGCATCTCTTTAATCCTAGCTGTTCTGAAAAAAAAAAAGCAGGAGGATCAGTGGTTCATAGTCATATTGAGCTATTAAGTGAGATAAAGGACAGTCTGAACGATATGGAATATTTCTCGAAAGCAAGTAAGGATTATAATACTATATGATACCAACCACAAACAAAAGCAAGCTCTATCACATGAGACTGTGACTCTCTCAGTTTTATTTAAGCCTCCCCTTACATAATCCAATGGCCCTACCATCAATCTCTATCCACAGTTATCCAGTGGACCTCATGGCTCTACATGTCTAGAGTGTAATTTATTTTTTTCCATTTTTATTAGGTATTTAGCTCATTTACATTTCCAATGTTATACCAAAGTCCCCCATACCCACCCACCCCCACTCCCCTACCCACCTACTCTCCCTTTTTGGCCCTGGCATTCCCCTGTACAGGGGCATATAAAGTTTACAAGTCCAATGGGCCTCTCTTTGCAGTGATGGCCGACTAGACCATCTTTTGATACATATGCAGCTTGAGACAAGAGCTCCGGGGTACTGCTTAGTTAATATTGTTGTTACTCCTATAGGGTTGAAGTTCCCTTATTTCCTGGGGTGCTTTCTCTAGTTCCTCCATTGGGGGCCCTGTGGTCCATTCAATAGCTGACTGTGAGCATCTACTTCTGTATTTGCTAGGCCCTGGCATATTTTCAGAAGAGACAGCTATATCTGGGTCCTTTCAGCAAAATCTTGCTAGTGTATGCAATGGTGTCAGCATTTGGAAGCTGATCATGGGATGGATCTCTGGATATGGCAATCACTAGATGGTCCATCCTTTCGTCACACTTCCAAATTTTGTCTCTGTAACTCCTTCCATGGGTGTTTCGTTACCATATTCTAAGAAGGGCAAAGTGTCCACACTTTGGTCTTGTTCTCTTGAGTTTAATGTTTTTAGCAAATTATATCTTATGTCGGGTATCCTAAGGTTCTGGGCTAGTATCCACTTATCACTGAGAACATATTGTGAGAGTTCCTTTGTGATTGGGTTACCTCACTCAGGATGATGCCCTCAAGGTCCATCTATTTGGCTAGGAATTTCATAAATTTATTCTTTTTAATAGCTGAGTAGTAGTCCATTGTATAAATGTACCACATTTCCTGTATCCATTCCTCTGTTGAGGGGCATCTGGGTTCTTTTCAGCTTCTGGCTATTATAAATAAGGCTGCTATGAACATAGTGGAGTATGTGTCCTTCTTAATGGTTGGGGCATTTCTGAATATATGCCCAGAAGAGGTATTGCTGGATCTTCTGGTAGTACTATGTCCAATTTTCTGAGGAACCTCCAGAGTGATTTCCAGAGTGGTTGTACAAGCTTGCAATCCCACCAACAACGGAGGAGTGTTCCTCTTTCTCCACATCCGCACCAGCATCTGCTGTCACCTGAATTTTTCATCTTAGCCATTCTGATTTGTATGAGGTGGAATCTCAGTTTTGTTTTGATTTGCATTGCCCTGATGATTAAGGATGTTAAACAATTTTTCAGGTGCTTCTCTGCCATTCGGTATTCCTCGGGTGAGAAATCTATGTTCAGTTCTGAACCCCATTTTTATATGGGGTTATTTGATTTTATAGGGTGTAATTTATTTGGCTAGTGGCTCTAAGTCACCTAATTTGTGGAAGACTAGCAGATTTCTTACTTTGGTTATGAGGCACCTCTTTTTAGTACATTCAACTCAAACTTCCTTTAAACTGATAGATAATGCAAAGTACTTTTCCCTATTATTTAAATGTGTATTTGTGTGTGTGTGTGTGTGTGTGTGTGTGTGTGTGTGTGTGTGTGTGTTGGTATGTACATACGTATGTAAGTAAATGCACCTGCCCACAGGTGCCAGAGGCCTCCTGAAGCTCAAGCTAAAGGTGACTGTGAGCTACCCAAAGTGAGTCCTGTGCAAGAGCAATACTCACTCCTCATTACTGACCACTCTGAACTCAAAGTGCTTTTATTCCCTGGCAACTTAATCATGCCCCTAAGTATAACTCTTAAATTATTTTTGTTTGGAGAAATTCTTTTTATACTTTCTGGTACTGATAGTCCTTGTACTTCTGATATTGCTCATGATTCAGTCTCCAAAGTACAGGATTCATAAAGATAAACTACTGGTTCCAATAATTTCCAATTTTCAGACATGTTGTCATATAGCCTAGGCTGGCCCCAACTTAGTATGTAACCAAGGATAACTTGGAGCTTCTAATCCTGTTCCGTGACAGTTAGGACCTCTATTCTATATCATGAAAGAAATATCTGTGCAGAGGGGTTTTACTTCACCAAAGTGGACAAATATAAATTTTATTAACTATCTTTTCAGAGCTATTCATTATCAGCGATCTTTGTCTGGGCATCTCTAAGGGCTAAAGTTTGATGTCTTGCTTTATCTATATATTATTCAGTAATTATGTTAGGGATATTATATACTTATTATAACTGACATACTTTGTTCTGATAGATTAGAATAGAGCCTGGATAGCTATCTCAATATATTTCAAAAGCCCAAGTACACATATTTCAGGGATTCATATCTAGGGGCTACACAAATTAAGTATAGGACTGAAAAATATTATTTCTGATAATTATATCAATGGAAAACATATTCTCACAAATATATACTTACATATTTTTAATATATTTGTTTGTAATCGTTGTTAGCTAAAAGCAGGTGTTTTATCTGGGAAATGACCAAAGCACTGGTGTGTCTAATGCATAGATTATTTCTCAGCAACTAAAAAACAATGAGTACTCCCACCTTATCCTCTCTTTCTCCATTTATTTTTCTCCCTCTGATACACAGACACAAATTTTTCAACCAATAGGACCTCCTCTGGAAGTATCAAGAAAGTGCTACACACTACAAAACAAGCATTGGGTAATTTCCAGGCCAATACTCTCATTTTAATTTTGTAGGAAAAAAAAAAAAAGCTCCCTTAGATACCTTAAAGAGGCAGAGACTCATTCCCTTCTAAACATAGGTAAAATAAGTGGTGACTGTTGATAAATATTCTGCAACAAATCAGAAAGTGAGAAATAGGAAGAGAAGGAAGAGGAAAAAGGAGAGAGAAAGAGAGAGAGAGAGAGAAAGAGAGAGAAAATGTACTCAAAAGAAAGAAACCTTCTTTAAAAGCCAGTGTTCATTAAGAATTTATTTATTTATTTGTTTGTTTGTTTGTTATTTGTTTATTTATTTATTCATTTATTTATTTAGCTTTTTTGATTTACTTAATCTTTTCTTCATACTCCAGGTGTTATACCCCTCCAGGTCCACCCTCTGACTGTTCCACATTCCATACCACTGCCCACCATTTCCACAAAATTTTCTTCAACCCCCACCACACCAGACCTACCCAAGAGACTGTCTCTGGCTTCCAGTCTCTTGAGGGTTTGGTGCATCTTCTCTGACTAAACCCAGACCTGGCAGTCCTCTGCTGTATTTTTTTTTTTAATTTTTCCTTCTTTGTCAAATATCAAGTGTCCATAAATGTGTGGTTTACTTTCTGGTTCTTCAGTTCTAGTCCACTTATCCATCTGTCAGTCTCTGTATCAATAACATGTAGGTTTTTGTTTGTTTCTTTGTTTGTTTGTTTCTTTTTGTTTTGTTTTTATCACTACTGCTCTATAGTAGAGTTGGAGGTCCAGGATTGCTCTGAGCCAGGATAGCAGTGGAGTCACAGAGTAGGACCCTGGCAATGGCTTTAAAATTGAAGTGTCTCAGGGCTTTCTAGCTCTCAAATTGTACTGAAATGCTGATGATAACTTCTAAAAAGTACTTGGTCTTTCTGAGGGTAGGCTGGCTTAGGTGATTAACACCTGTAGCCTAACAGAGGAGGATTAAGCAATGCAGCCTTTTTTCTAGCTGAGCAGCAATTGCTGGGCTCTAACTTTGAGCCTACTAGCCAGATGTCACTTAAAGAGAAGGAATTTAGAGAAGTCATTATAGAAGTTATTACTAAGTTATAAAAAAATTCCTATGAAAGTTATATAAGTTATATACTTACTTTCTTTCCTTCTATCTCTCTCTCTCTCTTTCTTTCTTTCTTTCTTTCTTTCTTTCTTTCTTTCTTTCTTTCTTTCTTTCTCTTTCTCTTTCTTTCTTTCTCTCTCTATCCCTCTTTCTTTCTTTCTTTCTTTTTCTTTCTTTCTTTCTCTCTCTCTTTCTTACTTTCTTTCTTTCTTACTTTCTTCCCTCCCTCCTTTCTTTCTTTCTTTCTTTCTTTCTTTCTTTCTTTCTTTCTTTCTTTCTTTCTCTCTCTCTCGCTTTCTTATTCTTTCTTTCTATCTCTCTCTCTTTCTCTCTCTCCCTCCCTCCTTCTCTCTCTCCTTCTTTCTTTCTCTCTCTTTCTTTCTTTCTCTCTCTCTTTCTTTCTTTCTTTCTTTTTTCTTTCTTTCTTCCTTCCTTCTTTCTTCCCTCCTTAATTTCTTTCTCTTCTTTCTTTCTTTCCTTCTTTCCTTCTTTCCTTCTTTCCTTCTTTCCTTCTTTCCTTCTTTCCTTCTTTCCTTCCTTCCTTCCTTCCTTCCTTCCTTCCTTCCTTCCTCCCTCCCTTCCTTCCTTCGTTCCTTTCTTTTTTAAGTATTTATTTATTTATTATATATACAGTGTTCTCTATGCATGTGTGCCTGCACATTAGAAGAGGGCACTGGATACCATTACAGATGTTTGTGAACTCAGGAGCCCTGGGAGAACCGTCAGTGTTCTTAACCACTGAATCATCTCTCTAACCCCAGGTATTTTCTTTTTCAGCAAAACAGGTCAGGAAGGCCATAGAATTTGCAGGTATGAACACATGCTACTCAACCTGTTTTCAAGGTATCTCACACCATCACCTTTGGATGAAGGGTCATCAGAATTTCACTTCGGATAGGTGGCCTTCATGACCTTCTGCTGTTACCAACAATACCCAAAACCTTCCATTTCTGACCAAGGTCAGTTATAATTATGACTGGAGTTTACTATTGGAATCTCAGAGTTTTCATTTTTCCCAAGGGTACCAAAATCCAGGTATCCTAAGAGCATCCCTACATACATATGGGCCTCAAATATAACACTCCATTCATGAGCGTTAGATCATTTCTCTCCAACCATGGTCTCTAGGAAATTATACTTCACTTAATTCTGCCCTGCATTGACAGAGCCTGAAACATAGGTCATCTATCCTTCCTACCATCCTTCATGCAAACACCCATATAACTGATGATAAGCTTCAAGAGTGCTTAGAGACTTACATTCATGCCTGATGCATAATGCTTGTATTGCTGCCAGGCTTGCCAAGGTGTATGTGAAGATGGGACTCTTCTAAGTTTTGAAGCAGTTCTACCTCTCCTGCTTAAGGTAGGCTAGGTCACTCCCTTAACCCTAAAGAGGTTGGGGACATTAAGCAGACTCTAATTCTGCTTTAATCTTCTACTCCTAAACATCAATACTTAGACCACTAATTTGTGTCCATTATATATCAAATGCACCCTCTGTATACATGAGGGTCCAATATCTGTCTTGTAAGCTTGATGGGCCTGAGATCATCTCTACTTGCCCCAGGCCCCAAACTTCACTTCCAGTCCAAAAGGTCTTCAATAATTACCCTCTCTGACCAGAAAGAATCACAAACTATTCTCTATCTGATGGAGGGCAAAAATTTCCATTTAACTGTCTCACTTCGAACTTCTCATTTGAAAGGGGCACCAGAATGAATCTTTTTGTTCCAGCAGTTCTCAAATTCACATCCTCTGTCGAAGAGGTCTATAAATGTCATCCAGTCATACCAGGGCTTCAGTGCCTCTCCCTCTCCCTATGGGAGCCTCAGACACACCACATCTAGTCATACATATTTCCTGTTCTCCCTCTGTCTATTGGGCAACAAAGCCTTCTCGAATGCCCATATTGGAATGAAATATTTCCTTTTATTTTCAGTGGTGGACTCATACCTACCCTCTCTTGTAAAGTGTAAATAGATCTTGTCGTATTGACTATGTGTGCCTGCTATATCCCAACTGTCTAAGATTACTTCCAAACTTCTTCCTGCTACAAATATTCGGGGACATTTCCCCATTCAAGAAAAGTGGCCTTGCTCTTATGTCATCTGACTAAAGGTTTCATAGACCAAAGATAACCATCCAACCTGTTGGAATACTGAAACAATTGCTGCCTGCTGTCCACACACGACATAAAATATGTGGATTTCCTAAATTCTGAAAAAAAGATTTGGAAGCTGATCAAGCAATACTGGAACACCCTCTTCTCCAGAAGGTATTTGCATTTTCTCCAATGTGAAATGGTCTTTCTTATTTATTGAAAGTAGCCAGAGATTTTACCCCTCTTACAAGTAGCTTTAGAATTTCACATTTGCAAAGTGTCACAGAAATGCTGCTTATGACCAGAGTGCATAAACTTCCTTATTCTCATGAAGTTTGCCACATTACCTCTTTGATGAAGGTCACAACTATCCTACTTCTGTGCAAAACTGCCCAAGCTCCTCCCCTATCTTACTTAGAAGATTTAGACATTCACAACTGAGAGTGCTCCAACCTGTGTGGAGCACAGTGTGTTTGAGGAAATCCCCCAGATTCACCATCATCCCAGTGTATGTCCTACCTATAACTTCTAATTTCCATGGTCTGGGAAGCACTGTTCTGACCTAAGAGATTTCAGAAAACTCTGGACTGAAATCTCAAACAGAAGAGTATCAAGGTAAGGGTAAATCCGATTACTATCTTTGTTTTGTTCCCTTAGACATAGACATCCTGGCCTCCATGCAGAGGAATGTGTGGATGGACATATATTTAAGGAAGACACTAAACCAGAAACTACTACATTACACCCTCTCAGAAGACTTCTAAGATTGTTGTCATGCCTACCAGAGACATTCAGATGATGTGTATTCTTGATTGTGATTTCATTTTTGGAGCTGATGAAGGAGTAAGTACCTGGAATGTCCTATAATTCTCAAGGTATCAATCAGTGTTCAATTTCTGCTCAATAGTGCTGCAGACAAAGGAATAACAGGATAAAACTATTCTATACAATCCTATGAAGCTCCTATCACCATCCTCCTATTTTAGAGAATCTTAGATCTATCACTAATCCTGAGACAGGCAGAAACAATTCTTCTCCTGCACATAGGGGTACTGCATATGTCTCCCCTTACCCAAAGTATTCCACTTACTGTCTTTTACTGAATTGGCTTTTAGACTATACCTGAAATATTCCACTTTTCACCAAAGGATCTACCAGCCCTCCCTGTTCTAATAGAGAGCTACAGTCCACCAATATCCAAAGGGTGCTCAGATATTCTAAATATTTCCCTGTGGGAGTAAACTTACTAAGTCTATTTAATTGGGCCTCAGATTCTTCTGCTTTGATCAAAAGGATTTCAATCTACTGACTCCTAGTTACCAGGGGTCTCAGATCTCATTTTCCCCAAGTGGTCATCAAATATGCCTTTCTGACCAATAATGACCTTGCAATGTTCTCCTCTGATGCAGACACGTAGACACGCCAACTCCAATTTTAACTCCCAAATGGACCTCCAGACCACCCAAGCTTAAAGTACCTGAGCCGAACATTAAGAAGTACAGCCCAGAACAAAAGCTCATTTCCTCAAGGCAGAAACTAAAATGATGTACTCCTCACCATTCATACCTAGACCCAGGAGATACACATATGCCTGAGAAGAAGAACTAGTGTGGAACTGTCAGCCAGGTTTTTGATGAGTACTCTGACTGCTTCCTGATCTGGCACCACATTTACTACAGTGGACAGATGCTCTAGACTCTGATGAGGAGTTACTAGCTGTTAGGAAGAACCTGGAATGGGCTCCACTGCATGAGGTCGGCTGTGTCTTTGATCTCATGTCAAGGAAAGAACATGCAAATTTGAACTCTACCCAACCAAACATACTAGTTTACCTGTACAAAGGGGTTTTAGATTTCCAATTTCTCACAAAGATTCCCTCGTGTATTTCCCCTCTGACCATTGATGTCCTATCTATTTTTCATGGCTCATAGGGTCTCATTTCTTCCCAATGTCCAATACCTGCTCACTTCTGACCACTAGCCATACATCTCTGATTAGTGTTGGGGGTGTTCTCGGTATGACACTAAGGCCAACAATAGTACCTAAATGCCATTTCTGAATAATTGGATCTTAAATTCCACCTCTGTCCAAGTGTACTTCAGAAAGACCTCTGTCATTACATAGGGTCTCTATAGTAGCATCTTTATTCAACAGGCCTCTAGTTGTACCTTCTGGCCTAAGCAGGTCTTATACTTCACTTAAAGAGATGCCAAATTTACACAATGTAGACAAAGGCTTTGAGCATTCTCAAAGTCATCAATATAACATTCCTCCCCTCAGGTTTGAAGTCTCCAGAGCAGCAAGGGGAGTGGGGAGTAGAACTCATCATCTTTAGGTCACTCATCATCGATGGATTGTTTCCAAACTTAGTATACAGACATAGATGGTTGAACACAAACCTGTCAGGCTGATAAAGAACTAGACATCTACTAACGTCCTTGGAACAATGTTCAGATGGCTGCACATCCTCCTGAAGATGCCACGGATGACATTGTTCCTTGTGATTGTTGTTCTCTTTTTGTTGTTGCTGTTTTCTTTTAACTTTTGAAGAGGATACTTTATTAGTCTTTTGCTATGTTAGTCATCTCCTGGCATTAGAAACCTACATGCCACTGCTTAAATGTTTTACATTTCCTACTCTTTTTGGAAAACACAATGTATGCACATCATTTTTTCCTATTGTTTCAAAGACATACCACTATGTAATTCAACTTTACAATTGTAATCATTTTGACCAATATTCACATCAATATAAAATTTATGTGTAAACATCTTCCTGTGCTCTGTTATTTTCCACCAGGTGACAGTTTCAATTGAGGTCATTTGGAAGATCGTTCCTTACTATGTGTCTTTAAAAGATATATTTTGGAGCTGAGGGGTATGGCTGAATATCTTCTGCACAATAAACACCTTCTGTAACATTACTATCTAGTGGATTATAAGTATCAGGTTGTACACAGTAGTAACTAAAATAATGAACAAGTTTGAGAAAGATTTTAGGGTGTAATCACTCATAGTATACAGAAAAAAAGGAAATCCTAGATATTAATCAAATCTATGCACACCAAATGAACATTGTGGGTTTTGTGGGTTTGTTTTATATGTCTTTGTAGTTCGAATGTCCAACCTTTATGTCTTAAGTGAGGATTGTAAACAATGCTCAGGGTGTGTGTGTGAATTAAAGGACACCATGTCTTTAGTGTTTAGATTAATTTCACATATAATTATGTCTATCTGTCATCTATATATGTATGTATGTATGTATGTATGTATGAAGTAATTATTGAATGTATTTATGTAGATATATATGC
This sequence comes from Mus musculus, assembly GCF_000001635.26. Lineage (NCBI taxonomy): Eukaryota > Metazoa > Chordata > Mammalia > Rodentia > Muridae > Mus > Mus musculus. The sequence goes on along the minus strand of NC_000087.7, from coordinate 18,019,326 downwards.
AACTATTTCTCTATCATCTACCTATCACTCTCTCTCTTTCTATTTCTCTCACCCTCTTTCTCTGTTTATCACTTATGCATGAATATATGCATGCATGTAGCTAGGTAGGTGTGGTAGTTTTAATGTAATTGGTTCCCATTTGCCCATAGGCTGTATTAGGATGAGTAACCTTGATGGACTAGGTGTTTCCTTGTTGGAGGAAGGGTGTCACTGGAGGAGGTGGGTGGTCTCACACATATTCAAGTTATGCCCAGTAGGGTTCTGTGTGTTTGCTTTCTCTCTGTCTTTCCAAGAGTAGCTGTGATAGAGTGTTCAATGATTCAAGGAGGGGATATTGGTTAGATGGCATATAAAGCAGGCAAGACACATTTACATACATGGTAGAAGAAGCAAGCTTTAAGAAGCACAAACAATCACACACACAAACACACACACACACACACACACATTTGTTGGACAGTGCAAAGCTTCAACCACTTTCCATATATACACACATTTGGTGGATGGAACAAAGCACCAACTTTATTTTTCTCACACTGCTTATATATCTCTGCACAATCTTTCAATTAGTATAAAATTTATACTGGTTACTTTCTATTTTCTTCTAGTGAATAATTATGAGTATATATGAGGAAAAGCATCTTCTCACTATACTTTTATGATGAGCTATTTATAAATTATGTTTATAAATATCCAATATTATTCCCAAGAACCAACACACATTTCTAACTAAAAAACTTGTTATAGATAAACAAGTTGTAAGCAAGTAAGGTAATTTTTTTTCAGCCAGTTTCTCTTACAGGTAGACTGAAATTTGCTCTTATACAGAAAGGACTAGTTTTTATCTATCTCAAAAATTAATCCTTCAAAAATCTTAAAAGAATCACAAAACTAAACTTTTATATAAAAACCTATCATCTCTTTCTATTTTGAATCCTCAGGGTACACATCTGTTCATTAACCATATTTTTCTTAAATCATATCAGGAATCAGAGGGAGGAAATAGGTACAAGGAAATAAAAATCATCTGAACACCAGCCTGACTTTGAAACAAAAAAGGCATTTTTTTTTAGTAATTCTTTCCAAGATCGTGGTTAAAGTATTAATCTGCATCAGCTGCAATCCTTGAGAAAGTTAGATCTAACTAACACTGTGGGTGGCAATGATATTGCCCAGTGAGGGTCTGGAATCCACCTTAAATTTTCATACAATCCATAGATTATGAGTGATGTGATGTGAGGGCAGTAAGTAGAGAGAAACTCTACAACAGCATGAGTGGTAACAGAGTGGTACCAGCTTTTAAGTGTTTAAGAGTGGTAAGAGCTTTTAAGTGGTTCACCTCACCAAGAATCCATCAAAGCCCAGTATTTTGGAGGTAAAATGTACATACCTGGGAGCCCCTCTGCCATGCTTAATATTCTAGTAAAATTAAAAATAATATTAATTTCTCATTTAATAGACCCTGCTTACAGTCCCCCCAAATTTTACTGCGCACGGTTCTTTTACTACCTCCCATCCTCTCATTTTCAGTTCCTCCCCCTTTCAGTCATCATTCATCAAATACTTCTCTTTCAAATATCTCTTCCTGCATTTCCTTATTCAACCCCATCTCCCTCCACCATGCCACCTGATCTTCTCCTTCTTGTCCACCTTTGTCCACTAATAAAATCCATTCTATATCCCCATAACATGGGCATCAATGTATGCACCCAAGTCCTTCCTCTATACCTAACTTCACTGGATCTACAGATTGTAGACAGGCCATCACATATGTAATATTGAATGTCTTAATGTTTCTATTGCTGTCACCAAAAACTATAACCCAAGCACAAGTTGAGGAGGGTAGGACTTATTTGGTTTACACTTCTTCATTGCTATTCATCATCTGAAGACAGACAGAACAAGAACTGAAATGGGCCAGGAACCTAGAGGCAGGAACTGATACAGAGACCTTGGATGGGTGCTGCTGCCATGCACACCAGTCAAGTCAGCTTGACAGGCCTAGACGCCTGGAAGCGCTCATGAGGCAAAGAGTTTCATGGAAGCTCACCTTCTGGTGTTTTGGCCTTCTCATTAACCCATATAATCATACCCTATTCCAGCGTTAGTCTCGTGTATGGATCCACATGCTCTCTTTTAGTGTTATCTTATTATAAGTGCTTTTAAAGATTGAATTCTGATATAGCTAAGCTTTCGCCAGTGTTCCAATGTCCTAGAAAGTCCTTGAGGTGACCATGGGCTTGGAATTCAGTAAGAATGGTGCCTATTCAGTGACATTCAGATTTGCCTCTGGTATCATACTACCACTTTGAATAAAAGCTAAGTTACTGCCCTACACAGGAATTTATCATCATCTAGGAAGAAGGAAGTTTGAGATCTAAGGAGGAAGCAGAGTACATACTTAGAACTATAGATTGCTGAGTTCCACACATATACGCATATTTACAATGGCCTAGGGGGAAGGTGGACTATACAATAGACTAAAATAGGAACTATAGTAAGGGCACGAAGCCCTTGACCCTGGCTTCTAAGATTATGTGGATATTTGGTGGAGCTCTTTTTGATCCCAGTAGTTAACAATGAATTGTATCCCAGGTGTTTCCTGCCAGACCTTCTGTGTTTGTATTCCTCCGTTTTCTGTAAGAATCCAGTAACCTCTTTGCACCTTGCTTGTGTGTCACCCAACTTCCCTATTCTCTTCTGTATAAAAAGTTTGATGCTCAATTTGACACATTACATTCAGATTCTACACAACCTCTCCTGTGTGTATCTATCATTTCATCCAACGCTTTGCCCACCTGTGACTAGAGATTCGTTCCACGCAGACAAAGGGGCCCAGAGTGTCTGCAGCATTCTGCTTAGTGGCTAGTTCCCCATGGTTTCATGCTTTTTCATGGAGAACTCAGAACCACAAGCACATTGATGGCAGTATCAACAATGGGCAGAAATACTTCCCAACAATCATTAATTAAGAAAATGCCCTGCAGTCTTGCCTACAAAGACCAATGTTATGGAGACATTTTCTCAATTGAGGTTCCCTACTCTCAGGGGACTTTACTTTGTGGCAACTTGACAAAAAACTATCCAGCCCAGTCAATGTCAACATATAAATCAACACATAGCATATTTGTCTTCCTGGGACTGGGATACGTTATACAGGTTATGTTTTTGTTTTTTGTTTTTTTGTTTTTTTCTGTTTCCATCCATTTCATAACAGCTGAGTAATGTTCCATTGTATAAATATAACATATATGTTATACATTCTTTAGTTTATGGACATGTAGGTTGTTTCCAGTTTCAGATAATTATGAATACAGCAGCAATTAATATAGTTGAGCAAGTGTGCTTCTAGGAGGAAGAAGCACTTTGCAATACTTTCTGACCTATCAGGTGTCTGTTGTTATGTCCCCACCCATTTAATATCTGATTTTGCTAATTTGGATATTACCTTTTTTATTTTAGTTAACTTGGATAATAGTTTGTTGATCTTAGTGATCTTGTCAAAGAACCAATATTTGTTCCAAAAAAATTTATTTGTATTTTTCTTTCTATTTTATTTTTTTCCACCCTGAGTTTTACTATTTCCTGCCACCACTTCTTTTGGGTGTCATTTCTTCTTTGTGTTTGCGATCTTTAGGATGTGCTTTTAACGTGCTAATATAAGGTTTTGCTAATATTTTTAACTCATTTTTTATTACATATTTTTCTTCATTTACATTTCAAATGCTATACTGAAAGTTTCCTATACCTTCCCCTACCCTGCTTGCCAAGTAACCCACTCCTTCTTCTTGGCCCTGGCATTCCCCTGTACTTGGGTATATTATCTTCACAATACCAAGTGACTCTCCTCTCTTTGATGGCTGACTAGGCCATCCTCTGCCACATATGCAACTAGATACATAGTTCAGGGGGTTACTGGTTAGTTCATATTGTTGATCCTCCTTTAAGTTTGCAGACCCCTTTAGCTCCTTGGGTACTTTATCTAGATTCCACATTAAGGGCCTTGTGTACCATCCAATAGATGACTGTGAGTATCCAATTCTATATTTGCCAGGAACTGGCTTAGCCTCACAAGAGATAGCTATTCCAGGGTCCTGTCAAAATATTTGCTGGCATATGCAATAATATCTTGGTTTGGTGGTTGTCTATGTGATGCATCACCAAGTGGTGCAGTCTCTGGATGGTCCTTTCTTTTTTCTCAGCTCCAAACTGTCTCTGTAACTCCTTCCATGGGTATTTTGATCCCCATTATAAGAACCAATGAAGTATCAACACTTTGGTCTTCCTTCATCTTGAGTTTCATGTGTTTTGAAAATTGTATCTTGAGTAGTCTGTTTGGGGGCTCATATCCGCTTATAAGTCAGTACATATCATATGTGTTCTTTTGTGATTGGATTACCACACTCAGGAAGATATCCTCCAGATACATGCTTTTGCCTAAGAAATTCATAAGTTCATTGTTTTTAACTGCTGAATAGTACTCCATTGTTTAAATGTACCAGAATTTTTGTATCCATTCTGTATCCATGTATTCTTCTGTTGAGCTACATCTGAGTTCTTTCGAGCAAATGGCTATTATAAATAAGGCTGGTGACTGTGTCCAATTCTAAGAAGGGGCAAAGTGTCCACAATTTGGTCTTCATTCTTCAGTTTCATGTGTTTTGCAAATTGTATCTTATATCTCGGGTATACTAAGTTTCTGGGCTAATATCCACTTATAAGTGTGTAAATATCATTTGAGTTCCTTTGTGATTGTGTTACCTCACTCAGGATGATGCCCTCCAGGTCCATCCATTTGCCTAGGAATTTCATAAATTCATTTTTTAATAGCTGAGTAGTACTCCATTGTGTAAATGTATCACATTTTTTTGTATCCATTCAAATGTTGAGGGGCATCTGGGTTCTTTCCAGCCTCTGGCTATTATAAATAAGACTGCTATGAACATAGTGGAGCATGTGTCCTTCTTACCGGTTGGGACATCTTCTGGATATATGCCCATGAGAGGTATTGTGGGATCCTCTAGTAGTACCATTTCCAATTTTCTGAGGAACCGCCAGACTGTTACAGAGACAAAGTTTGTAGCTGAGACAAAAGATGGTCCATTTAGAGACTGCAATGTCCAGAGATCCATCCCATAATTAGACTCCAAACGATGACACCATTGCATACACTAGCAAGATTTTGCTGAAAAGATCTGGATATAGCTGTCTCTTGTGAGACAAGGCTGGGGCCTAGCAAATACATAAGTAAATGCTCACAGTCAGCTATTGGATGGAGCACAGGGCCCCAAATGGAAGAGCTAGAGAAAGTATCCAAAGAGCTAAAGAGATCTGCAACCCTGTTGGTCCAATAACATTATGAAAAATCAGTACCCTGGAGCTCTTGACTCTAGCTGCATATGTATCAAAAGATGGCCTAGTAGGCCATCACTGGAAAGAGAGGCCCATTGGACATGCAAACTTTATATGTCACAGTACAGGGGAATGCCAGGGACAAAAAAATGGCAATGCGTGGGTAGGGAAGTGGGGGGGAGGTTATGGGGGACTTTCTAAATGTACATTCTAAATGTAATTGAGGAAAATATGTAATAATAAAAATATTAACAAAATAAATAAATAAGGCTGGTATGAACATTATAGAGAATGAATCCTTATTACACATCGGAACATCTTCTGAGTATTTGCCCAGGAGAGGTGTTGCTGGATCTTCTGGTAGTACTATGTCAATTTTCTGAAGAACCACCAGACTGGTCCAGGTCCCTGCCGAGTGTATTCTGCAAAGGCCCCAGACATCCAGCCACTTTCCCGGCCAGAGGAAAGGTGGTCTGCACGGGGCAGAAGTGCTTTTCCTGACCATCGGCAAACAGACATCTTGGTTCTGGGATCCCGCCTGGTGTATTCTGCACAGGTGAGAGTACGGACTACAGAAGTCAAAAGCTTCTTGGAGAGGCGGGAGCCACAGAGCTTCTAAGGCAGCCCCCTATTCGGGCCCCAGACAGCTGGCCACTGTCCCAGGTAAAAAAAAGGGGTCCACCCGGTGCGGGAGCGCTTTGACTGAGCATCAGCAGCAGATATCTTGGTTCCTGGACCCAGCGGAGATTATTCTGCACAGACCCCAGACATCTGGCCACTTTCCCAGCCAGAGGAAAGGGGTCTGCCCAGTGCATGAGTGCTTTGCCTGAGCATCAGCTGCAGACATCTTGGTTCCAGGACTCCTTTGAGAGTATTCTGGACATGTGAGAGTGTAGAATACAGAAGCTAACACGTTCTGGGAAAGGCCAAAGCAACTCAGCTTCAGGACAGGTCCTGTTTTGGGCCTTCGTCTCCTGCCAGGAGGGAGGTCTTAAGGCCATATATCTGTGCACCTTTCCCATGAGTGGAGAGCTTGACTGAAGAGAGTGCTCTGACCACTGAAACTCAGAGGAGAGATCTAGTCTCCCATGTCTGCTGATAGAGGCTAACAGAATCACTTGAAGAACAAGCTCTAACCAGAGACAACTATAACAACTAGCTCCAGAGATTTCTAGATGGTGAAAGGCAAATGTAAGAATTGTACTAACAGAAATCAAGACCACTCACCATCATCAGAACACAGCACTCCCACACCACCTAGTCCTGGGAACCCCAACACAACCGAAAAGCTAGAACTGGATTTAAAAGCATATCTCATGAAGATGGTAGAGGACATCAAGAAGGACTTTAATAATCCACTTAAAGAAATACAGGAGAATACTGCTAAAGAGTTACAAGTCCTTAAATAAAAACAGGAAAACACAATCAAACAGGTAGAAGTCCTTAAAGAAAAACAGGAAAACACATCCGAACAGGTGATGGAAATGAACAAAACCATACTAGACCTAAAAAGGGAAGTAGACACAATAAAGAAAACCCAAAGTGAGGCAATGCTGGAGATGGAAACCATAGGAAAGATATATGGAACCATAGATGCAAGCATCAGCAACAGAATACAAGAGATGGAAGAAAGAATGTCACGTGTAGAAGATTCCATAGAGAACATCAGCACAACAATCAAAGAAAATGCAAAATGCAAAAGGATCCTAACTCAAAACATCCAGGAAACACAGGACACAATGAGAAGGCCAAACCTACAGATAATAGAAGTTGATGAGAATGAAGATTTTCAACTTAAAGGGGCGGCAAATATCTTCAACATAATTATAGAAGAAAACTTCCCAAACCTAAAGAAAGAGATGCCCATGAACATACAAGAAGCCTACAGAACTCAAAATAGACTGGACCAGAAAAGAAATTCCTCTCAACACATAATAATCAGAACAACACATTCACTAAAAAAAGATAGAACATTAAATGCAGTAAGGGAGTAGGGTCAAGTAACATATAAAGGCAGGCCTATCAGAATTACACCAGACTTTTCACCAGAGACTAGGAAAGCCAGAAGAGCCTTAACAGATGTTATACAGACACTAAGAGAACTCAAATGCCAGCCCAGGCTACTATACCTGGCCAAAATCTCAATAAACATAGATGGAGAAACCGATGTACTCTATTTCTCCTTCCCTGTGTAACTTGTTGACAACTTTATGAAGTATTATAACTATCTCTCCTAAAATTTAACATTTTTTGTTTCATATTATTAATCAGTAGTTTGAAATATGTACTTATTATGGCACTACCCAATGCAGATAGAAAATATTTATAACTATTATTTTTAAACAATATTGTGTATTTATGTTTAGGTAGGCATGAAATTATTAAGACAAAGTATTCTCTCCTCGTTCTAAAATCAGTTCTAGATAACAGTAAAATAGTTCCTATGATCTAGAAGTAAACAGAAAAATAGACAACAGGAATATATTACTTTAAACCTAGATGATATATATGTACACAGTATATTTCAAATGAGTCACTAATCTTGTTGTCAGGGATCACAGATGTGTAATATGCTTGATTACTTTCTCTGCTAGTAGCATAAACAGAACTTTCTGCCACTATATAACATCAAGCCCTGAGAATTAAATTTTAGGATTGGTTATAAATTTATTTATTCATGTTCTCTTACTCGAGTATGTGGTTTCTTCAAAAAGTGTTGTAGTATCAAGTTTTTGACTGTAACCAAGAGTAATGCTACTTAACTGTAATATTTTAAATAAACTTCCTAAATTGTGACATTCCATAAGGGAATAACAGACATAATCCTATCCTCATGCTTACCTAAACTTGTAATCTCTAATGTTTCCTCCTCCTATTATGTTGCATGTGTTCTGTCATTCCCTCCTTCCATAAAGGCTTCATCCTTTCTTACATGCCATGTGCCACTTTGGGGTTCCTTATCTCCACAGATACTCCAAGTTAAACATAAAATTTAAAAGTTGAAGCTAGACCAAATGTGATTACAGACACGTAGCATTTCTCTTTATAGGCCTGAGTTAACACATTTACTATATAGTATTTTCATGTTCCATATACTCTCTAGCAAATTTAGTTACAACTGATTGCATCTCCTAGATATTTTGAAAACAAAAGCAACAAAAATGACTGAGCAAGTATCACTAGATAACCATGCTATCTTTTCTACACTCAAGTGTGATATAGGTGAGTCACCAGTTAGTTCTATTTTTAGATATTTTTAGCAAATTCCACACTGATTTTATCCTGGATGTACCAACTTAAACACCCACCAGCAGTAGAGCTGTACTTTATTCCCACATCGCTAATGCTTCTTGTCTTTTGTTTTCCTGATTGTACTCATTCTTCAAGGGATGAGCTTGAACTAAGTTTGGAGAAAAAAAAAGAGCACCAGAAATTTTTTGGTGGGAGGCATAGCTAGTGTTGAAAGGAGTAATGTAATAAAGGGAATTGTTTCCTCGAGGTGAGAATCCACCAAGCTAATCCTGCAACTTGTGCAAAGAAATGTCCTAAGGATTTGTCTGTTTATAGCAGAAAAACAACATATCAAATTTATGAAAAAGTATTCAAGGAAGCAGGCAAGTTCTATCTAAAGCAGGCAAAAGAACTTGGCAAAATCCACCATGTAGTTCTTTCGTCAGATTAATGAAGGTTACAGAAGTACAAGAGCCATGGAGTCTACCTACGTGGTTATGAAAAGACACTGAGGGCATCCAGGTTGCAGCGAAGTCCCTGAATAGATGCCTAGAGAGGCTTTTATGAAGGTATGAAAGGGAAGCCTATATTGTGATATAGCACTCAGGATGTAAGAAGGTCCACAGCTGTGGGATATCTCTCAAAGTAAGCTACACAGAAAGAATGGAATCAGCCCAAGACAGAGAAATATATTGTAGACATGAAACTAGATAGGAAGTGCTATTTAAGCCACAATGTACATAAATTTAGGATTTGGGGTTTGTCTAGCTAGATTTGATCTTGATTTTTCCAGTATTTCCTGTTTATGTTTCTTTTCCTCTTATTTTGAATGAGAATGTATAATCATGTCAGTGTACTTTGACAGTAAAAATGCTTTGAATTTGATTATATATGGTGTTACAATTAAGAAATTGTAACCTATTCTAAAAGATAAAATATGATTGTAGTTTTATAGGGAATTTTATCTCATGTTAAGCATGATTCTGCCCTGGAAATTCATATACTTTATTTGCAGTTGTATATTGGATATAGGATACATGCTAGACATAACTATTGCTTTTATTTGGAAATTAATATAATATAAGGAGATATGATTGTATGTCTTATTGACAAGAGGTATACTTATGATGGCTAGTCTTGGTTGTAACCCTGATAATATTAGGAATTCCCTAAAACTCTGGGAATTTGGGGCACCTGTGAGGAATTTTTTTTCCTGATTTGATTATGTGAAATAGGAAGACCAACCCCAAATCTAGATCGTTTGTTCTGTTGTAGAAACAACTCTACAATATAAATTTCATTGATGTTAGTTTTTTAATAAAAGTGTGTAGCTAGGACTAAATTCTAGTAGTTACAATCAAGATTGTTTTTATGATCCTGCACTGTTTCTGTCTTTTATTACAGTGTTTCCTGAACACTGAGGTGGAGATTTGATGGTGACCTCCCTTGTAGGACTGAATGTTAGAAGGTCCCTCAGGCTTTGCATATTATCTGGCTGCAAGTCTCTGTATTTGTTTCCATCTGCTGCATGAGGATACTTCTGTGATGATGAATGAGCAAGATACAGACCTGTGAGTATAGCAAAATGTCAACAGGAGTCATTTAACTGCTATAATCCTTTAGTAGAATAGTAGTATTTGGTCTTTCTCTAGATCCCTGGCATTTCTAGTTTCAGGTTCTTGGCCATTCAAGCATTGTTGAGTATGGATTCCACTTAATGATATCTGTGATTGTATATGCTTGGTATAGGGAATGGCACTATTAGGAGATGTGGTCTTGGAGTAGGTGTGTCACTATAGGTGTGGGCTTATTACCTTCATCTTAGCTGTGAGGAAGTCAGTCTTCCACTAGCAGCCTTACAGATGAAGATGTAGAACTCTCATCTGTGCCAACTCTATGCCTGCTTGGATGCTGCCATGTCCCACCTTGATGATAATGGACTGAACATCTGAACCTGTAAGCTAGCTCCAATTAAATGTTGTCCTTTATAAGGCTTGCCTTGGTGTTAGTGCTTGTTCACTGCAGTAAAACCCTAAGACAGCATCTTTAGAGCCTCTTTGTCTAAGAAAGTTAACTTTGGGTATTTTGTTTGTTTGCTTTCCTATCATACAGGTTCTTTGTGTATATTATGTTTTCTGGTTTGGGGTTTTGATTAGATAGAGTATTTGAATTTGTGTTTCTGTATCTATATATGTTTGTGTGTGTGTGTGTGTGTGTGTGTGTGTGTGGGTGGGTGTGTGTGTGTGTGTCCGTGTGTGTGCATTTGTTTATTTTCTTTGGTTGATTTGTCCTATTCAGTTAGTTTGGTTTATTTCATTAGTATTCTTTAGATAACTATTTGTTTCCTAAAAAGTGACAGACAGTAGTAATCTGGATTAGAGGAGAAGTGGGAAAGAACTAGAAGGAGTAACTGTTAGGGGAAAATGTAATCAGAAAATACATCTCAAATATAGCTTCCCCTCCCTCCTCTTTTTGAAGTCCTTCCAAGGAGCTCAACTTCCCCACATCCATTCCTCCACTCTTTCTCTTCAGAAAAGGAGAGACCTCCCATTGATATAAAACTGTCTTGTCATAACAAATTACAGTCTAGGAACATCCTCTCCTATTAAAGCTAGAAGAGGCAGATCAATCAGCTGAAAATGTCTCAAAAGCAGGCAACAGAGACAGGGAGAGACTGTTCTCACATTGTTAAGAGTTCCACATGAATCCCAAGCTACATAAATTTTACATATGTGCCAAGGGCCAAGGTCATTCTCATGAATGCTACCTTGTTGGCTCAGTGTCTGTGTGGCCCCAAGAACTCAGGTAAGTTGATTCTGTGAATTTTCTTGTGGTTTCCTTGACCTCCTTGACTCCAGTAAACCTTCTTCCTTTTTCACAGATTTCCTAAAGTCAAATGAATTTTTGGCTATGGTTCTTGCATATGCCTCCATCAATTGCTAGTTGAAGTCTTTCTCATGACAGTTAGGCTAGACTCCTATTAGCCAGTATAGCAGAACATTTTTAACAGTATCAAGGATGTGCTCTATTTCTTGGCATAGATCACAAGTTGGACCAGTCATTGGTTGGCCATCCCCTCAATATTTGTTCTATCTTTACACCTGCACATCTTGTAGCAGGAGAAATTGGAGGATGAAGTTTTTATAGTAGGACTGGTGTCCCATTCCCTCCATTGAAAATCTTTCCTGGTTACAGGAGATTGACATTTCAGGTTTCATTTTACCCATTGCAAAGAGGGTTAGTTTTTGTTACCCTCAATTCACTGTCTTAGATTCTGAGGAATTTCTATTTCTGTAGGTTTCTAGCTCATTCCAGAGATGAATTCCCCCAATTCAGTTGTCTCTTCAATTACTCCCTACCTCAATTCTTTCCCCAACATGATCCTTCTGGTTTGCATCCAAACACCAACTCTTGTACAGTGCTATTCCCATGCCCAATGAAAATGCCTAGTCTATATTCCAATCTCAGTGAGATATCATTTTTGGCGTCTTTGGATTACAACATGGTTATCCTTTATAATCAGTACCAACTTATATGTGAATATGTACAATGTTTGCCTAAGTGGGTCTAGGTTACCTCACTCATGGTGATATTTTCTTGTGCCATCTATTTTTTGTACAAATTTCAAATTGTCTGTGTTTTTAATAGCTGTGAAGTATTCCACTGTGTAAGTGTATCACATTTTCTTTATTCTTTTTTTGATTGAGGGATATCTAGGTTGTTTCCAGTTTCTGGCTATGATGAATAATGTCTCTATGAACATAATTGAGTATGTACTCTTATGGGGTAGGATGGAGTTTCCTTTTGGTATATACCTAGGAGTGTTATAGCTGTTTTTTGTTTTGTTTTTTTTGGTTTTGTTTTTTGTTTTTTTTGTTTGTTTTTGTTTATTTTTTTTTTTGTTTTGATTTTTTTTTGATACAACTACTCCCAATTTTCTGAGATGCCACCAAATTTATTTCCAAAGTTGTTGTACAAGTTTAAATCGTACCAGCAATGAAGGAGTCTTCCATTTCTTCCACAACCTCAACATAATGTGCTGTCCTTCCTTGACTTTTTGGATAACTTTGGTTTGGAAGACGATTTTGTTTGATATTTGAATGGCTACTCCAGCTTTTTTCTTCAGACCATTTGCTTGGAAAATTGTTTTCCAGCCTTTTACTCTGATGTGGTGTCTGTCTTTGTCCCTGAGGCAGAATGTGCTGTCATTTAAGTCTTAGATATTAACGATTCTGATGTTTGTAAGATAAAATCTCAGAGTCATATCATTTTTCATTTACCTTATGACTAAGGATAATGAACATTTCTTTAAGTGCTTCTCAGGCATTAGATTCCTCTATCAAGAATTCTTTGCTTAGCACTGTTCCCAATTTCTAATGTATTATTTGCTTTTTTGATATTTAATTTGTTGAGTTCTTTATATATTTTGGATATCAACATTCTGTCAGATATAGAGTTGGTTAAGCCATTCTAAAAGCTGACATATTGTTCTATTGACAGTGCCCCATGCCTTACAAAATATTTTCAGGTTAATGAGGTTTCATTTATTAATTGTTGATCTTAGTGGCTGAACTACTAGAGTTCTGTTTCGGAAGTCATCTCCTGTGCCAAAGATTTCAAGGTTATTCTCCACTTCCTCTTTTATCAGACTTAGTATATCAGGGTTTCTTGATCAGATCTTTGATTCATTTAGACTTGACTTTTGTGAAGGGTAATAGATATGGATCTACTTGTAGTATTCTACAAGCAGATATCCAATACTACCAGCATCATTTGTTGAAAATGTTTCATCTATTCCATTGTATAGTTTTGGTGTCTTGTTAAAATCAAGTGTTCATAAGTATGGATTCACTTCTGTGTCTTCACATCATTTTATTGATCAACCTATCTGTATTTATGCCAATACCATGCAGTCTTTATCGCTTCTTCTCTGTAGTACAGCTTGAAACTAGGGATAGGGAACTGGGGGAAGCCAACAGAAAGTTCCAGATTCCAGGAAACAAGAGGATCAAAGGACCCTACGGGGATGACATTAGGTGAAATCCCCAACAAAGGGGAGAGAGTATCTGTAGAAACCATATCCAGAGGTTAGGAATTGGGTCTGGTTGAAAGATGGGTGCCCTACCATTTTCAAAAATTTTAACCCAAAATTGTTCATGTTGAAAGGAAATACAGGAACAAAGAGTGAGGCAGAGTTTGAAGGAAAAGCCATCCAGAGACTGCCCCACATGGGGATATATCCCATATGCAGCCACCAAGCCCAGGCACTATTGCAGATGCTAACAAATGCTTGCTGAGAGGAGCCTGATAAGGATGTTTCCTGAGAGACTTTGCCAAATTCTTACCGACACAGGTGTGGATGCTTGCAGTCAACCATCAGAATGAGCTTTGGGACCCCAATGTAGAGGTTATGGGAAGGACTGAGGAGCTGAAGAGGTTTGCAATATCATAGGAAAAACAACAATATCAACCAACCAGACTCCTCAAAGCTCCCAGGAACTAAAGCTCCAACCAAAGAAAACACATGGAGGGACCCATGGCTCCAGCTGCACATGTAGCAGAGGATGGCCTTATCTGGCATCAATAGGAAGAGAGACTGTTTTTAGGAAGTATACTGTTTATTTTCAGTTTATTTTGCGTCATGTCACTTATGTATACTACTGTATCTGAATAGCAATAGTTTGACTTTTTCCTTTTCAATTTGTATACCTTGATCTTCTTCCTTTCCTTATTGTTGTTGCTAAAACCTCAGGTGCTACACAGAATAGATACAGAGAATATATACTTTTACCATATTATTGCTTTTTAGGGAATATTTTTTTTCACTCCTTTAACTTTGATATTGGGTGTCAGCTTTCAATGTATTGGCTTTATTATGTTCAAACTTGTGACATGTATCCCTCATCTCTTTAAGAATTTATCATCAAGGAGTGTTGGATTTTGTTGGAGTCTTCTTCAACATTGACTATGATCATTTTGCGGTATTTTTTTCCTTTTAGTTTGCTTACATGGTAGATTACAGTGAAAGAGTTTGGTATGTTGATCCATCCCTGGATATGTAAAATGAACTCTACTTCATCATAGGGGTGATATTTTTCATATATCTTTGAATTCTGTTTACAAGTATTTTATTGAGTATTTTTAAATCGATGTTTATGATGGCAATTGGTCCGAAATTCTCTTTCTTTGTTGAGTCTTTGTGGGACTTAAGTCTCACATTGACTGTATTCCCATAAAGTAAATTTTGTCAACTTTCCTTCTGTTTTTATCTAGTGAAATATTTTGTGTATCAGTATTAGCACCTTTTTCAAAGTATGGTATAATCCTGCTCTAAAACCATCTGACCTTGTAGGTTTTATTTGGGAGATATAAAATGACAGGTTATATTTCCTTTGGCTATAGGACTATTCAAGTTGATCTTGATTCAGCTTTACCAAATTGTATCTATTGAGAAAATTGTCCTTTTTATTTTTTCTATTTTGGTTTTCCATGTTTCTGGAGTACAGGTTTTTGATGTGAAACCCAATGATCTCGGTGTCTGTTGTTATGTCTTCCTCTTCATTTCTAATTTTGTTAATTTGTATGCTTTCGCTGTCTTTCTTTTAGTTAGTTTTGAAAAAAGTTTTGTCCATCCTGATGATTTCCTCAAAGAACCAAATATTTGTTGCCTGATTCTTTGTCTTGTTCTCTTTGATTTTTTTATTGTTTTGAGTTTGATTATTACCTGCTGTCTATTTATCTTTGGTGGCTGTGCTTCTACTTGAACTTAGCTCTCTGACATGCTGTTAATTGGTGAGTATGAGATCTCTACAATTTCTTATGAAGACACTCATAACTATGAACCTTCATCTTAGCTCTGTTTTCATTGTACCCCATTTACTTGGAATTTTGTGCAATTCATTGAATTCTAGAAAATCTTTAATTCCTCTTTTTTTTTTTAAATTTCCTTCTAATGGTTGAAAGCTGATGGCTTCTGGAAGCTTAAAACTTTCTGGCTTATTTTGTGGTTAAATTTGCCCACCTTTGATGATTAATACCTGTGGTTTAATAGTGGAGTATTGAGTTAGGACACAGTGCCTTCCCTGCTCAGTGCTAAAAGTTCTTTAACCTTGTGTAGCCAGAGAAATTCACATTCACAAGAAAAAGTACTCACTTCAAAAGAAGGCTTTAGACTTTATTTCTAGGAGAGAGAGAAAAGGGGGAACCTATTTCCTATTGTATTCAATTCTTACACTTTCTCAGGATACATGATCGTATGGTATTCCAAGCTTCTATTTTATAAAAGGTACTAGCAAGTTCACAACATTAATACAAGTCAATAAATCAAATAAGGAATGTCAGGAAGAATGTTACCTGCAAGTCCATTGTGATTGGTTATTAATTATATATTCATTAGCTGCTAGTAACTCCACAAGTTCATACAAGTTTTAACTAAATTTTATGTCAAGGGGGTCAATCATCTGCCTAGTGTCTCATTCCTTTTGAAGTTTTGTTCCGATAAATCTAGTCAATATTTTATCTTTTGTCTTTGAACGTCCTAGAAATTGTTCATTCTCAGTTTGTGAAAATACTTATCAGATAATACATTCACATCTATCATAGAAGGAATAGTTTCTCTGATTATAAATTTGTTATAAGCCTGCATTTTATCCTAATGCAATTAGTCTGTGACACAAGAAGTCTTACAGAACTTCAACTGCAGCTTTTCAATAAAGAGCTCAAAATTACTTATGTACATTTAGTAATTCTATAAAATTATATAAAGTAGTAAGAAATCATTAATTTATTTACATAGCATTACTACAAGAGAGTACATGTTTGTTGATCTGCATCCAATAGGATGGGCTATATGTCAGGGAAAATTATACTCTAGAATACTTAGAGGAAAGATCGATTCCTCAAATGAAATGTATGAAGGCCGTGCAATTCAGAGATCCATCACATCTGTCCAAAACGTTGGACTATCTTCAGAAAGTCACTCATTACATCTTCTCTCTCCTAGCGACTTTTTAAATTCTTTATTGTTTCTATTTCCAATTTCAGTTCTTAAACAGTTTGTTCAATTACTTCCCCTGTTTCATTGTGCATGCCTCTATTTCTTAAAGGGACTTCTGCAGTTCTTCTTTAAAGACATCTACCATCTCCATAAAATTGGATTTAAGATCATTTTCTTGTTCTTCACATATGATGGAACAGCCAGAGTGTTCTACAGTAAGGCATCTGTGGCTAAGTGCTGTCAGGTTTCCCAAATTGTTGTAGAGTGTGTTCTTAGATTGTACTCTAGCTACTTGAATTTTGAGATTATTATAGGTTTATATATTGATTTCTACACATGTAATTGTCAGATGCATGGATTTTTGTTTTGTTTTGTTGATGTTTTTATTATCTTGGTCTCTGTTTCCTCCAGGTTTTCTGGTCTTAATGCCTTGGGGTTCTAGTGACCAGGAAGTTTTCAGGTCCAGGAGGGTGTCTTTGCTGAGAGTTTTGTGACTCCTCTGTCTTCTGAGGTTTTGGGTATCAACATTGCCTCTGGGTTCCATAGGTAGGGCTTCCAAAAAAAAAAAAAAGCAGAGATCTTCAGCTCAATTTGTGAGAAGGAATATGGTGTCAGGTCATGGCTTGCACTTTATAGTTGTTCAAAATACTTGAAGGGGAGTTGGTGAGCCTAGAGCCTAGAGTGGAAAGTTACCTGGGGTGCCTGAAGTTGGTCTAGACTTTTTGTTTATAATTTCAGCAAACATCCATGTTTACCAAAGGGTGTGTAGAAATTATTGTGTGTAAAAAAATGCCACAGAACTTGAAAAGTACACGATGAGAACTTATAAATTTGTCTTGTTACTTTATGAGTCTTCCAGTATTATTTCTATTACTACAATAAAATGCTCTAAACAAACCATCTTAGGGAGAAAGGCTTAATTTGGCTTGTAATTAGAATTTATAATTTGTCACTTTTCATCTAATGAAAGTTACCTAGGCAGATGGTCAAATGTCTGCATTCAGAAGGATTGAGAAATGAGTATATCCTTGCATGTTCTTGTGACTTAGCTACTTTTTTCATTCACAGAAGTGTCCACAGCCCAAATAAAAAATTGTGTCAACTATATTCAGGGTGGGTGTTCCTACATCAACTAATAATTAAGACAGTTCCTCACAAATGTATGTCAGTCTTTTTTGTTTGTTTGTTTGTTTTTGTTTTTTGGTTTTGGTTTTTGTTTTGGTTTTGGTTTTTTTTTTTTTTTTTATTTTGATTTTGTTTTTGTTTTTGTTTTTGTTTTTCAAGCCAGGGTTTCTCTGTATATCCCTGGCTGTCCTGGACTTCCTTTTGTAGACCAGGCTGGCCTCGAACTCAGAAATCTGCCTGCCTCTGCCTTCCATGTTATGGGATTAAATGTGTGCACCACCATGTCTGGCCCATATGTCAGTCTTTTTTTTTTTTTTTTTTTTTTTTTTTTTGTCCTTTACTCTTTCTATTTATTTAGTTGCTGTCCATTTTCTTTTTTTTTTTTCCATTTTTTATTAGGTATTTAACTCATTTACATTTCCAATGCTATACCAAAAGTCCCCCATATCCACCCACCCCCACTCCCCTGCCCACCCACTTCCCCTTTTTGGCCCTGGTATTCCCCTGTACTGGGGCATATAAAGTTTGCAAGTCCAATGGGCCTCTCTTTCCAGTGATGGCCGACTAGGCCATCTTTTGATATATATGCAGCTAGAGTCAAGAGCTCCGGGGTACTGGTTAGCTCATAATGTTGTTCCACCTATAGGGTTGCAGATCCCTTTAGCTCCTTGGCTACTTTCCCTAGCTCCTCCATTGGGAGCCCTATGATCCATCCATTAGCTGACTGTGAGCATCCACTTCTGTGTTTGCTGGGCCCCAGCATAGTCTCACAAGAGACAGCTACATCTGAGTCCTTTCAATAAAATCTTGCTAGTGTATGCAATGGTGTCAGCGTTTGGATGCTGATTATGGGGTGGATCCCTGGCTATGGCAGTCTCTACATGGTCCATCCTTTCATCTCAGCTCCAAACTCTGTCTCTGTAACTCCTTCCATGGGTGTTTTGTTCCCAAATCTAAGGAGGGGCATAGTGTCCACACTTCAGTCTTCATTCTCCTTGAGTTTCATGTGTTTAGCAAATTATATCTTATATCTTGGGTATCCTAGGTTTGGGGCTAATATCCACTTATCAGTGAATACATATTGTGTGAGTTTCTTTGTGAATGTGTTACCTCACTCAGGATGATGCCCTCCAGGTCCATCCATTTGGCTAGGAATTTCATAAATTCATTCTTTTTAATAGCTGAGTAGTACTCCATTGTGTAGATGTACCACATTTTCTGTATCCATTCCTCTGTTGAGGGGCATCTAGGTTCTTTCCAGCTTCTGGCTATTATAAATAAGGCTGCTATGAACATAGTGGAGCATGTGTCCTTCTTACCTGTTGGGGCATCTTCTGGATATATGCCCAGGAGAGGTATTGCTGGATCCTCCGGTAGTACTATGTCCAGTTTTCTGAGGAACCGCCAGACTGATTTCCAGAGTGGTTGTACAAGCCTGCACTCCCACCAACAATGGAGGAGTGTTCCTCTTTCTCCACATCCTCGCCAGCATCTGCTGTCACCTGAATTTTTGATCTTAGCCATTCTGACTGGTGTGAGGTGGAATCTCAGGGTTGTTTTGATTTGCATTTCCCTGATGATTAAGGATGTTGAACATTTTTTCAAGTGCTTCTCTGCCATTCGGTATTCCTCAGGTGAGAATTCTTTGTTCAGTTCTGAGCCCCAATTTTAATGGGGTTATTTGATTTTCTGAAGTCCACCTTCTTGAGTTCTTTATATATGTTGGATATTAGTCCCCTATCTGATTTAGGATAGGTAAAGATCCTTTCCCAATCTGTTGGTGGTCTTTTTGTCTTATTGACGGTGTCTTTTGCCTTGCAGAAACTTTGGAGTTTCATTAGGTCCCATTTGTCGATTCTCGATCTTACAGCACAAGCCATTGCTGTTCTGTTCAGGAATTTTTCCCCTGTGCCCATATCTTCAAGGCTTTTCCCCACTTTCTCCTCTATAAGTTTCAGTGTCTCTGGTTTTATGTGAAGTTCCTTGATCCACTTAGATTTGACCTTAGTACAAGGAGATAAGTATGGATCGATTCGCATTCTTCTACACGATAACAACCAGTTGTGCCAGCACCAATTGTTGAAAATGCTGTCTTTCTTCCACTGGATGGTTTTAGCTCCCTTGTCGAAGATCAAGTGACCATAGGTGTGTGGGTTCATTTCTGGATCTTCAATTCTATTCCATTGGTCTACTTGTCTGTCTCTATACCAGTACCATGCAGTTTTTATCACAATTGCTCTGTAGTAAAGCTTTAGGTCTGGCATGGTGATTCCGCCAGAAGTTCTTTTATCCTTGAGAAGACTTTTTGCTATCCTAGGTTTTTTGTTATTCCAGACAAATTTGCAAATTGCTCCTTCCAATTCGTTGAAGAATTGAGTTGGAATTTTGATGGGGATTGCATTGAATCTGTAGATTGCTTTTGGCAAGATAGCCATTTTTACAATGTTGATCATGCCAATCCATGAGCATGGGAGATCTTTCCATCTTCTGAGATCTTCCTTAATTTCTTTCTTCAGAGATTTGAAGTTTTTATCATACAGGTCTTTCACTTCCTTAGTTAGAGTCACGCCAAGATATTTTATATTATTTGTGACTATTGAGAAGGGTGTTGTTTCCCTAATTTCTTTCTCATCCTGTTTATTCTTTGTATAGAGAAAGGCCATTGACTTGTTTGGGTTTATTTTATATCCAGCTACTTCACCGAAGCTGTTTATCAGGTTTAGGAGTTCTCTGGTAGAATTTTTAGGGTCACTTATATATACTATCATATCATCTGCAAAAAGTGATATTTTGACTTCCTCTTTTCCAATTTGTATCCCCTTGATCTCCTTTTGTTGTCGAATTGCTCTGGCTAATACTTCAAGTACTATGTTGAAAAGGTAGGGAGAAAGTGGGCAGCCTTGTCTAGTCCCTGACTTTAGTGGGATTGCTTCCAGCTTCTCTCCATTTACTTTGATGTTGGCTACTGGTTTGCTGTAGATTGCTTTTATCATGTTTAGGTATGGGCCTTGAATTCCTGATCTTTCCAAAACTTTTATCATGAATGGGTGTTGGATCTTGTCAAATGCTTTTTCTGCATCTAACGAGATGATCATGTGGTTTTTGTCTTTGAGTTTGTTTATATAATGGATTACATTGATGGATTTTCGTATATTAAACCGTCCCTGCATCCCTGGAATAAAACCTACTTGGTCAGGATGGATGATTGCTTTAATGTGTTCTTGGATTCGGTTAGCGAGAATTTTATTGAGGATTTTTGCATCGATATTCATAAGAGAAATTGGTATGAAGTTCTCTATCTTTGTTGGGTCTTTCTGTGGTTTAGGTATCAGAGTAATAGTGGCTTCATAAAATGAGTTGGGTAGAGTACCTTCTACTTCTATTTTGTGAAATAGTTTGTGCAGAATTGGAATTAGATCTTCTTTGAAGGTCTGGTAGAACTCTGCACTAAACCCATCTGGTCCTGGGCTTTTTTTGGTTGGGAGACTATTAATAACTGCTTCTATTTCTTTAGGTGATATGGGACTGTTTAGATGGTCAACTTGATCCTGATTCAACTTTGGTACCTGGTATCTGTCCAGAAATTTGTCCATTTCGTCCAGGTTTTCCAGTTTTGTTGAGTATAGCCTTTTGTAGAAGGATCTGATGGTGTTTTGGATTTCTTCAGGATCTGTTGTTATGTCTCCCTTTTCATTTCTGATTTTGTTAATTAGGATTTTGTCCCTGTGCCCTTTAGTGAGTCTAGCTAAGGGTTTATCTATCTTGTTGATTTTCTCAAAGAACCAAATCCTCGTTTGGTTAATTCTTTGAATAGTTCTTCTTGTTTCCACTTGGTTGATTTCACCCCTGAGTTTGATTATTTCCTGCCGTCTACTCCTCTTGGGTGAATTTGCTTCCTATTTTTCTAGGGCTTTTAGATGTGTTGTCAAGCTGCTAGTATGTGCTGTCTCCCGTTTCTTCTTGGAGGCACTCAGCGCTATGAGTTTCCCTCTTAGAAATGCTTTCATTGTGTCCCATAGGTTTGGGTACGTTGTGGCTTCATTTTCATTAAACTCTAAAAAGTCTTTAATTTCTTTCTTTATTCCTTCCTTGACCAAGGTATCATTGAGAAGAGTGTTATTCAGTTTCCACGTGAATGTTGGCTTTCCATTATTTATGTTGTTATTGAAGATCAGTCTTAGGCCATGGTGGTCTGATAGGATACATGGGACAATTTCAATATTTTTGTATCTATTGAGGCCTGTTTTGTGACCAATTATATGGTCAATTTTGGAGAAGATCCCGTGAGGTGCTGAGAAGAAGGTATATCCTTTTGTTTTAGGATAAAATGTTCTGTAGATATCTGTCAGGTCCATTTGTTTCATAACTTCTGTTAGCTTCACTGTGTCCCTGTTTAGTTTCTGTTTCCACGATCTGTCCTTTGAAGAAAGTGGTGTGTTGAAGTCTCCCACTATTATTGTGTGAGGTGCAATGTATGCTTTGAGCTTTACTAAAGTGTCTCTAATGAATGTGGCTGCCCTTGCATTTGGTGCGTAGATATTCAGAATTGAGAGTTCCTCTTGGAGGATTTTACCTTTGATGAGTATGAAGTGTCCCTCCTTGTCTTTTTTGATAACTTTGGGTTAGAAGTCGATTTTATCCGATATTAAAATGGCTACTCCAGCTTGTTTCTTCAGTCCATTTGCTTGGAAAATTGTTTTCCAGCCTTTCACTCTGCGGTAGTGTCTGTCTTTTTCCCTGAGATGGGTTTCCTGTAAGCAGCAGAATGTTGGGTCCTGTTTGTGTAGCCAGTCTGTTAGTCTATGTCTTTTTATTGGGGAATTGAGTCCATTGATATTAAGAGATATTAAGGAAAAGTAATTGTTGCTCCCTTTTATTTTTGTTGTTAGAGTTGGCATTCTGTTCTTGTGGCTGTCTTCTTTTTGGTTTGTTGAATTATTACTTTCTTGGTTGTTCTAGGGCATGATTTCCGTCCTTGTATTGCTTTTTTTCTGTTATTATCCTTTGAAGGGCTGGATTCGTGGAAAGATATTGTGTGAACTTGGTTTTGTCGTGGAATACTTTGGTTTCTCCATCTATGGTAATTGAGAGTTTGGCCGGGTATAGTAGCCTGGGCTGGCATTTGTGTTCTCTTAGTGTCTGTATAACATCTGTCCAGGCTCTTCTGGCTTTCATAGTCTCTGGTGAAAAGTCTGGTGTAATTCTGATAGGCCTTCCTTTATATGTTACTTGACCTTTCTCCCTTACTGCTTTTAATATTCTATCTTTATTTAGTGCATTTGTTGTTCTGATTTTTATGTGTCGGGAGGAATTTCTTTTCTGGTCCAGTCTATTTGGAGTTCTGTATGCTTCTTGTATGATCATGGGCATCTCTTTTTTTATGTTTGGGAAGTTTTCTTCTATTATTTTGTTGAAGATATTAGCTGGCCCTTTAAGTTGAAAATCTTCATTCTCATCAATTCCTATTATCCGTAGGTTTGGTCTTCTCATTGTGTCCTGGGTTACCTGGATGTTTTGAGTTAGGATCCTTTTGCATTTTGTATTTTCTTTGACTGTTGTGTCGATGTTCTCTATGGAATCTTCTGCACCTGAGATTCTCTCTTCCATTTCTTGTATTCTGTTGCTGATGCTCGCATCTATGGTTCCAGATCTCTTTCCTAGGGTTTCTATCTCCAGAGTTGCCTCGCTTTGGGTTTTCTTCATTGTGTCTACTTCCCCTTTTAGTTCTAGTATCGTTTTGTTCATTTCCATCACCTGTTTGGCTGTGTTTTCCTGCTTTTCTTTAAGAGCCTGTAACTCTTTAGCAGTGCTCTCCTGTAAATCTTTAAGTGACTTATGAAAGTCCTTCTTGATGTCCTCTATCATCATCATGAGAAATGTTTTTAAACCTGGGTCTAGATTTTCGGTTGTGTTGGGGTGCCCAGGACTAGGTGGGGTGGGAGTGCTGCGTTCTGATGATGGTGAGTGGTCTTGATTTCTGTTAGTAGGATTCTTACGTTTGCCTTTCGCCATCTGGTAATCTCTGAAGCTAGCTTTTTTTAGTTGTCACTGTTAAGAGCTTGTTCTTCAGGTGACTCTGTTAGCCTCTATGAGCAGACCTGGAGGGTAGCACTCTCCTTAGTTTCAGTGGGCAGAGTATTCTCTGCAGGCAAGCTCTCTTCTTTCAAGGCAGGTACCCAGATATCTGGTGTTCGAACCAGACTCCTGGCAGAAGTTGTGTTCCACTCACTAGAGGTCTTAGGATCACGTGTGGAATCCTGTGTGGGCCCTTGCGGGTGTCAGTCGACTCAGCTGGCAAGGTAGCCCGGGGCTCGAGTGGAGTGGAAGGGGTTTGTGCCCCAGATCAAGCCCGGGTAGCCTGCTTCCCTATGTACCGCAGTCTCAAGTTCCGCGCGATTGGATTGGGGCAGGCACTGTGGTCCACTCACCAGAGGTCTTAGGGTCCCGTGGGGAGTCCCGTGTGGGCCCTTGCGGGTGTTGGGCAAGACTCTGCTGGCAAGGTAGCCCGGGGCTCGAGTCTCGAGTCGAGCGGAAGGGACTTGTGCCCCAGATCAGGCCCGGGTAGCCTGCTTCCCTATGTACCGCAGTCTCCAGTTCCGCGCGATTGGATTGGGGCAGGCACTGTAGTCCACTCACCAGAGGTCTTAGGGTCCCGTGGGGAGTCCCATGTGGACCCTTGCGGGTGTTGGGCAAGACTCTGCTGGCAAGGTAGCCCGGGGCTCGATTCTCGAGTCAAGCGGAAGGGACTTGTGTCCATATGTCAGTCTTATACACACAATTTTGATTGCTTTATCAAGTGATTCTAGTTTGTGTCAAGATGACAATTAAAAGTAAACACCACAACAGACAATAAAGAAACACATTAACAGATGATCTGAAAAACAAAATAAGTATGGTTTGGGGGCTTCTTCGGATGGGAATGATCTCATTTTGCTCAAATATTTGAGTACTTGATCCCATGTTAGTGTAAATTTTTAGGAATAATTAGTTGATATGACCTTGTTGAAGAAGTTGTGTCACTGTAGGTGGGATTTGAGATTTAAAAGCTTTTACCATTCCTATTTAGATGACTCTGTCTGCCTTCAAATTGTTATCCCAATACCATGTGGGTCTACTTGCTGCTATGCTTTCCATTATGATGACCATGGATTCCAAGCCACTGAAACCAAGAATAAACCCCTAATAAACTCTTTATTTGTAAGCTGTTTTTGCCACAGTTTTTTATTGTGACAACAGAAAAGTAATTAAAACACTCTAATCCACCTATTTTCTACTTTATGAAATATGTCTTCTATAGTACAATGAATTTCATGGATCAATAGGGTAAATTGTACTACAACTTTATTAATTTTTCAATGGCAGTGATATTGGTTGTTTTTTTGTATTAATATTCATTTGAGAGCATCCAGAATACATAGGCAGAGTTCTGTAATATTTGTAAAATATGTATTACCTTTCTTTTATTAAGGTGTATGTCACAAATATGTCTTATAAATGTTTTTATGTATAAATAATAATGAACTGATTACAACTATTGAAATATCATCTATTACTTGATACAGTTATGGTATTTTATAATGACTTTAAAGAATATTGACAATTAACTCACTGTATATGTATATGATAATATTAAGTATAACAAGTACAAAATTCATTAGTTCTCCAGAACTTATTTTTTATTTTATTCAGTGTAACAATATTGTTATGTATAAATCATAATGGCATTTTTCTATTTCCTGCCCCAATGATTTGCACTCCCTCATGAAAATAACTCACAGAATTTTTATATTTTGTTATGCTTTAAACAGTGTAAAAGTTGGGCCACTTTCTAACCTCTATGTGGATAATCAACTTCCCACTGACAATCCTGGTTATTACCTACTAACTTCTTTATGTTACTTTTGTTGCCCTGGAACCAGAGAACTGCCAAACTGGGTCACACTCTTCCAGCACCTTCTTTTTTTATTTATTTATTTATTTATTTATTTATTTATTTATTTATTTATTTATTTATTTATAATTATTTAATTAATTAATCTTGAATCTAGGCACGTTGCTCCAGGTGTTTATCATCTGTGCTCGAGGTGTTTATCATCTGGTAGCATTGTTGGAATTGTTTACCTATACTATTTTATAAATAATGATACTTTGATTTCTTCCTTTCTAATTTGTATGTCCTTGATCCTCTTCAGTCGTCTTATTCCTCTAACTAGAATATCAAGTACTGTATTAAATAGATTTTCAGAGAATGAACAGCCTTTTCTTGTTCCTGATTTTTGCTGAATTATTTTGAATATTTCTCAATTTATTTTTTTATTACGTATTTTCTTCAATTGCATTTCCAATGCTATCCCAAAAGTCCCACACACACACTCCCCTACCCACCCATTCCCTTTTTTTTGGCCCTGGCATTCCCCTGTGCTGGGGTATATAACGTTTACCTGGCCAATGGGCCTCTCTTTCCAGTGATGGCCGACTAGGTCATCTTTTAATATATATGCAGCTAGATTCAAGAGATCTGGGGTACTGGTTAGTTCACAATGTTGTTCCTCCGATAGGGTTGCAGATCTCTTTAGCTCCTTGGATACTTTCTCTAGCTCCTCTATTGGGGGCTCTGTGATCCATCCAATAGTTGACTGTGAGCATCCACATCTGTGTTTGCTAGGCCCCGGCCTAGTCTCACAAGGGACAGCTATATCACCATCCTTGCATCAAAGGCTTGCTAGTGTATGCAATGGTGTCATCGCTTGGAGGCTAATTATGTGATTGATCCCTGGATATGGCAGTCTCTAGATGGACCATCCTTTTGTCTCAGCTCCAAACTTTGTCTATGTAACTCCTTACATGGGTGATTGTTTCCAATTCTAAGAATGAGCAAAGTGTCCACACTTTGGTTTTCGTTCTTCTTCAGTTGCACATGTTTTACATATTGTACCTTATATCTCGCTATACTAAGTTTCTGGGTAAATATCCACTTATCAGTGAGTACATTTCATTTGAGTTCTTTTGTGATTGGGTTACCTCACTCAGGATGATGCCCTCCAGGTCCAACAATTTGCCTAGGAATTTTGTGAATTCATTCTTTTTAATAGCTGAGTACTACTCCATTGTGTAAATGTACCAATTTTTTTGTATCCATTCCTCTGTTGAGGGACATATGGGTTATTTCCAGCTTCTGGCTATTATAAATAAGGCTGCTATGAACATAGTGGAGCATGTGTCCTTCTTACTGGTTGGGACATCTTTGGATATATGCCCAGAAGAGGTATTGCAGGATCTTCCGGTAGTACTATGTCCAATTTTCGGAGGAACCGCCAGACTGATTTCAAGAGTGGTTGTACCAGTTTGCAATCCCACCAACAATGGAGGAGTGTTCCTCTTTCTCCACATCCTCGCCAGCATCTGCTGTCACCTGAATTTTTGATCTTAGCCATTCTGACTGGTGTGACATGGAATCTCAGGGTTGTTTTGATTTGCATTTCCCTGATGATTAAGGATGTTGAACATTTTTTCAGGTGTTTCTCAGCCTTTCGGGATTCCTCAGGTGAGAATTCTTTTTTCAGCTCTGAGCCCCATCTTTTATGGGGCTATTTGCCTTTCTTGAGTCCACCCTCTTGAGTTCTTTATATATATTGGATATTAGTCCCCTATGTGATTTAAGATAGGTAAAGATTATTTCCCAACCTGTTGGTGGTCTTTTTGTCTTATTGAAGGTGTCTTTTGCCTTGCAGAAGCTTTGCAGTTTCATGAGGTCCCATTTGTCAATCCTTGATCTTAAAGCACAAGCCATTGCTGTTCTATTCAGTAAATGTTCCCCTGTGCCCATATCTTCAAGGCTTTCCCCCACTTTCTCCTCTATAAGTTTCAGTGTCTCTGGTTTTATGTGAAGTTCCTTGATCCACTTAGATTTGACCGTAGTACAAGGAGATAAGTATGGATCGATTCACATTCTTCTACACGATAACAACCAGTTATGCCAGCACCAATTGTTGAAAATGCTGTCTTTCTTCCACTGGATGGTTTAAGCTCAATTGTCGAAGAGCAAGTGACCATAGGTGTGTGGGTTCATTTCTGGGTCTTCAATTCTATTCCATTGGTCTACTTGTCTGTCTCTATACCAGTACCATGCAGTTTTTATCACAATTGCTCTGTAGTAAAGCTTTAGTTCAGGCATGGTGATTCCACCAGAGGTTCTTTTATCCTTGAGAAGAGTTTTTGCTATCCTATGTTTTTTGTTATTCCAGATGAATTTGCAAATTGCTCCTCCTAATTCGTTGAAGAATTGAGTTGGAATTTTGATGGGGATTGCATTGAATCTGTAGATTGCTTTTGGCAAGATAGCCATTTTTACAATGTTGATCATGCCAATCCATGAGCATGGGAGATCTTTCCATCTTCTGAGATCTTCTTTAATTTTTTTCTTCAGAGACATGAAGTTCTTGTCATACAGATCTTTCATTTCGTTAGTTAGAGTCACACCTAGGTATTTTATATTATTTGTGGCTATTGAGATGGGTGTTGTTTCCCTAATTTCTTTCTCAGCCTGTTTGTCCTTTGTGTAGAGAAAGTCCATTGACTTGTTTAAGTTAATTTTATGTCCAGCTACTTCACTGAAGCTGTTTATCAGGCTTAGGAGTTCTCTGGTGGAATTTTTAGGGTCACTTATATATACTATCATATCATCTGCAAAAAGTGATATTTTGACTTCATCTTTTCCAATTTGTCTCCCCTTGATTTCCTTTTGTTGTCGAATTGCTCTGGCTAGGACTTCAAGTACTATGTTGAAGAGGTAGGGAGAAAGTGGGCAGCGTTGTCTAGTCCCTGATTTTAGTGGGATTGTTCCGGCTTCTCACCATTTACTTTGATGTTGACTACTGGTTTGCTGTAGATTGCTTGTATCATATTTAGGTATGGGCCTTGAATTCCTGATATTTCCAAGACTTTTATCATGAATGGGTTTTGGATCTTGTCGAATGCTTTTTCCACATCTAACGAGATGATCATGTGGTTTTTGTCTTTGAATTTGTTTACATACTGGATTACGTTGATGGATTTTCATATATTAAACCATCCCTGCATCCCTGGGATGAAACCTACTTGGTCAGGATAGATGATTGCTTTAATGTGTTCTTGGATTCGGTTAGCAATAATTTTATTGAGGATTTTTGCATCGATATTCATAAGGGAAATTGGTCTGAAGTTCTCTAACTTGTTGGATCTTTCTGTGGTTTAGGTATCAGAGTAATTGTGGTTTTATAGAATGAGTTGGGTAGAGTTCCCTCTACTATTATTTTGTGGAATAGTTTGTGCAGAACTGGGATTAGATCTTCTTTGAAGGTCTGGTAGAACTCTGCACTAAACCCATCTGGTCCTGGGCTTTTTTTTGGTTGGGAGACTATTAATGACTGCTTCTATTTCCTTAGGGGATATGGGACTCTTTAGATCGTTAACTTGATCCTGATTTAACTTTGGTACCTGGTGTCTGTCTAGAAATTTGTCCATTTCATCCAGTTTTTCCAGTTTCGTTGAGTATAGCCTTTTGTAGAAGGATCTGATGGTGTTTTGTATTTCTTCAGAATCTGTTGCTACGTCTCCCTTTTCATTTCTGATTATGTTAATTAAGATATTGTTCCAGTGCCCTCTAGTGAGTCTAGCTAAGTTTTTTTCTATCCTGTTGATTTTCCCGAAGAACCAACTCCTCGTTTTTTAATTCTTTGAATAGTTCTTCTTGTTTCCACTTGGTTGATTTCACCTCTGAGTTTGATTATTTCCTGCCGTCTACTCCTCTTGGGTGAATTTGCTTCCTTTTTTTCTAGAGCTTTTATATGTTTTGTCAAGCTGTTAGTATGTGCTCTCTCCCGTTTCTTCTTGGAGGCACTCTGCGCTATGAGTTTCCCTCTTAGAAATGGTTTCATTGTGTCCCATAGGTTTGGGTATGCTGTGGCTTCATTTTCATTAAACTCTCAAAAGTCTTTCATTTCTTTCTTTATTCATTCCTTGACCAAGGTATCATTGAGAAAAGTGTTGTTCAGTCTCCAAGTGAATGTTGGCTTTCCATTATTTATGTTATTATTAAAGATCAGCCTTAGGCCATGGTGGTCTGATAGGTACATGAAACAACCTCAATATTTTTATATCTGTTGAGGCCTGTTTTGTGACAATTATATGGTCAATTTTGGAGAAGGTCCTGTGAGGTGCTGAGAAGAAGGTATATCCTTTTGTTTTAGGATAAGATATGCTGTAGATATCTCTTAAGTCCATTTGTTTCATCACTTCTGTTAGTTTCACTGTGTCCCTGTTTAGTTTCTGTTTCCATGATCTGTCCATTGATGAAAGTGGTGTGTTGAAGTCTCCCACTATTATTGAGTGAGTTGAAATGTGTGGTTTGAGCTTTATTTACTAAAGTGTCTTTAATGAATGTTGCTGCCCTTGCATTTGGAGCATAGATATTCTGAATTGAGAGTTCCTCTTGGAGGATTTTACCTTTGATGAGTATGAAGTGTCCCTCCTTGTCTTTTTTGATAACTTTGTGTTGGAATTTGATTATATTCGATATTAGAATGGCTACTCCAGCTTGTTTATTCAGACCATTTGCTTGGAAAATTGTTTCCAGACTTTCACTCTGAGGTAGTGTCTCTCTTTTTCCCTGAGATGGGTTTCCTGTAAGCAGCAGAATGTTGGGTCCTGTTCGTGTAGCCAGTCTGTTAGTCTATGTCTTGTTACTGGGGAGTTGAGACCATTGATATTAAGAGATATTAAGGAAAAGTAATTGTTGGTTCCTTTTATTTTTGATGTTAGAGTTGGCATTGTGTTCTTGTGGCTGTCTTCTTTTTGGTTTGTTGAGGGATTACTTTCTTGCTTGTTCTAGGGTGTGCTTTCCGTCCTTGTATTGCTTCTTTTCTGTTATTATCCTTTGAAGGGCTGGATTTGTAGAAAGATAATTTGTGAATTTGGTTTTGTCCTGGAATACTTTGGTTTCTCCATCTATGGTAATGGAGACTTTGGCCGGGTATAGTAGCCTGGGCTGGAATTTGTGTTGTCTTAGTTTCTGTATAACATCTGTCCAGGCTCTTCTGGCTTTCATAGTCTCTGGTGAAAAGTCTGGTGTAATTCATATAGGACTGCCTTCATATGTTACTTGACCTTTCTCCCTTACTGCTTTTAATATTCTCTCTTTATTTAGTGCATTTGTTGTTCTGATTATTATGTGTCAGGAGGAATTTCTTTTCTGGTCCAGTCTATTTGGAGTTCTGTAGGCTTCTTGTATGTTCATGGGCATCTCTTTCTTTAGATTTGGGAAGTTTTCTTCAATAATCTTGTTGAAGATGTTTGCTGGTCCTTTGAGTTGAAAATCTTCATTCTCATCAACTCCTATTATCCATAGGTTTGGTCTTCTCATTGTGTCCTGGATTTTCCTGGATGTTTTGAGTTAGGATCTTTTTGCATTTTGCATTTTCTTTGATTGTTGTGCTGATGTTCTCTATGGAATCTTCTACACCTTACATTCTCTCTTCCATCTCTTGTATTCTGTTGCTGATGCTTGCATCTATGGTTCCAGATATCTTTCCTACGGTTTCTATCTCCAGCGTTGCCTCACTTTGGGTTTTCTTTCTTGTGTCTACTTCCCTTTTTAGGTCTAGTATGGTTTTGTTCATTTCCATCACCTGTTTGGATGTGTTTTCCTATTTTTCTATAACGACTTGTAACTCTTTAGCTGTGTTCTCCTGTATTTCTATAAGTGAGTTATTAAAGTTCTTCTTGATGTCCTCTACCATCATCATGAGATATGCTTTTAAATCTGGGTCTAGCTTCTCGGTTGTGTTGGGGTGCCCAGGACTAGGTGGCATGGGAGTGCTGCGTTCTGATGATGGTGAGTGGTCTTGATTTCTGTTAGTAGGATTCTTATGTTTTCCTTTTGCCATCTGGAATTCTCTGGAGCTGTGCAGGATACACTTGGCAGGGTCCCAGAACCAGGATGTCTGTTGCCAATACTCGGCAAAGTGCTCCCGTGCCTGGCAGATCCCAATCCTCAGAATTCTTAAGATGGCGTGGCTGGTGTTGTGCATATCTGGTGGTAGTCAGCCGACTGTGCGCCCTAGCTACCCTGGTGCTGCTCGGACCAAAAGGGGCTTGTGCCCCTACTCAGACCAGGTTTTTGCTTCCCTGACTAATGCAGTGTCAAGTCCCGCCCGATTGGATTGGAGCAGATGCTTAGTTCCACTCACCAGAGGTCTTAAGATCGCTTGGCGGGTGTTTTGTGTTGCTGGCAGGAGTCAGACAACTGTGCGCCCTCTCCAGCACCTTCAAATGCTGGCTATGACTCTTGCCCTCCACTCTTCTCAGGTATGGCATTTCACCTCTTCTTCTCCCAGCCTGATGGATCTCCTTTGTACTACTTCCTCTCTGTTTTAAGCTCTGGAATCTTAAAAGTCCTAACTCTGTCTAACCTGGCCAGCCATTTCCTGGTTGAATCTTTATTTACCAATCAAAACCAACTCAGAGCAGAATCCCTCAGTGTTTTACATGCAGAAAATTATAATAAAAGCAGCATTAGGTCAAACTCACTACAATTCAGTTCATAATTTTTATAAAGGCCACTGACTTTATTAATCTAAAATTTGTTATAAATAGTGACTGATTTATTTTTTGCCAAAAAAGGAACCAAATTAGTTACTTAATATCAAGTGACCAGCTGTGAATTCACATGAAATAACAAAGTAATTTGAAAGATGAATGGAAAATAAACAACTGAGCCAAGAAGAAAAACTGAATCCAAATTTGATGGTGAGGAATGTCCAGAGCCAATCCAGCCAGTGTTGCAAAACTTTAAAGATTCAGAAATTGGCCACAGCAGATATTTCTGGAAGAGAAACAGCAAAATAAAAATGAATAAAGAGATAGGTGGATTTTTTTTTCAGAAAGTAGAATCTAAATTCAAATATTTCATCTCACCAATGAAATGACAATTAATACTTCGAGAATTTTAGAATTCATTCTAATTGGAGAATACAGGGATAGTTGGTAATTTTTATTTCCTTTCTACATACAATACAGAAATATTATATCTATATTAGGCTTAGAGTCAGGAAAACTTTGGAAACAATATAGATAATTAATATTCATCTCTAGAAGTCAGACAGGTAAAAAAAAAGTCAAAATAACACAAATGGCAAATCTAAGAAAAGCAACACTGTAAATTCAGCATGTGCTTAGAAATGCATATATGATATTTAAAAAATTCCACCCTTTATTATGAACAATGAATATAAATACCAGAATTTCACCTTTAAGAAAAATCACATGGATAATACAAGTTAGAAGGAAACTGCACACCTCAAGCATAATAAAATTCATTATATATATTTATAAACACAAACACACACATAAACATGTAGTCTGAGCAAGAAATGCAATCTCTTACTGTTTGAATCAGTTACAAAGATATTTTCATCATATAGATTCTCTCTTAAAGAAGAGAAAAATCCATTACATCATTTACATTTCTCTGGATGCTCAACCTGAGTCCATCTTGAGATGTGTTTTTTTTTTTTTTCTTCCTTACAGATTGGGCTACAGTGCAGATTCAAAAAATCATAGGAGTTGTAATTCTGAGTCACTGGAGTAATCTTATGCAGAAAGTTTGAGTAAAATAATCTATAACTTAGAGGAGTGAACATGTCACAAATTTTGTAGAAAATTTAAATGTGGACTATGGAAGACATGGTGGTTGGTAGTTTTATTCTCAGGGGTAGAAATGATACTACTAGATGGCAGTTTATTGCGAAGGACAGTACAGTACAGAAGTCAACAAAACCATATATAGTCCAACATATACCAAAGAAATTCAATGAAACATAAGATAATATTCTGAAATAATAATACAAAAATTATAAAATCTTGAAGAAACTGAAAAAAATTATAGGTATATATTACCTACATATTTAAATGAAGGGGATAAAAGAAAACCAATATAAGAACTCATGTTCTTGAAATGTGGTAATGGTAGCATGGCAGGGAAAGTACCATAAAAGTCCAGGACTAGATGGATTTAACAATGAGTTCTACCAGACTACAGAATTTCTTTTGTAAGTAACTACATTGTGTTTCTCTGTATATACTTTCATTTCTGTGGTTGCATATGTCACATCATGAACGTGCAGGTCATGGGACAACTTTCAGAAGCTGTTTCTCTCCTTTCAAAAGTGGTTTCCAGGTTTGCAAACTTAGTAGAAAAAAGATTCATACTGCATTAGAAAAAATCACCATAATCAAATTGGATCTACATCAGAGATATGCCCTCATAATCATAATTTACCACACATGAAACAATATAATACAATACCTATGCATATCTAAGGGCAAAAATTATATGAACGTTTCTATATATTCAAATAGAACCATTTTACGTTGTACTTGAAAGGGTCTCTTCAGGTTCTTTCACACTGCTGTTGGGCATTTCGTCCAATGTCATCCTCATTGGGTCCTGAGAGCCTCCCACAACCATGCTGTCTGGGATTTAGTAGTGGTTCTTCCCATTCCCCACGTCATACTACTAGATATTTCTATTCATTCTCTTGGCCCTCAGGGCTTCTTTCCTGTCTCCCTCA
Organism: Mus musculus; assembly: GCF_000001635.26. Lineage (NCBI taxonomy): Eukaryota > Metazoa > Chordata > Mammalia > Rodentia > Muridae > Mus > Mus musculus. Next base: position 17,985,015 of record NC_000087.7, on the reverse strand, counting down.
TACCAGATATTGCCTCCTTTTCTTCCCTCCACCTCCCCTGTTTCACACATGTCCCTCCATACCTCTGCCTCCAATGATTATGTTGTTCCATGTTCTAAGTGAGATTGGACATTGAAGCATTCACATTTGGGCTTTCCCTCTTCTTAAGCTTCATATGGTCTGTGAATTATTCATGGATATTCTGAACTTTTTGTGTAATATCCACTTATCAGTGAGTACATACCATATATTCATACATATCTCCTTTGGTGTCTGGGTTACTTCACTCAGGATAGTATTTTCTATTTCCACGCATTTTCCTGGAAAGAAAAACAAAAACAAAACAAAAAACTAATATCCTCATTTTGAATAGCTGAGTGGTCTTTTTTTGTTTGTTTTTATTTGTTTGTTTGTTTTCGTTTGTTTGTTTGTTTTTTGTTTTTGTTTTTTCGGGATAGGATCTCCCTGTATGGCCCTGGCTGTCCTGGAAATCACTCTGTAAACCAGGCTGCCCTTGATCTCAGAAATCTGCCTGCCTCTTGAGTAGTCTTTCACTGGGTAAATGTACCACATTTTCTGTATATATTTTTCATTGAAGGGAATCTGGGTTGTTTCCAACATTCAGCTATTATAATTTTTTTTCTTTGTTTAATGGTACAACCACTTGTTTTTATTTCTTAAAATTACAACCTGCTCCTTTGTTGAAATTTATGGTCAGTCCTTTTTTTTTTTTTTTTTTCATTTTTTATTAGGTATTCAGCTCATTTACATTTCCAATGCTATACCAAAAGTTCCCCATACGAAGCCCCACCTCACTCCCTTACCCACCTACACCCCCTTTTTTGCCCTGGCGTTCCCCTGTACTGGGGCATATAAAGTTTGCAAGTCCAATGGGCCTCTCTTTGCAGTGATGGCCGACTAGGTCATCTTTTAATACATATGCAGCAAGAGACAAGAGCTCCGGGGTACTGCTTAGTTCATATTGTTGTTCCACCTATAGGGTTGCAGTTCCCTTTAGTTCCTTGAGTTTTTTTCTCTATTTCCTCCATTGGGGGCCCTGTGGTCCATTCAATATCTGACTGTGAGCTAGAGTTTGCTAGTGTTTGCTAATCCCTCGCATAGTCTCAAAAGAGATAGCTATATCCCGGTCCTTTCAGCACAATCTTGCTAGTGTATGCAATGGTATTAGCATATGGAAGCTGATCATGGGATGGATCTCTGGATATGGCAATCACTAGATGGTCCATCCTTTCGTCACACTTCCAAATTTTGTCTCTGTAACTCCTTCCATGGGTGTTTTGTTTCCTAGTCTAAGAAGGGGCAAAGTGTCCACAGTTTGGTCTTCGTTCTCTTGTGTTTAATGTGTTTAGCAAATTGTATCTTATATCTTGAGTATCCTAAGTTTCTGGGCTAATATCCACTTATCAGTTAGTACATATTGTGAGAGTTTATTTGTGATTGTGTTACCTGACTCAGGATGATTCCCACCAGGTCCATCCATTTGGTTAGGAATTTCATAAATTCATTCTATTTAATAGCTGTGTAGTACTCCATTGTGTAACTGTAACACATTTTCTGTATCCATTCCTCTGTTGAGGGGCATCTGGGTTCTTTCAAGCTTCTGGCTATTATAAATAAGGCTGTTATGAACATAGTGGAGCATGTGTCCTTCCTACCGGTTGGGACATCTTCTGGATATATGCCCAGAAGAGGTATTGCTGGATCTTCTGGTAGTAATATGTCCAATTTTCTGAGGAACTGCCAGACTGATTTCCAGAGTGGTTGTACAAGCTTGCAATCCCACCAACAATGGAGGAATGTTCATCTTTCTCCACATCCACGCCAGCATCTGCAGTCACCTGAATTTTTTTTTTTACCTATTTTTATTCAACATGAAACAGAACAACAGTTGTTCAGAAAACAAAACAAAAACAGACACGAATTGACACATGGAAAGACTGGAGCATCAAACACAGACAATACAGAGAGGGTAGAGAACTTGATGTAACCAGAATTATGGATGTCTCCTGTATGGGCCAAAGAGAAAGCAGTATATCTCCAAATTTCCTTCTGTTCCTGGGAGAGCTCCAAAATCTTTTTTTCATCTCTCTTGGTCTCTCTTTCTCATGTCATTTGTATACCTAGCATCTCCCACTCACCACCCCCTTTTGTATTTACACTTTTTATTTGATTTTATTATTTTAAGCTTTTAAAAGAATGTAATTTTTGTTTGAGTTGCCTTATCTGTGCTCTAGTTCGCATTCATGTCTGCCTTTGATTTTATTATTTCTTACTATAACTTTTGTTTTTATTTTTTTTCAAGGACGTAAAGAGCAACCTTAGGTTATATATTTCATAATTTTATGATACGTCTTTTTCTTTTTTTTTTTCTTTTCCATTTTTATTAGGTATTTAGCTCATTTACATTTCCAATGATTTACCAAAAGTCCCCCATAGCCACCCACCCCCACTCCCCTACCCATCAACTCCCCCTTTTTGGCCCTGGCGTTCCCCTGTACCCGGGCATATTCTTTGTACAGTTCTGAGCCCCATTTTTTAGTGGGGTTATTTGATTATATGGAGTCTAAATTCTTGAGTTCTTTATATATATTGGATATTAGTCCCCTTACCGATTTGGGATAGGTAAACATCCTTTCCTAATCTGTTTGTGGTCTTTTTGTCATATTGAAGGCATCTTTTGCCTTGCAGAAGCTTTGCAATTTTATGAGGTCCCATTTACCGATTCTCGTTCTTACAGCACAAGCCATTGCTGTTCTATTCAGGAATTTTTCCCCTGTACCCATATCTTCGAGGCTTTTCCCAACTTTCTCCTCTATTAGTATCAGTGTCTCTGGTTTTATGTGGAGTTCTTTAATCCAATTAGATTTGACCTTAGTACAAGGAGATTAGAATGGATCAATTTGCAATCTTCTACATGATAACAGCCAGTTGTGCCAGTACCATTTGTTGAAAATGCCGACTTTTTTCCACTGGATGGTTTTAGATAGCTTGTCAAAGATCAAGTGACCATGTGTGTGTGTGTTTTTCTTTGGGTCTTCAATTCTGTTCCATTGGTCTACTTGTCTGTCACTATACCAGTACCTTGCAGTTTTTATCACAATTGCTCTGTAGTACAGCTTTAGGTTAGGCATGGTTATTCCACTAGATGTTCTTTTATCCTTGAGAAGAGTTTTTGCTATCCTATATTTTTTGTTATTCCACATGAATCTGCTGATTGCTCTTTCTACTTCGTTGAAGAATTGAGTTGGAATTTTGATGGGGATTGCATTGAATCTGTAGATTGTTTTGGCAAGATAGCCATTTTTACTATATTGATCCTGCAGATCCATGAGCATGGGAGACCTTTCCATCTTCTGAGATCATCTTTAGTTTCTTTCTTCAGAGGCATGAAGTTCTTGTCAGACAGATCTTTGACTTCCTTAGAGTCATGCCTAGGTATTTTATATTATTTGTGGCTATTTAGAAGGGTGGTGTTTCCCTAATTTCTTCCTCAGCCTGTTTGTCCTTTGTGAAGAGAAAGGCCATTGACTTGTTTGAGTTAATTTTATATCCAGCTACTTCACTGAAGCTATTTATCAGGCTTAGGAGTTCTCTGGTGGAATTTTTAGGGTCCCATATACATATTATCATATCATCTGCAAAAAGTGATATTTTGACTTCTTCCTTTCCAATTTGTATCCCCTTGATCTCCTTTTGTTGTCTAATTGCTCTGGCTAGGGTTTCAAATACAATGTTGAATAGGTAAGGAGAGAGTGGACAGCCTTGTCTAGTCACTGTTTTTAGTGGATTGCTTCAAGTTTTCACCATTTACTTTGATGCTGGCTACTGGGTTGCTGTAGATTGTTTTTATCATGTTTAGGTATGGACCTTGAATTCCTGATCTTTCCAAGACTTTTATCATGAATGGGTGTTGGATTTTGTCAAATGCGTTCGCAGCTTCTAACGAGATGATCATGTGGTTTTTGTCTTTGAGTTTGTTATATACTGGATTACGTTGATGGATATATTGAACGATCCCTGCATCCCTGGGATGAAACCTACTTGGTCAGGATGGATGATTGTTTTGATGTGTTCTTGGATTTGGTTAGCAAGAACTTTATTGTGGATTTTTGCATCAATATTCATAAGTGATATTGGTCTGAAGTTCTCTATCTTTGTGGGGTCTTTTTGTGGTTTAGGTATCAGAGTAATTGTGGCTTCATAGAATGAGTTGGGTAGAGTACCTTCTGTTTCTATTTTGTGGAATAGTTTGTGCAGAAGTGGGAATAGATCTTCTTTGTAGGTCTGATAGAACTCTGCACTAAACCCATCTCATCCTGGGCTTTTTTTGGTTGGGACACTATTAATGACTGCTTTTATTTCTTTGGGGGATATTGGGCTGTTTAGATCATTAACCTGATCTTGATTCAACTTTGTTACCTGGTATCTGTCTAGACACTTCTCCATTTCATCCAGGTACTCCAGTTTTGTTGAGTATAGCCTTTTGTAGAAGGAACTGATGGTTTTTTTTTGGATTTCTTCAGGATCTGTTGTTATGTTTCCCTTTTCATTTCAGATTTTATTAATTAGAATGCTTTCCCTGTGCCCTCTAGTGAGTCTGGCTAAGGGTTTGTCTATCTTGTTGATTTTCTCAAAGAACCAGCTCCTTGATTGGTTGATTCTCTGGATAGTTCTTCTTGTTTCCACTTGGTTGATTTTGCCTCTGAGTTTCATTATTTCCTGCCATCTACTCCTCTTGGGTGAATTTGCTTCCTTTTGTTCTAGAGCTTTTAGGTGTGTTGTCAAGCTGCTAATGTATGCTCTCTCTAGTTTCCTTTTGGAGGCACTCAGAGCTATGAGTTTTCCTCTTAGAAATGCTTTCATTGTGTCCCATAAGTTTAGGTATGAGGTGGCTTCATTTTCATTCAACTCTAAGAAGTCCTTAATTTCTTTCTTTATTCCTTCCTTGACCAAGATATCATTGAGAAGAGTGTTGTTCAGTTTCCACGTGAATGTTGGCTTTCTATTATTTATTTTGTTATTGAAGATCAGCCTTAGTGCATGGTGATCTGATAGGATGCATGGGACAATTTCAATATGTTTGTATCTGTTGAGGCCTGTTTTGTGGTCAATTTCATATTTAAAATTGTTCTCAATTTTCATAAGAGTTTCAGCACAACCTTCACATTTAGGGACACAATCTTCCAAATGGCTACTCCTCTGGATCTCAGTAAATGGGAATGTTCCATAGCTTCATGGCCTGAGTGAGAATTGTCAATTGTCTCTATTTCCATTTTTAGATCATGGATGGTTTTGTTCTGCTCCTTCACCTGTTTGATTGTGTTTTCCTGAATCTATTTAACAGATTTTTGTGTTTCCTCTTTAAGGACTTCTACATGTTTATCTGTGTTCTCCTGCATTTCGTTAAGAGAGTTACTAATGTCCTTCTTAAAGTCCTTCATCATCACTATGAGAAGTGACTTTAGATCCATGTCATACTTTTAGGGTGTGTTGGGGTATCCACTTGATATGGTGCAAGTGTTGGGTTCTGATTATTCCAAATAACTTTGGTTTCTCTTGCTTATTAACTTATGCTTGCCTCTCACCATCTGGATATCTCAAGTGCTACATGCCCTGGCTACATCAGACTGTCCTTCCTGTGATATTGGTTGTGTCATAACTCTTCAAAGTCTAGCTGTCTCTGTGATCCTGTTATTACGGTATACTGTGATTCTGAGATGCTGGGTGTGTCTGACATCCTGGGAGTCAAGCTGCCCTTGGAACCTTGAGATCCTGGTGTGACTAAGCTCCTAGGATCCTGGGATCCTCTGACCCTGGCCATGTTAGATCTTCAGGTAGTAGAGCTTTTTCTGGGTGTTATGGGGCTGGCTTCTGAGTTTGCATCCAAGGACTGCTCAGGGCCCTGTCCCAGACTGAATGGATGCAATCCATACCACTGGTCTGGTGGAGTTCCTGCATGCCTGTGTCTTTCTGGTACCCTCTACTCCAGGTGTTGGGGAATGATGTTGTGTCTTCCTCTTGTCTGATCATCGGATCCTATGAATGTTAGATGTCTGGCAGTGGAGTTGCCTCCGGGTGTTATAAGGCTAGCTACAGAGTTTGCATGCAAGGTCTACTCAAGGTTTTGGCTCCAGAAATAAAATATTTTTTAAATGATGTTTCTTGTAAACTTACCTGTCTCCAAAAGTACCTGAAATATTTTTACAGGGATTGATTTAATCTCATAAATTGATTAAGGAAAAATGACATCTTGATGATTTTGATATATCCTAACAGGAAAAAAATAATGGACATCTCCCACTAAGTAAAAAATATTTCGGAAGCCAGGTGGTGGTGGCACACACCTTTTATCTCAGTTTTTAGAAGGCAGAGGTAGGCAAATCTCAGTTTGAGGACATTCTAGTCTACAAAGTAAGTATCAGAATTGCCATATATATTAATAATAATAATAATAATAATAATAATAATAATAATAATAATAAAATAAATGAAAAACACAGTATTGAAAATTAATGATAATTTTAAATTATGTACATATGTGCCACATGTCCCTGTGTACATATGTGAATACACTTAAGTTTTTTTTTTTTTTTTTACAATTAGATGTTTTCTTCATTTAGATTTCAAATGCTATCCCAAAATTCCCCTGTATGTTCCCCCAACCCTTCCCCTTACCCACTCACTCTCATGTCATAGGCCTGGCATTCCCCTGTTCGGGAGCATCGATAATAATGGGAACAGAGAGAAGCAGCTGAGCCTGGAAACCAGAGAGGGGGCTAATCATGGCTCTCAGTTAGCAGTTTAGTTTGTTTCAAGAAACAAATATACTTATTATCAATGACGTTTGTGAATGAACAGGAAATATTTTCATCTCTCAGAATGGAAGGTGTTTATTTTATAGTGTTTATAGATTTTTGGGACTATTTTATTATAAGCAATTAAAGCCAGGTAAGTTTTCACATACCTGTAATGGTACTAGCATGGAATGCTGAACCTCAACACTCAAGACCTTCCTGGAGAATACAAAATATACTAACTGCCTATCTCAAAAATCAAATGAAATGAAATAAAATTAGACCAATGTACCTTTGGTATTTGTATATCATCCCTTTGGAAACTAATAAGATAATGAATCAAAAAAATAAACTTCAACTATTTTATTAGTCATAAACATAATTAGAAATGAAAAGAAGGTTAAAAAATCAATACAGATAGGGGAAGGGAGAGACCTGTGTGGGAAATGGGACAAGAAGGAGAATAGAGGAATTTGATCAGGTACTGTGGTTGTGGGAAACAGGACTGAATTGATGAAGACCAGCGTTAAGAATGGAAACAGGCAACTTTGTGAAGGAGGAAATGAGAAAAGGCTCTAGAGTATACCAGAGACCTGGGATGTGAGAAACTCTCAGGAATTAAAAAAAAAAAAGGAACATTAGATGAAATGCCCTCCAGTGGTGAGAGTGGAATTGTAGAGTTCTCCTCCCAGCAATCCTCTCCTGTATGTGTGTTGGAGGCCTCATATCAGCAGGTGCATTCTGTCTCTTTGTTGGGCCACAATTTCAGACATCTTGGGGGAACACTTTAATTGAGACAGGGATCCTACCAAAGGGATGCCCTCTTCTTTAATATCTTTCACCTCATTAATTCAACAACAAGGGTCAGATTCTTCAATCCATTGATTGGGTGAAAATATCTGCATCTGAATCATAGAGCTGCTATTTGGGTCAGTAGGAATATTTCTTAAACTTGTTGCAGTGGGTATAATAGCTAATAAATTTTAAAAAATCTCTAAAAATATATATTGTATATTGTAACAGAAATATAATGTTGGTTCTAAGGCCCCTGTTTGCATTCAGTTCAAGATACAGGCATTAATCTGTGTTTCTTATAATGATTGTGCGTAACCACAATAAGCTAAACCAAACCAAACCAAAAAAAAACAAACAAACAAACAAAAAAAAACAACCTCTTCTATACATTGTCTCTTCTTCTACTGATTCACAAGTTGTTAAAGTCCATACTCTTTGACGTAACTACAGTTTGGAATTGTCCTCCCCCTACTCTGACTCAGAATAACAGTTTGCATGAGCTCAGATACCTTACTTTGTAATCTGAGTGCATGTGTGATTTAGATAGTAGTTGATTGCTAAGAGAAAGCACAAACTGTGTAGGAAAGTGAATGAATGTTGCAGATGACATGTCAATATCATCCCCTTTGTAGGAGAGAATATAAGAGAATCTTTATGCATACTAAGTGTTAGAGGAATATATATATTGAGAGAGAGAGAGAGAAAGAGAGAGAGATATTTCATCACATAGAATAGAATATTGTAGAGCACTGATATCAATTTTAGTACTGATATTATATATTGCTTTTGCAGAAGACCTGCTTGCAGTACACAGCCTTTGTAGGTTTCTGAATTCAGATACTTGTAATATGAATGCTAGGATGACTGTACTTATGAAGAAATAATGAGCAGGTGTAACAGTCAGATGCAGATGTATGCAAACAACCAATGGACAGAATCTGCAGAACCATTGGTTTAATTTGAGAAAGACTGAAGGAGGCTGACAGGACCAGTTGTCTCAAATACTATGGACCTAGAATTCTCCCAAATGCTAGACAACCAAACAGGCAGCATATATGATCTATCAGAAGGTCTCTAAAACATACACAGAAAAAAAATCTGCTTGATCTCTATTCAATCAGAAATGATGCACTAAATTCTCAACAAACTAGAGACACCAAGGTGTTTAGAGATCCGGTATGATGGGGACTTGCCCTTGAAGACAGGGGATGGGCAGTAGATATGGGATATGGAACAGTAGGAAGGTGGACAATGAATGAATTAATTAATAAAAAATAATAGTGCCACATAATCAGGTCCCCTATACTCTAATTCTGCAATCGGAATCCAAGAAAACTCACATGTTCCCATAATAACATACTCAAAAAAATTAAATATATATAACTGAAATGTCATGATTTTCAACTTTATTTTACAAAGAAATTCACTGGAACAAAGATTTTCTTTGGTTGAACTCATTTACATGCATTTGCTCTCCTAGTGTACCGAAAATATAGGTTATTCTCCATATAAAAGGCCAAATATCTACTAACATAGCTTTCATCTGGATACACTCCAATTTTATCTTTCATTAGAATGTAATCTGGATTCATTTGGACATAAGTTAAATTTATATTTAACATTCACTTATTGGTGTAAGGTGGAGGTAAGGTAGAATATCAGGGTCATGTTGGTTTTCATTTCTCTACTGATGTGATCATTGATTTCAAAAAACAATACCCTGCTGGGGGCTGGGAAGATGGCTCAGTGGAGTTCATGTATTCTCAGCACCTCTGTAAAATTCCAGACATGTCTATTCATATCTGCAACACTGTGGGGTGGAGACAGGTAGATATCCCAATAGTGTATTGGCCAGTCAAACTAGTCAAAATGGTGAGAGGGTTTCACTCTAAGAGAGCAAGTGTTGAAGATATTCTACGCATTACTTAACATATGTGTATGTGTGACATCAGACTTGGGAACAGACACTGCACTCATATAAAGACACTAATCACCCTACCATACCACCCATGAAACCTTGAGTTCCGCAGATCTATAACCCATGTGTCTCTAAGTATGAAATAGGAAGTTTTATATTCTCATTATCTTGTTAATCCTGATTTCTGTCAAATGCTAGAAGCTAAACCAATGTATTCTCAGACTCTGGATGGTACATCATAACTTTTGGTCTTTCTGGAATAGCAACCAACTATCAGCAGAGACACTTTTCAATTTACCCTGGCTTACAGGTTCAGAAATTCAGTCCATTATCATCAAGGTAGGAATATGGCAGGATCCTGGCAGGCATGTGCATTTGGAGCTGAGAGTTCTACATCTTCATCTGAAGGGTGCTAGGAAATGATTAGCTTTCAGGCAGCTAGGCAGAGGGCATTAAAGTCCATGTTCACAAAGATAAATTTCTTTCAACAAGGCCAAACTTACTTCAACAAGGTTATTAGCTCCCAGTAGTGCCACTCCCTAGGCCAAGAATAGTCAAAATATCAAATGTGTTTTTGAATGTTTGTGTTTGTGTTAGTTTGGGTTTTATTGCCATGAAGAGTCTCCAGGATCACAGTAACTCTTGAACACTTTGTAACTTGTTTTCAGAGGTTTACTCCATTATTATCATGAGTGGAAATATGGAAGCATTCAGACAGACACAATGCTAGAGAAGGAGCTGAGAGTTTTACATCTTGATACACAGGTAGAAGATGGAGACTGTGTGCCACACTGGGGACAGCTTAAGCATAGCCGATCTCAAAGTCCACAAGCACAGTGTTACATTTCCTCCAACAAGGCTACATCTACTCCAACAGGGTCACACATACTTCAACAAGGCCACACCTACTAACAGTGCCACTCCTACTGGCACTATTTGTTCAGGACCTTTAAAAGTATTCTTAAAACTTTTCAATGGACAAAAGGTAACTTTAATGAAATAAGTACAGAACGATTGAAAAAATAAACTGGAATATGGATGTCTTGGTTACTGTTCTATTGATGTGAGACATGACCACACCAAATTATAAGATGAAATATTTAATTGCGGTCTTACAGTTTCAGAAGGCGACTCCAGGACATCATGGTAAACACCATGGCAACAGGCAGGCACACATGTGTAGAGCAGTATCTGAGAGCTCACAAGCAATACTACAGACAACAAGCAGAGACAGAGAGAAACAGAGAATGAAACAGAGAGAGAGAGACAGAGATAGAGACAAAGAGACAGAGATAGAGAGAGAATGAGGAGAGAGTAAGAATGAGAGAGAGAGAGCCTGATGGATTTTTGATATTTCAAAGAATAGTGACAAATCTCCTTTAATAAAAATTCAAATTCTAATTCTTTCTTAACATCTCACCACCTGGAAAACTAACACCTTTGAATATTTGAGCTTCTGTGGGCCACAATTTTTCAAACAACTAAAGTATGTAAAGGAAAATGAAATCTAGTAATAAGTGTCCATGTCACTTCATAGTATATTTTATATCATTACTTGTCTTTTCTCAGAGGTAAGGGTTATTTGCATAACAAGAGACTAATCAGTCATCACTATCACATAAGCCAAACGCATCCTAACCCTGCCAGATTTCTACTTGAATAATCACATTGACATTATTTATTTGTACGGAAACATAGCCCTTCTCCCTGATTTAGTTAAAAGTGTGGGACCTGTTGATGTGCAATTAATTTTGTTCACAATGGGGCAAAACAGAAGCCTATAGGATTGACTGTATTGTTCCTGAGAGCTGAAGATTTCACTTCCATTTAATACAATGTTATAAATATGATTTTAACACAAGCCTAAAATCTCAAAAAAGCTTTGCGTTCATATTTTCATTATTTACAGATCATTCTATGCTATATAAAGGAACATAGAGGAGGAAAGCTGTTTGGAGTCACTGACACACACACTTAACTGAGGTTTCCTTTGCACAGTAAGAAGATATACCCATCATCTATATCTTGGGAGTTTGCTCCAGGAACTATAATGATATAAAGTCCTCAGGTTTCTAGTCTAAAACAACATTGCTTTTGAATATAAGCTATGCAAAATAACCTCTTGCATATTTTAATCATATTTATGTGAGTCTGCATAGAGAACTGTACAGGTAAGTTCAGAGGCTAGGGAAGGGTATAGTGTGATCTACTCTTTTCCTCCATAACTTATCCCCTTGTGACTGGGTTTCTTGCTGAGCTGGTAGTGAGGCTGGCTTTCAGGAAGCCACAGTCATCTTCCTGTCTCTGCCCCTCCCAAAATCATAAGCACTGGTGTTGTAGGTGAATGTATGAACACACACATGGCATTGTCTCTGGGCCATATCCCCTGATCCTTCTTTATTTTAAATAATCTCTGGATTACTTTTGCACGTAATGTACTGTAAGTGCTATAAAATGAGTTGCTATTTAGGAGATTGAAATATAAGTGGTCTGTATATGTTCAGTACAGACATTGTATATTAAGAACTACGTTAATTAATTCCTTGAGAACTTCATACAATTTTTTGATGGAATTCACTTTCCAATTCTCTTGATAACTCCTCCCAGACCAAAACCAGACCCATTCCCACCTTAATCCTCCTCCCAAGTTCAAGTCTACTTTTCTCCCCTTTGATACAACCCAATTCAAATCAATTGTGTTGCCCATAAACTCTTGGACATGGGGCTAACAGTAGAGCATGGCAAACCTATCACATACAAAAGCCTTACCTTTGATGAAAACTGATTCTCCACCCTTCATCAATAGTCCATATATTCTCAGATGGGGATGATGGATAGTGATACCATACCACTTAGGGATGCAAGGAAGACTGGCCTGATTTTGTGCAGTAGAGACAGTGTCTCAGTGACCTCTCTGCCTTACAAGATTTCTACCATCTCTTCCATGAGGGTTCCTAAGACAAAGCTCCTCTACTGCTTGCCTCTTTCTGTGAGTATGTGTGTATGTACAAATGTGTCTATATTATATATGTCTCATTTTACATGCAAGTCAACACATAGTGTTGTTTGCAATCAACTGCTGGCACTATTTCACACTATGCAATATGCCTTGAGGCAGACTTGGTGGACTCCGTAACAGACAGAACGTAGAGATGGCTAGAAATCATCCCAATTAGTTGTAGTATAGGTGAAATTTACACTTTTGACCTACATTTCTGTGTTCACCCTATGGTTTTAAGATGCAGAGATGCGGGACAAAGACCCTTAAATTTCATTGCAATTTTGCTCTTCTTGAACTCACATTTATAAAAGCTCCTGGAGGTGCTGATGCTGTTTACCTGGACATTTTCCTTTTGGAACTGCTTGATAGAGATACCCTTAAAGAGACAGATAGATCCTATCACTTTGTGTAGCATAAAGAATGCTGTGGTGAAATGGGTTTGAAATGTCTGTCCTGGGTCTTTGATGAAGGTTTTGGCCCGAAGTACAATGTTCATAGGTAGAACAATATACTCAATCTGAAAAGTGATTGGACCCTGAGGGCTTTAATCTATGCATTGATTGATGGGTGTGCATGGAAGGGGTGAGAAACTTGTAAAGGAACGTGGTCATTGGGAACATGTCTTGGAAGGTGTTTATTGTATTTGGTCGCTTCCTGTGTTGATGTTTACTGGCTGCCAATAAATTGGACAATTGTGCTCATTCATGCCCCTTTCATACTCTTGTGACCATGGACCTGTTTTCCTTGTTGGTAGGCATCTTGTAACAGTGATGAAAATGATTGACATGAATATGACTCATTAGTGATACTGAACTCTCTGGTCCAGAGGAACCATGGCTTAATTCTTTAAGGTTTTTTTTTCTAGAAATTTCATGCTAACAGTAGACCCAAAGTTACCAAAAAGTTGTATCTGGAATATTCAGACAGTGTATCTGTTGTTTTAGAAATAAAGAACTTTGCAGCTTCCCACACTGATCCTCCCTCTGCCTTCACTACTGTATTTTAATAGATTGCAATATCATATGAAGAAGCAGAAAATGAGGGGAAAATGGAATGGAGGTGAAAATGTGTTAGAATCATTAAATTATACACTTAAGGAAATCAATTGATTTTTTAGTATACAAAGGAAACTTCAAAAAAGCACTGAAAAGGCTTGGCCAACTGTGCAGCTGTTCATGGGAGTTGGTATTTGTCATATCTCCTGTGATATATCTATTAATAGTAGTGGTTTTATTACAGATGAATAAGACACCAATATATGCATGAAGGGATAACACTGAGTTGCCCCAGGAGAAAGAAATCAGGTAAAATTCATTGGATCTATTGATGAGATTTTTTTTTCTCATAGCTGAGTTGGCAGGAAATTGGACAGATTGCGTTGTACCCCAGTAAGTGTAACACACAGTAGAATGTGGGGGGTTGTGTGGCTATAGGACATATTCACATCATTTCACCTATTATTGAGTATCCATGCTGATGAAAGAAGTTATCCTTCACTTATGCCATGCATGGAAGTGGGTCTATGAAGGGGCAGAGAGGAGGAAATGCTGTTCAGTAATGTTTGGGTAGGTTGTGGAGTCAGTAAAATATTCCTGTGATGGGACTTTATTTTTTCCCAATCTTGACAATCAACGGATACCTGAGAAGAGAGAGCAATTGAAGATCTGTCTCTATTCACTTGGTTATTAGGTAAGTCTATAGGATATTTTCTTGGGTAATGATTGATGTGGGAGGGCCCACCACTGTGGCTAAGCTCAACAGTAGTCATTTTAATTGGGAGCCTTTTAGACTGTACTAAAATAATAAAAGATGATCAAGCCATAGAAAATTGGTAGTTTGAATAAGAAAGTTCTCTATAGACACATATATATGAATACTTAGTCACTGGGAAGTGGCAGTGAGTTTAAAGATTAGAAGGAATAAGAGAAGGTGTGGTTTCATTGGAGGAAGTGGGTGTGTCAACAAGGATGGGTTTGAGTTTTCAAGAAGCCAAAGCAATGGCAGAATCTCTCTCTTTGCTTAAGGATCAATAGTTCTCTATTGCTCCAGTGATGGGATCCCTCCCTTGGTGAATGACCAAACTTCTGAAAATGTAAGCAAGCCTCTAGTTAAATGTTTTGTTTTCTAATAGTTGCCTTATCCATGGTATCTGTTCACATCAATAAAAGAGTGACTAAGACAGTGGCAAGCCAATAAGCTGTTTTTTGCTGTTACTGATACAACTTCCTGTTTTGTCTTCCTCGGTGATAGACTATAACACTTCTATTTCCAAGTTATTTTTGATTGTAGTATTCTACATAGTGAGAAAGAAGCAAACTAGAACAATTACATCTCAGGTAGGTACACGAGTATATCTTACCTTTAAATAAAAATAAAATGTCTACACATTATTATTTGTGGTTTTAAGATTAGTGGCATTGGCACTGTTAGACATTTTTCCTATGAATGTCTTACTATGTTTATTGTGGTAAGAATCCACCATGTCCAAAGAGCAAATTCCATAGCAAAGGTTGTATTCAGCTTATACTTCCACATTGTTGTTAATTATCAAAGAAGTTGGGACAGAAACTGAAACAACAAAGGATCCTGGAGCCAGGAGCTTATTCAGAGGCTATGGTGTGGTGATGCTTATTGTCTTGATCCTCTAGTCTTGCTTAGCTTGCTTTCTTAAAGAACCCAGGACTACTAATACAAGGATGTCAACACCCACAATGGAGTGGGTGCTCTCCCACCAATTATGAAATTTCCTAACAGCTGGATCTTGTGGAGGCATCTTCTCCACTGAGGCTCCTCCTCTTTGAAGAAGCTAGATCTTGTCAATTGCTATGAAACCAGTGTGGCATTCTAAATATATTTTGTCTATGAGGAGGTGTGGCCTTGTAGGAATAGGTCTGGCCTTGCTGGAGGAAGCATATCATTTTGGGGCTTTAAAGCTCTACCAGTGTGGAAGAGACCCTCCCTGCATGCAGAATACATAGTTTTTCCTGGAAGCATTTGGATGAAGATGCATAATTCTAAACTTCCTCTCCACCACCATGTCTGCCTAGACAGTGCCATATTTTCTGCCTTGATGATCGTGGAGTAAATCTCTGAACGTGTAATGAAATGTAGAAAAGCACTAATGAAATGTTGGCTCTTATGAGTGGCCTTTGACATGGTGTCTTTTCACAGCAACTAATCCCTAAGAGAATCAGTTACTGCAGAAACTCTCCCAGATATTAAAATTAATCAACAATAGAGATTATTATCAAATGCTGAAGCATACAAACTTATTCTAGAGAGGAAAATTGTAATGACTGAGTCCATGGCATTCCTGCCTCAAAAAAAAAAAAAAAAAAAACCTCTGAGAGTATAGATGGAACCCAGGCAGACCTCCATGAAGTACACGGGCTCCTCAAAAAGTGACCCACACAGTGGGGAAACTCATAACATTTGAAACCCATGTCAACTGGCGTAGAAAAGAGGTCAGCATATATGCATTGGTTACACCTTCAGTGTTTTCTAAGAATGAGGTCACATATAAGTAAAAGACTAGAATTTCCAGACTATAGACAGGCTGAAGTTATACATAGGTATGTAGGGACTCATGTGTTTAGAGGAGAGCTATGTGGAACAGGCCACTGTGGGGCTTTTTATGGTTATCTGGGGATCTCATTGGAGACCTGCAAAAGATCACGGGATTCATCACAGGGAAAGAGTGCTCACGGAAGGAACTCAGGATCCATTCCAACCCAAAATTATCTCACAGCATATTCATTTTCTGTTTTACTTTACTTTTGGAACTCATTACACAAAATCAAGGTTTCTGTGATGATTTAGGGAGTCTCATAAATATAAACATTCACTAGTCTAGATGGCCTGTGTAAAAATGGACACACACACACACACACACACACACACACTCACAAACACACACACACAAACACACACACACACACACACACACACACACACACACACACACACACACACACACACACACACACACCCATCTGTAATGACAGGCTGGCTATTTGTTAAGAAAACAAAGAAGCCAATGTGGATATGGCCCAAGTTTGACTATTTCCTTAAAATTTCTCTTCTTCCTGTGTCTCCAGCTTAACTTTTTGAGAACTCCAACTTAGAATTCATTTGTCTCTCAGTGTCCTCTACTCTTTGTGTGTCCCTTATTGCTTTTAATGGTCACCATCAATTAGAACTTTCTTATCTTCAATCTGGTCTGTTTTATGCATGTGAATTTTGGATTTCTTAAAAAAGATATCTTTATGGGATTAGAGAGATGAATCAATGGTAACAAGCACTTTTGCACCACAAGAAAAATGGATTTGGTTTCTTGAATTCATATCCAATGGCAAATAATCACCTTTAATGTCAGCTCCAGGGGACCTGACAATGCATGTCTCTGTGTTCACCTGTACTCAAAAGCACATACCATATCCCCACCCACATAAGTAAAGATAATAAATCTTAAAATGTGAGACAGGTTTCTTTAAGTGTCATTATTCAAAGAAAACCTGATTTCTCTGATTTCTGAGTCTATTTCAATCAGTTTTCTGGGTTTCACCTTGTGCAACAAGGCCACATTAATTTTAAATGTCCCACTTTCCCCAACTTTTTGTTTCTCCTTCAGTCTTCACATCAGAGGTTCTACCTATGTCCTGTCCTTCTCCCCTACTTACTAAACATCCATCTTTTTCTGCCATCCCTGCTCCTCAAAGTTCCATCTCCAATTCCTTATTCTGAATGCAGACCAGAGAAGCTGTTCATTTTAGCATGTATGATTTTAGGTGTATGTACTGTTCACCGCCTGAAATGAAACTTTCATCTTCATTTGAAGTTCTTTCCACTGTAGGCCATCTCGTCCAGCAAATTGTTCACTCACAGCATGTCATGTCACACATTTACATTTTTAGAACAAAACACATTTTATTGGCAAAGATACTGGGATTATCAAAGACCCTTATGTAGCCAACACAGGAAAAAAAAAACTTTTTTTTTTCTTCCAGTCCTATATGTTTACGTTTCTGTACTTTATGATTTTTCAACTTCAAGAATCTTTGGCACCATAGTATAGACATAGATATGGATGTCACCATGAAACTTGATAAAGTACACGGAAGGATTGGCTAGAACTTGGTAAACAACCTTTCCGAACTTTTTGGAACCATCTTTTCTGGTGTACTCCACCCAGTTACCAATCAACACATCACTGTCATCTCCTGATCTCTCCTCAGCCGGAGGAGTGTCTGGAATCATGTGGAGGTTACCTTCCTTGTAGTCATCCAGGAGCTGATAAGCATAGAGAGCTGGATCCTTCTTGTAGGTAATGTAAAACAAATCCTTCATGATTGGCACCTGGGCTAGCACCACCCCCCTCCAGTTGACCTCAGAGCCATCTTTCCCCTCAAATTTGTGTTGTACCGCTCTGCCAACCAGGGCTCTGGCGAGGTGGGCATCCCTCACCTGAGGAAATACTACTATGGGAGGCAAAACCTTAAGGTTTAAAATCCTGTCATCACTGTAGAGCTCCAGTCCGTAGATGCTGTCAATTCCATCATACTTCACCAAGTAAAGAGAAGGGTTTGTTGGCAGTTGATCTAGAACTATGGCCTTCCATTGGGTGACAGGCTCATTACCTTCCTTCCAACTGTGAGAAATTCTGCAGCCGACAATATTCCTCAGGGTGTTGGAAGAAGACTTCCTCCTCCTCTTCTTCATGAGGGATGACATGCTAAGCCTCTTCAAAGGTATTTTCTTCTACATGGCTGTAGCCTTGCTGCGGTATACCACACCAAACCCAGGCAGATGTCTTGTGGCTATCATTCTGTGTTCAAATATACTTGCCCATTGCCTTGGATTGAAGATATTGCCTGTTTAAACCAGACACAATGCTGTTGCTACTGTCATATATATGAGTTACTGAAAGGCAATGGGTGTAGGGTGGGAGAGAATGCAGGACCAAGGCTCTTCTCTAATGGTATTTTTGAGCAGGTCAAGAAGGTTATGCTAAACATGTTTGGGCTTCTAAACTTAATTTGATCAAAATAAGAAGCTCATAATCCAGCTATGGTGGCACACACATTTAATCCCAGCTTTCAGAAGGCAGGGTCAGGCAGATTTCTGACTTAGAGACCAGCCTGGTCTACAAAGTGAGTTCCAGGGCAGCCAGTGATAGACAAAGAAAAAATGTCTCCAAATCAGCTACAACATTAACAACTAAAACAAAAAACCAACAAAAACAAAACAAAACATACAAACAAAAAACAAAAAAGAAAAACAAACAAAACAAAACAAAACAAACAATCAAATCAGAAGTTAATAGGAGATGGTAGTAACCCAAGTCTTTAATCCTAGTACTCAAGAGGCAGAGGGAGGCAAACCTTAGTGAGATAAAGGCTAGTCTATTCTACAAAGTGATTTTCCTAACAGCCAAAGCTACACACAAACACACTCAAAGTAAAATTAAACACCCATCCAAAGAAAAAACAAACAAACAAAACAACAACAACAACAGCAAACAAATAAATAAAGGAAACAAGGAAATTATCAAAGGGAAATTAACAAGTAATTCTCGAGAGCTCAGAATAATATACTCAGATGAATATGTCTTCAGCCCTGAGCTAATTTGCCTCTGCTGAGGAACATCTCCTTGCATGTCTATGTCAATGTGGAAGTTGGTATGCCTTTTACCCAAAATGATCAAGGAGAGAACAGAATAAAGAAAATGAGCCAGAGTTGTCACCTACCCTCTCTTGTACCTGCAAGCTGTGAAATAGGTGGCAATATTCACAAATATCCCAGGGACACAGCACACCACTGGCCTTCTGTATTGTGTTACCTGACCCAGCCTCAGGATTATTTGGTGATTATTTGCCACTGCAACTCCGTCCTCAACAAGTCCAGGCAATATCAGCCATTTAGAAGTTACATCTTCTAAAATACATAAGGACAATGAAGAGCTTTGGCATTTTAATGGAATTTTGAAGGAGATATCGTTAGCAAGGATAATAAATTCAGGAGATCAACTAAACTGGATCAACCATGCCCCTGGCCCCAAACATGGGAGAATTTAGACTGTACAGTTAATCAGTGTGGGAGGGAAAACTTTCAGCTTTCTATAGCTATGATGGTCCCAGTTACTTCATAAATGTACTTACCCAAAGAAAATGTCTTAGTCGTCAAGATTCTGTCTTTTGATACAGACCAGGCCACAAAAGCTTGAGGAACAAGTTGGAGTTCAGGAGCTGGCTTGCCTTTCACAGACCACTGGGAAAATAGTGGACACACCTTCTAGGCATTCTAGTGTCTCTAAGTGGAATAGATGTGCAATCTATGGCCAGTGCTCTGTGACATCACCTAGTTCAGCTTGCATCATAGAACCACACTCATGCTGGTTCCTTCCCTAATTACACTCAGAAACATTAACCATCTAGGCTTTACCTTTTCATATGGCCTCCTAGAAATCCAAAATGAAATCCCTACAGAAATGCCCTGATGACCTGAGTCACATTCTGCCCAAGTAAATCACTCTTGTATTGTTTATATTTTTTGGTGGTTGGGTTTCTGTTTGTTTGTTGATTGCTTTGTTTTGCTTTTGTTTTTGTTTTCCTCCTGTGAAAGCCTTCAGTTTCTGATTCACCAACATCCTTGGTGGTTATTTTCCCTGTTCCAAACTTTCCCTGGTTATCTTTAAACTGTTCTTAGTGTCAGAAATGGTGCCAGACTCTTTGAGGCAGCACACTGGATAGCACATCAAAATTCTGTTTATGAAAACCCAAAGTTAGAGCAATTACTATTGTATTCAAACAAAGCAGGAATTTTACAGTGTTAAGTACCTTGTATTGAAGTCAGTTGCAACCTTGAATCATGGATTGTTTGTAAAATGAGAAGACAATCTAGCTCTTGGTCCTGCCTTCAAAGTTGTGATAAAGTTAAACAAACCCAATATCAACCAGTCATGTTTTAAAGTCCTTTAAAATTTTTCAGTATTTCTGGTTACAAGTAATTTCATAGATTAAATGCAGTAAAACAGGGTGAAATAGATTTGATAATTTTACTTTTGAAATATGGGTAGACAAAATATTGAACGCTGGTAAGTATGGAATTTACTTACAAATTAGCGGGCACTTTAATTTTTCATGCCATATAGATCTTTAGTTCTTCCAGAAACATCAATTTCTGACCCTTCCATGGTCCAAACCAAAGTTTGTATATCCTTTTCATAGATGATGACACTACCCATAGTGGGCTAGACCCTTCAACAACAGCCATCCAAAAAAGATCCTTCCTTACAGGTGTGGCAACTGGCCAATGTGATGGAGGCAGTTCTTTATCTGCGGTTCTATATTCCCAGGTTGAGTTAACTAAAAAAAAAAAAAAAAAAAAAAAAAAAAAAGAAGCAAGAAGGACCATTACACATCCATATCATAAATGTTGATTGCCTTACTGTGTGTAATTAACACGCAATGTATTAATACTAGATGCCAAACACTTGATGAATGGATTAAAACATGAGAGAGACTGAGAGAGAGAGAGAGAGAGAGAGAGAGGGAAATAGAGAGAGAGAGAGAAAAAGAGAGAGAGAGAGAGGAGAGAGAACGGATGATAATGAGCTAAAGAATGAGAGAGAGAGAGTGACAGAGAGAGAGAAAGAGAAAGAGAGAGAGGGAGAGAGAGAGAGAGAGAGAATGAGAGAGAGTTTTTGATATTTCAATGGTTGTTTGATATTTCGAGCCCAGTGCCAAATCACTTTTAATGAAAACACAAATCCTAATTCTTTCTAAACGTCCCACCACCTGGAAAATTAACTTCTTTGAATATTTGATCTTCTGTGAGCCACAATTATTCAAACTAATATAGTATGTAAAAGAAATTGAAATCAAGTAATAATTCCCCATGCCACTTCTTGGAATATTTTATATCATTACTTTTCTTTTCTTAGAGGTTAGGGTTATTTGCATAAAAAGAGACTAATCAGTCATCATTGTCACATCAGCCAAAGGCATCCTAACCCTGCCACATTTCTACTTGATTAATAACATTGGCATTTCTTATTTGTATGGAAACATATCCCTTCGTCCCGATTTAGTTAAAAGTGTGGGAACTGTCGATTTGCAATTAATTTTTTTCATAATGGGACAAAACAGAAGCCTACAGGATTCACTGTATTGCTCCTGGGAGCTGAAGATTTCTGTTCCATTCAATAAAATGTTATAAATATTATTTTAACACAAGCCTAAATTCGTGAAAAAGCGTTGTTTTCATATTTTAATTATTTACAGGTCGTTCTGTGCCATATAAAGGAAGGTAGAGAAGGAAAGGTG
Source organism: Mus musculus (assembly GCF_000001635.26). Taxonomy (NCBI): domain Eukaryota; kingdom Metazoa; phylum Chordata; class Mammalia; order Rodentia; family Muridae; genus Mus; species Mus musculus. Next base: position 17,963,184 of record NC_000087.7, on the reverse strand, counting down.
TTTTGGAGTCACTGACACACATTTAACTGAGGTCTCTTTGCATAGTACAAAATATACCCATCCACTATATCTGGGGAGTTTGCTTCAGGAACTCTAATGATATAAAGTCCTCAGGATTCTAGGCTAAGATAACAAAACACTGCATATAAGCTATGCAAGATAAGCTCTTGTATATTTTAATTATATTCATGTGTTTCTGCACACAGATCTGTACAGGTAAGTTCAGAGGCTAGGGAAGGGTATAGTATGATTTGCTCCTTCACTCCCTAATTTATCTGCTTTTGATAGGGTTTCCTGCTGAGCTAATAGTGAGGCTGACTTTCAGGAAGTCACAGTCATCTTCCTGTCTCTGCCCCTCCCAAAATCCTAAGCACTGGTGTTGTAAGTAAATGAACACACACATGAATTTGCCCCTGGGCCATCACCTCTGATCCTTCTTTATTTTAAATAATTTCTAGATTACTTTTGCCCTTAATGTAATGAAACTGCTATACAAGAGTTTGTTATTTAGGAGATGGAAATATAAGTCGTCTGTATATGTTCAGTACAGATATTGTATATTAAGAACTACATTCATTAATAACTTGAGAAATTCATACAATATATTTTGATGGAATTTACTTTCCAGTTCTCTTAATAACTCCTCCCGAACCAAAACCAGATCCATTTCCACCTAAATCCTCCTTCCAAATTCATGTCTCCTTTTCTCCCTTTTGATAAAACCCATTCAAATCAATTGTGTTGCCCATAAAATCTTGGATATGGGGCTACCAGTAGTGACTGGCCAACCTATAACCTTCAAAGGGCATACCTTTGATGAAAATGCCTCTCCATCTTTCATTAACTGTCCATAACTTCTCAAATGGGGATGATGGATAGTGAGAACCTACCACTCATTGATGGAAGGCACACTGGCCTGATGTTGTGCAGATAGAGACATACAGTTTCTCAATGACCTCTCTACCTTACAAGATTTCCACTATCTCTTCATTGAGGGATCCTAAGACTCATCTCCTCTACTTCTTGCCTCTTTCTGTGAGTATGTGTGTGTGTACAAGTGTGTCTATATTATAGATGTCTCATTTTACATCCAAGTCAACACATAGTGGTTTTTGCAATAAACGGCTGGCATTATTTCACATTAGGCAATATGCCTTGATGTAGATGGTGGGACTAAATACCACACTGAAACTGGAGATGGCTAGAAATCATCACAGTTCTTTGTAGTATAGGTGAAATTTACACCTTTGACCTAAACTTCTGGGTCCACCCTATGGCTTTAAGCTGGAAGGATAGGGGATCAAGACCCTTAACTTGCATTGCATTTTCCTTCTTCTTGAACTCATATTTAAAAAAAAAAAAAGCTCATGGAGGTGATGATTCTGTTGGCCTGGACGTTCTGCTTTTGTAACTGCTAGACAGAGATACCATTAAAGAGACAGATAGATCCTATCACGTTTTGTAACATAAAGAATTCTGTAGTGAAATGGGTTTGCAATGTCAGTCGTGGGTCTTTGATGAAGATTTTGTTCCGAAGTACAATGTTCAAAGGTAGAACATTATACACAATCTGAAAAGTGATTGGACCCTGAGGGCTTTAATCAATGAGTTAATTGATTGATGGGTGTGCATGGAAGGGGTGAGGCACTTGTAAAGAAACATGGTCATTGGGAACATGTCTTGGAAGGTATTTATTGTCTTTGGTCACTTCCTGTGTCGATGCTTACTGGCTGCTAATAAGTTAGACAACTGTGCTCCTTGATGCCTCTTTCATACACTTGTGACCATGGACCTGTTTTCCTTGCTGCTAAGGCACATTGTAACAGTGATGAAAATGATTTACATAAATGTTTTTCACTAGTGATCCTGACTTGTCTGGTCCAGTGTAACCATGGCTTAATTCTTTAAGCTTTTATTCTGGAAGAATCATGCTAACATTAGTCACAAAGTTACCAAGCAGTTGTACCTGGAAGATTCTGGCAGTGTATCTGTTGTCTGAGAAATAAAGAAATTTGCTGCTTCACACACTGGTCTTTTCGCTGTATTCACTACTATACTTTAATAGATTGCAATATCATATGAAGTAGAAGAAAATGAGGGGAAAATGGAACGGAGGTGAAAATGTGTTAAAATCATTAAATTACACACTTAAAAATAAAGGAATCAATGGATTTTTTAGTATAGAAAGGATACTTCAAAAAAGCTGCTGAAAAGGCTTGGCCAACTCATGGGAGATGGTATTTGTCATAACTCCTGTGATGTAGCTGTTAATAGTAGTGGGTTTATTACAGATGAATCAGACACCAATATAAGCATTAAGGGATAACTCTCAGTTGCCTCAGGAGAAAGAAATCAGGTAAAATTCATTGGAATTCATGATGAGGATTTTTTTTTTGTCATAGCTTTGGTGGCAGGATATTGGACAGATTGGCAAGTCCCCCAATAAGTGTAACACACAGTAGAATGTGGGGGTTGTGAGGCTATAGGAAATATTCAGTTCATGTCACATATTATTGAGTATCCTTGCTGAAGGAGTTAGTCACCCTTCACTTATGCCATACATGGAAGTGTGTCTATGAAGGGGCAGAATGCAGAAGATGGTGTTGAGTAATGTTTGTGTAGGTTATGGAGTAAGTTAAACATTACTGTGATGGAACATTATTTTTTTTCCCAATCTTGACAATCTACAGTTACCTGAGAAGAGAGAACAATTGAACATCTGTCTCCAAGTACTTAGTCATTAGTTAAGTCTATGGGTTATTTTCTAGGCTAATGATTGATGTGGGAGGGCCCATCACTGTGGCTAAGCTCATAAGTAGTCCTTAATAAATGGGAGCCCTTTAGGTTGTATTTAAAAAAAAATAGCTGATCGAGCCATGGGAAAAGTGGCGGTTTGAATAATGAATCCCCTATAGACACATATATATGAATATTTCCTTACCAGGAAGTGGCAGTGAGTTTAAAGATTAGAAGGAATACGAGAAGGTGTGGCTTCATTGGTGGATAGGTGTGTCAACAAGGATGGGTTTGAGTTTTCAAGGAGCCAATACAATGGCAGAATCTCTCTTTTTGCCTAAGGATCAATAGTTCTCTATTGCTCCAGTGATGGGGTACCTCCCGTGATGATTGACCAATCTTCTGAAAATGTAACAAAGCCTCCAAATAAATGCTTTGTTTTCTAATAGTTGCCATAACGATGGTCAGGTGATTATGTTAGCCTCTATCAGCAGACCTCGGAGACTAGTTTTCTCCTGAGTTTCAGTGTTCAGAGTACTCTCTGCAGGCAAGATCTCCTCTTGCAGAGAAGGGTCCCAGATATCTGGTGTTCGAACCTTCCTCCTGGCAGATGTTGTAATCCACTCACTAGAGGTACTAAGATCCCATGGAGAGTCCTGTGGGGACCTTTGGGGTGTTCACAGACTCTGCCCCCAAGGTCCCCGGTGCTGTAATGGATTGGAAGGGACTTGTGACCCTGGTCAGGCCGGTTTATCTGCTTTCCTAATGAATGCAGTCTCAGGTCCTGCATGATAGGATTGGAGCAGAAGTTGTTTTCCATTCACCAAAGGTCTTAAGATCTCATGGATGTTTCTGTGAGGACCTTGGGGCTGTCCTCAGACTCCGTCCAACAAGTTGCCCAGGTGCTGGCACAGACCAGAGGGACTTGTGACCATTGTCAGGCCAGTTTTTCTGCTTCCCTAATTAATGCAGTCTCAGATCCTGTGAGATTGGATTGGAGCAGAGGTTGTGTTCCATTCACCAGAGGTCTTATGATCCTATTGAGGGTCTTTTGGGGACCTTAAGGGTGTCTGCAGACTCAGAGCCCAATATACCCTGGTGCTGGCTTGTCACTCTCTCTCTTATGGTACACTTTCTCTGACTCCTTAAACAGATGTTGTAAAGATAATGTTTTCAGACTCTCTAGACGCTGTAACCTTTTCCTAATGTCAGAAGAATACTGCCCAATGGAAGCCATGACACCTGTCACCTGCTGGCACGCCGAAGTAGGGTCAAAGGTAGTGTAACACCTGTATACCTTTCAGAGGTATTCTAAAAACACTGCTGGGGCTCCTTTTTCTCTTGTAGGATCTCTCTTACCTTGGCCAAATTGGTGGGGCACCTGCCAGCTCCTTTCAGTCCTATTATCAGAGCCCAGCAGAAAATTGTCAATTGCTCCATATGGTCAGTCCTGTCAGAACATGTCAGAGGGAAGGCTGCCTCCATTTCATTCAGAAGTTTTATTGGTAGTCAATTGGCCCCCAGCATGCTCTTTTTTCCTCTCAGAATCCTTTCCTTCTCATCTGTGGTGAAAGAATCTGTAGCTGCTGACAGTCATCCCAAGTAGGCTGAAGAGAGAATATGAGAGATTCCATTAGATTAGCAGGCTAGAGGGGTTTTCAAAGAAGAGGGGTATGATTTGCCTTCCAGTTATAGAGGTCAGAGGAGGAAAAGGGCCATTACTGAAGGGTCAGCAGTTGTCTGGGGCCTGCTGGAGGAGGGTCATAAGTACATAAAGGCAGTGCAATGGTTGAATCTGGTCACTCTGGGCTTAGAGCTCCCTGGCCTTGGGCTTTAGCAACTGGTCCCTCCCCAAATATCTAGTGGCACCCTGTTGAGAGTTCTTGGAGGGGACCAGTTGGCAATATGGGGGTGGTGTGCTATGCCATTTTGGAGGTTCTTCTAACTCTGGATAGATCTTGGGAGAAACCGAGGGCTGCAGTAAAACCTGTGCCTGTTTTAACTTTTTTTCCCCCCTCTGGGTGGCAGAGGGCCAGGACTGGGGAGCCTGGATTATTCTTTTGAACCCAAGGCTTTAAACAGGATGGGAGAGGGGGGATCCCATGCTGAATTTTTCTAGATGAGAATGTAGGGCACATAATCTGGCTGAGACCCTGGTCCCCTCTGTAAAACAACTTTAAGAGCTGAAAACAGAACCAAACAAAGAGTGCCCTCTAGTGGCCAACTATCATCAAAGCTGGCCATTCTGTAGAGCAGAAAGTTCTCTAAAATCTATTTCAGACATCCACAGAGATAATGTGTTAGTCTTACTTTCAGTCCAGTGATCAAGGGTCAGTCCAAGTGGCATGCTAATAGTCGGTCCCATCATCAGAGTCACATACAGGGAAAAAAATATATACACAAAAAAGATTACAATAACCAAGACCAGGCCCCAATAAGATGGCCGAGAGCACACACTCACTTGGCACCCAGTAACAGAAACAGACAGTCGAGTGAGCAAACTCTCACTTGGCACACTGATAGGAGATCTCCAGGTATCCCTGGAACTCCCTCAGAACTCCTGGGATGTCCCACAGGGTGGCAGCCGGTTTCTCCCGACATGTCTGTCAGTAACCCTTTTCCATCTGAAAAAGGGAGTTCGTTGCTCTCACGAGCATTTACAACTGCAAACGGAGAATAGTGAATTCAAACAGAGCTGGCACAAAAAGATAGAGACAAAGATAGAGGAAAGTTATAGAAAAAGATAGAGACAAAGATACAGACAAAGATAGAATCCTACCTCCAAGCAGGGTCTCTGAGAATTGGGGTAGGCCACAAATCATGGTGGAGAAGCCCCCAAATGTAAGACCTCAGAAGCTGGGCCTCCTCTCAAGTCCTGGAATGAGCTGGCCAGCACCCCAATGACCCAAGAGAAAACCACAACTGAAGCAAACTGCAAGAGGTTTTACTATTAGTTGGCTGAGGACGAAGTCACTCTGCCTAGCAGGGCAGGGGAGTTTGACACCGAGCTGTAACAGTAAGGGGCTTTTAACAGCTAGCTGAGGAATTGGGAGGAGTTGGGAGGAGAGTTGGGAGGAGTTGGGAAATGTTGGCAGGGGAGTTCTTCTCTTCCTGGTGTTCTTGGTGAAATTTTCAAGGCAGGAGTGGGGCGTGAGTCCTTTCTAAATTTTTATCTCATTGTCCTTGGCACAGGAAGGCAGGCATCTCTGGTTGAAAAGTATAGAAACAAAAAGCCTTTTTGCTGGCTATAGAGAACAAAGAGCTTCTTCCTAGCTGTATTTTCAGAGATCAGGGAAAACAAGCTTGGGGAACGTCTAGGGGATTTACGTTACTGGGAGATACACTTTAAGTTGGAGTCTCACCGTAGGACATTTTTTCTACCACACACAAAACTTTACACAGAAAAGTATTTTAATTATTTTTAATAAATATATAATATTTGATTTGAACCAAGTGTCATATCCATATAAAATACATGGTAGAATTCCAAAAAAAAACTTGTAATATTTAATTTAAACAATTCATACATTTACACCTCACAGCACTTCTTCATAACTGTACTACCATTGCTGAGATCCTTCTTCTTCCCAAATGGTCCTTCTCTTATTTTTATAATGGTTCTCCTTTTCTTTGTGTGTATATCTGATAACATCTCATGCAGGTGGTTGTATTGTACTAGTTGCTATATTTTTGTGATCACAAGGTCTAAAGGACCACAATCTGGTCTTGATCTACACATATAAGAGCATCTGACCCTGAATTGCTCATTTTCCTGAATCTACTTCTCCAGTTAAGGGATCACAAACACCACTTTTGAAGTACTCTATTGAAATGGGAAAAAATTGAAAATATTACACCGTATCTTCATCTGTTTCTTCTTGAGATGATATATTCTCATCTTTGTCAAATGCTGGGCTCTGTACTATATAGACAAGGAAAATGGAAACATTATATGCTATATTAGTAAAAGGGAATAAAGTATTAATGATTTGAATTTCTCAGGAAATACTGCCCAGGTGAATTTTTGAAACAGCTTTTAGAAATGACATAATTACGTACATGAAATCCGGTATAGGTATAGATGAGAAGTAAGGTTTCCAAATTATAGGACTAGTGAATATTTTTACCAATATTATAGAAAAAAAAATTCCCTAACTTAAAGAAAGATATGCTCATGAATAAACAAGAAGACTACAGAACGCCAAATTATTTGGACCAGAAAAAAATAATTTCTGCCATCATATAATAGTCAAAACACCAAATGCACAAAACAAAGAAAGAATATTAAAAGCAGTAAGGGAAAATGGTCAAGTAATATATAAAGCAAGATCTATCAGGATTACACATAACTTCTCCCCTGAGATTATGAAAGGAGAAAATCTCGGGTAGAAGTCATACAGAATGTAAGAGAGCAGAAATGCCAGCCAAGACTACTATATGAAGCAAAACTCTTTTAACATAGCTTGGGAAAACAAGGTATTCTGTGACAAAACAATATTTACACAACATCTTCCAATGCATCCAGCACACCAAATGATAATAAAGGGACAATTTCAATATAAAGAGGGAAATTACAATCGAGAAAAAAGAAGAAATTAAAGTTGAAGGAAACCTAAAAGAAGATAGCTACATGAACAAAATTCCAACTCTAATAACAAAAATAACAGAAGCAACAATGACTTTTCTTAGTATCTCTTAATATCAGTGGACTCAGTTCACCAGTAAAAAGGCATAGAATAAAAAAAATGGATGTGTAAGCAATATTCAGCATACCAAAAACAAACACCAAGGACAAAGTCAGACATTACCTCAGACTAAAAGGCTGGAAAAGAACTTTCCAAGCAAACGATCTGAAGAAATAAGCTGGAGCAGCCATTCTAATATCAAATAAAATTGACTTTCAACCAAAAGTTATTAAAATAGGCAAGGCGGGAAACGTCATATTCATTAAAGTTAATATTTACCAAGATGGACTCCCAAATCTAAACATTTATACTCCAAATGCAATGACATCCACATTTATAAAAGAAACTTTAGTAAAGCTCAAAACTCATATTGTACCACACACAATAATATTGGAAGACTTCAACACCCCTCCCTCATTAATGGACAGATCCTGGAAACTAAAACTAAAAAGATACACGGTGAAACTTGCAGAATTTATGAAGCAAATACGTTTAGTTGATATCTATAGAACATTTTATCCTAAAACAAACGAATGTCCCTTCTTCTCAGGACTTCATGATGCCTTCTCCAAAATTGACCATACACTCAGTCACATAACATGCCTCAACAGATATAAAATTATTGAAATAATTTCCTGCTTCCTATCAGATCACCACAGACTAACTTCAACAATAATATAAATAATTGAAAACCCACATACACGTGGAATGTGTACAACAATCTAGTCAGTGACAAAACAGTCAAGGAAGAAATATAGAACTAAATTAAAGACTTTTTAGAGTTTAATGAAAATGTAGCTACAACATACTGCAAGATATGGAACACAATGAAAATAGCCCTAAGAGGGACACTCATAGCTCTCTCTGAATGCCTCTAAAGGAAACCGGAGAGAGGATATAGGAGTAGGTTGACATCACACCTTAACACTATAGAACAAAAGGAAGCAAATTCACCCAAAAGGAGTTGAAGTCAGGAAATAATCAAACTCAGTGCTAAAATTAACCAAGTGGAAACAAAGGAACAGTACAAAAATAATCAAACAAACTGGGAGCTTGTTCTTTGAGAAAATCAACAAGATAGATAAACCATTAGACAGACTAAATACAGACCACAAGAACAGTATCCAATTTAGCAAAATTAGAAATGAAAAGGGAGAAATAACACCAGAAATTTAGAAAATTTTAAATATCATCAGATCCTACTATTCAAGGCTGTACTCAACAAAACTTGAAAATCTGGATAAATCTAGACAAATATCAGGTACCAAATTCAAATCAGGATCAGAGAAACCCTTTAATTACTTCTACCACTGTGAGGAGCCGCCCTCACGGTCACCAATACAAGATGGCGCTGACAACACCATTGTCACCATTGCTCATGGTGAGTACGCTCAGGCGTCAGGGTATCTTTCCATTACCTGAGCCCTGCCTCTCCAATGGCGTCATCAGGCTGATGGTGGGCAGACAATTCAGGTGATTCACGTCTCCAACCGTACTTCTAACCATACTTTGCAACCTATATAAGGGAGGGGTTTTCTGCTCTCTGGGTCTCCTGTCTTGAAGCTGTTCATCTATCTCTGGTGATGTATTAAAGCTTTACTGCAGAAAGATCTGTGTGTCCTGCATGCGTTCTTGCTGTCAAGATGGTAGCGCAGATCATCTGGTGCCATAAACCCAGGATCAACATCGCTGGCATTGAGGAGAACCCCTGGAGACGGGGTGGATACAGAACTGCAGGGAAAAGGTAAGTTTGGAGAGGTATGTCTCATTGTGACCCTCTTATCCCTATTGATTTTGGTCTTAATCTAGATGCACCCTAGGAAGGGGCATTAGAAGCTCTAGTCTTGGTTGCCCTGGCCCTCATTCTGTTTCTTATTCTGTCCATCGAGGCTGGTGCTGAAATTTGAGGTCCATCGAGGCTGGTGCTGAAAAATGCGGTGTTGTCAGTCCGACGTAGATAAGTGGCAGCACTGAGGTATCTTCTAAGCCTTCCATAGATAAGGGAGCAGAGAACTGTGTTTACTTTCGCTTTGCTTAAGGAGTACTATAAATGGGGTGTAGATCAGGAGCAGGGACTCACTCTATCATGGCCTCCTCACAGTCAGTGATCACTGCATTACAGGCAGGTTGCCTCCAGTACGCTGCAGAACTTTGTTAAGGAAGTGGATCACATTTCTCCCTGGTATTATTGTTCGGGGTCTCTAACTGTAGCCTTATGTAGTAAGCTAGGAAGTGACCTTGACCTTAAGCATGGAGAGGGAGACTTACGCCTGGGCACCAAGGCATTTGGAAGCTGATATAAAACTGTCTAGAGGATGAAACCTGCCAAACAGCCAATGTGGAGGGACAGGGAATACTAGAAGAGGTTCAAGACAGTATGTCAGAAACATAACAGAATGAGAGAATGGGAGCTCGAAAAAAGAAAGACATGTCTAAGAAAAGGGCCCTCCCCGGGATTCAGAAGGAAGGGGAGAGAGAAAAGAGGGCAGTAAAACTGATCCCTCTACTAAGAAAAAGCCTCACATGTAATTCAACATTGCCTTGAAGCTTGGAGTGCTTGGGGACAACCCAAATTTCTTAGAACAGATAATGGACTGGCCTACACCTCTCAATAATTTCAACAGTTCTGGCTACAGAGGAATGTAACTTATTTAACTGGTTTGCCATACAGGGACAAGGCATTGTGGAACGTGCCCACCACACTGTTAAAATTTACCTTATCAAAAAGAAAGGGTGAGTCGATGAGGCTCTTACCCTTAACACTGAGAGTGGACATCTCCATGGTACTCTTTACTCTTAATTTTTTGAATATTGATGAGCAAGGCCACACTGCAGCTGATCGTCACTGTTCAGAACCAAACAGATCTAGAGAAATTATCAAATGGAAAGTTTTCTTAACCGGAAAATGTAGAGGCCCGCATCCTATTTTAATAAGATCCAAAGGAGTTATTTGTGTCTTTCCACAGGAAGAAGACAATCCCCTTTGGGTTCCAGAATGCCTCATCTGAAGGATCTCCCCTTCAGAAGATGTGGACAAAAGAGGGAATTCTGGAAACAATGATGGATACTGACCCTTCTACTGGAGATCATGGTTCCTAGAATATCGGGGGAATTGTGTTGGGGTATTATGTCTAACATTCTGCCCATGCCTGTCATGCACAGTGCACAAGTTTTTCCACATTTCTTTACTACTGATAGGGAGCTGGGACTTGCCTTTTTACCATTAGATGGACAAATTCAGGTTCTGATGGAAAACAGAACTTCTCCCTCAAAGGAAGCCTGTGCTTTGTAATGATCTCTGACTTGAAAGACCAAACGCCAGTGTATATCCTTATAAAATCAATCAGTGGCCTGGTTGAAAGCAGCTGCTTGGGGAACCCACTCTGAAATAATAGCCAATGCCTTGATAATCCAAGACTGGTGGCCTAGTCATAAATCCAGGAAAGCACTGCCCCAGCAACCCAGAATGGCACCCTTTTGTAAAGGAAGATCCTCGGAGGGCTCCATGCTTCCTTGGACTGGGTGCCAGGCCAGAAAACCCTTTTGGGTGGTTGAAGGATTTTTTTTTCCTTTTCCCCATATGTAAGTGTAGAGATTAAAGAAATCCTTGCTGGACGTGATTTTAACTTCATGGATCCTGATCGGTCAGATGCTAACCCTTTTGATCAATGGTTACTTTGTGGGCTTAATGAGAGCTGTACCGATCTTTCACCTATGGCCATGATTGAAGGTGGATATAGTGAAAAGGGCCAAATGGGTTTTGAGTGGTAGGGCACTTTGAGTGCTGGTTTGGGGTCATTCGATCGGTCCTCCTCTAATACTAAATATAAAGCATTTAAAAGGGTGAATTATACTGTCACCCCGGTTTGTGTTTGGCCCCCTTTCTGTGGGTGGTAAGTAATAAAAGTTTAAATAATAATCAATTAGCGTTAGATTGCTTGCTTAATGAAAGTTTCTATACCCTGTGTTGGGATGCTACTAAGTATCCCTTTGCTTTGGTTACTCATGTGCCTAGATTTGTTCCAGTTCCTGGGGAAGCCTCTAGAATTTAAGCTTATTTAGAGAAAAGAGAGATTTTGAAATCTCTGCTATTATAGTTGGCTTGGTAGCAACAGCAGCAGTAGCTTCCTCTGTCACTGTTTCGGCCCTTGCCTTGTCTGCTACGGTTCAGACAACGCAAACTATAAAATGACCTTTAGGCAAGAGTGACATTGGCCCTGAACAGGCAGGCCATGGCCAACTCCCAGATACAGAGAGACCTCATGTTGGTAAACCAACGGATTGATCTGGTCCAAGAGCAGGTGTATATTCTTTGGCAAATGCCTCAGCTGGGTTGCAAACATAAGCTGCATAGCGTCTGTATCACCTTACTACAATTTTAGAATTTTACAAGAGCAGCTAACCTGTAAAAGGCTTTGTCTAGTTATTTGTTACAGAATTGGACCATAGAATTTGAACAGACACTCCGGGAGCTGAGGATCACCATCTTATAAGTCGATTCAACGTGTCTTGACCTGTCATTGATGGAAGGATTTTCTACCTGGATTTAAGCATCATTCTCCTACTTCAAGCAATGGGTGGGGGTGGGTTTGTTTGGAGTGGCTGTGTACAGTGGAGTACTGCTCCTACTATGGATGATCTGCAAACTTAAATCCTAAACAAGGAGGGACAGGATGGTAGTAACCCAGGCACTTGTTGCTTTGGAGCAGGGTGTCTCCCCCAATATATGAATATCGATGATGTTCAAGCAATAAGGTTGCTGGACATCCAGCTCCACAAAACCCTGAGGCGAGTCTTGCTGCATGGGTTGGAGCGGTTGTGCTTTAACATCCCAGGAGAGTTTTGGGGCTAAGCACTGAACTGGAATGGCGTTGTGGTCTAATTTGAGCTTCTTTCTGGGAGATATGTCATCTTTCAAGAGGGTTGAGTGTCCTAGTGTCCTTCCCCCAGGAAGGACAAGATGGTGCTCACAACACCATTGTCACTATTGCTCGTGATGAGTGTGCACAGGCATCGGGGTATCTTTCCATTACCTGAGCCCTGTCTCTCCAATGGCGTCATCAGGCTGATGGTGGGCAGACAATTCCGGTGGTGCACGTCTCCAACCATACTTCTAACTGTACTTCACAGCCTATATAAGGGAGGGGTTTTCTGCTCTCTGGGTCTCCTGTCCTAAAGCTGATCATCTATCTCTCGAGATGCATTAAAGATTTACTGCAGAAGGATCCGAGTGTCCTGTGGGCATTCTTTCTGGCAAGACTGTAGTGTGGGTCATAACACCCCTAAAGAATTAGAAGCAATCGTTAATAGTCTCCCAACCAAAAATAAGCCCAGGGTCTGATGGGTTTAGTTCAGAATTCTCTCAGATATTCATGGAGACCTAATACCAATACTCCTCAAACTATTATGCAAAATTGAAAGAGAAGGAACACTATTTAATATGTTCTATGAAGCAAGATTACAACTATACAAAACCTAATGAAGAAAGGAAACTTTATTCCAATTTCCATTATGAATATCGATGCAAAAATACTAAATAAAATCCTTTCAAAACGAGTCCGAGAATACATCAAAAGGATAATCCATCATGACCTAGTTGGCCTCCTTCTTATGATTCAGGGAGCGTTTAATACCGAAAATCCATCAATTAAATCCATTATAGAAAAAAAAAAACAAAAACAAAAACAAAAACAAAACAAAAAACTCAACTAGAAAAACCACATGATTATTCGATTAGATGCTGAGCAAATAGTTGATTAAATACAATGCCCATTCATAATAAGTCCAGGAAAGACCAGGAATTCAAGGCATACACCTAAAAAAAAAGAAGAAGAAGAAAAGAAAAGAAAAGAAAAGAAAAGAAAAGAAAAGAAAAGAAAAGAAAAGAAAAGAAAAGAAAAGAAAAGAAAAGAAAAGAAGAGAAAAGGAAGCCCAGGATTTAACTTTAATCTAAATGGTCCGAAACCGGAAGGAATCCCACTAAAATCTGGGACTGGACAAGGCTGCCCACTTTCTCCCTACCTATTCAATAGAGTACTTGAAATACTAGCCAGAGCAATCATACAAAAAAAAAAAAAAAACAAAACAAAACAAAACAAAAACAAAAAAAAAAAAACGAGAACAGATGAATACAAATTGGAAAGGAAGAAGTCAAAATTTCTCTATTTCCAGAAGATATGATAGCATGTATCTATGACCCCAAAAATTACAACAGAGAAAACCTAATCCTGATACACATTTTCAGCTTAGGAGCTGAATTTAGAATTAATTTAAACATAACAGTGGAATTTCTCTGCAGAAAAGACAAATAGTATGAGAATAAAATTAGGGAAAAACGTGCTTAATAGTAGTCACAAATAATATAAAATTCCTTGGTGTGACTCTGAGAAAGTGAAATATATGTATGATAAACACTTTAAGTTTCTTCAAGAAAGAAATCAAAGAAGATCTCTGAAGATGGTAAAATCTCCCATGCTAATGATTTGGCAGGATTAATATAGTAAAAATGGCTATCTTTCAAAAAGCAATCTGATATTCATTGCAATCACCATCAAAACTCCAACTCATCTCTTCACTGAGTTAGAAAGGGCAATTTGCAAATTCATCTTGAAAAAAAAAAACACCTACTATATCCAAAACTATACTCAACAATAGAAGAATGTCTTTTGTAATCACCATGCCTGACCTCAAGCTATACTACAGAGCAATTATGATAAAAACTTCCTGGTACAGGAATAGTGTTAGACAGGTAGATAAATGGAAAAGAACTGAAGACAGAGAAATGAACCCAAACTCATGTGCTCACTTGATCTTTTACAAAGGAGATAAAACCACCCAGTGGAAAGAAAATGGCATTTTCAAAAAATGGTGCTGGCTCAACTGGCAGTTAGCATATTGAAGAAAGCAAATTGATCTGTTCTCATCTCCTTGTACAATGCTCAAGTCTAATTGGATCAAGGAACTGCACATAAAACCAGAGACACTGAAACTTATAGAGGAGAAAGTGTGGAAGAGCCTCGAAGACAAGGTTAAATGGGGGATATTCCTGAACAAAACAGCAATGGCTGTTATTATAAGATTAAAAATAGACAAATGGGATCTCAAAAATTGCAAAACTTCTGTAAGGCAAGGGGCACTATCATTAGAACAAATCGGGGAAAAAGTCTTTATCAATGCTAAATCAGATAAGGGACTAATATTCAATATATACAAAGAACTCAAGAAGCTGGATTCCAGAAAATCAGATAACACTATTTTAAAAAATGGGGACAGTTCTAAACAAAGAATTCTAAATTAAGAAACACTGAATGGCTGAGAAGCACCTCATAAATGTTCAAAATCCTTAATCATCAGGGAACAGAAAGTCAAAATAACCCTAAGATTCCACCTCACAGAGTCAGAAGGGCTAAGATCTAAAACTCAGATGACAATAGTTGCTGGTGGGTATGTGGTGAAGTAGGAACACTCCTCCATTGCTTGTGGAATTGCAAGTTGGTACTACCACTCTGGAAAGCAGGTGGGGTTTCCTCAGAAAAGTGGTAATAGTTCTACTGAAGATCCAGCAATAGTCCTCCTGGGCATATATCCAGAAGATATTCCAACTTGTAATAAGGATACATGCATCACTATGTTCATAGCATCCTTATTTATAATAGCAAGAAGCTGAAAATAAACCTGATGCCCATCTTCAGAGGAATGAATACAGAAAATATAGTACATTTACATAATGAAATACTACATCACTATTAAAATCAATGAATTCATGAAATTCTTAGACAAATGGATGGATCTGGATGATATGTTCCTAAGTGAGATAACACAATCACAAAAGAAAGCACATGATATATACTCACTGATAAGTGGATATTATCCTTGAAGCTCAGAAAAAACAAGGTAAAATTTGCAAAACCCATGAAACTCAACAAGAAGGAAGACCAAAGTGTGGATATGTCGTTCCTTCTTAGAATTGGGAACAAAAGACCCATGGAAAGAGTTACAGAGAAAAAGTTTGGAACTGAGACTGAAGGAATCCAGACACTGCTTCATTCTGTGATCCGTATCATAAACAACCACCAAACCCAGATACTGTTGAAGAGCCAAACAAGAGCTTAGGGACAGGAGACTGATATAGTTGTCTCCTGAGACGATCTGCCATTTCCTGACAAATACAGAAGTGGATGCTCAAAGAAATCCATTGGACTGAAAACAGGGTCCCTAATTATGGAGCTAGAGAAAGTATCATTATGTCATCTTCTTCATCATCAAAGTCCAAAAGTAATAAGTAATCTTCCTTTGGGATCACCATCATTTTCTTAAGAGCCATTCTTCGCTTAAAAACTATAATGTCTTCTTAGTTAAAAAAATGGAAAAAAAAGAGAAAAAAAAATATGATCTTCCTCCTTCATTTAACCCTCAGAAGCTGTAGGAAATGCAGATCGGGACGTTTTTCCTCACATAGTGGCCTCTTGGGACTGAGATTTCCCTCCAGTCACACATCCTTTAACAGTCCAATAACCCTGATCAGAGCTGGTTATCTCTTCCAGGTCACTCAGAAGTGAACTCCTTCACAACCGCACCTTTCCTTGCTTGTCTGCTCAATGGGAAAAACAAACAAACGAACAAACAAACAAAAACAAACAAAAACAAAGCAAAACAACAACAAAGCAAAACAAAAACAAAAACCAAAAAAACAAAACAAAAATAAAACAAATAAAAAACAAAACAATAACAAAAATAAATAAAACAAAAACAAACAAACAAACAAACAAACAAACAAATAAAACGTTATCAGGAGAGACCCACATGTAGTACTCTGAGGACCCTTTGTGATGCCAGATGGAGAAAACAGGTCTCATCCAGGGATATCACCCTTTGGCTGAATATACCCTGTGTATGCTGTCATGGAGTACCAGGCACCATTGATTGGAAGGGAGTTCTCAGGAGGTGGAAATGAGCTACCATCTTTAAGACAAATGATTTCCAGTTTCTAGGTTAATAAGCATTTGCAGACTTGAAAAAACATGAAGAAATATGTAACATGAAAGTACTGGAAATGGCACTACTAATTTCAACTGTAATATTTTTGTTATTTATTTATGTGCATAAAAATTAAAATGTGTGTACTTTTTCTGTATGTACATACCCACAACAGAAGAGTCCATGCTGTCCTAATAGATCAGAAGAGAACATCCAGATTCCCTACAATCCCTGGTAAACTCCCACCTCCACCTTCCTAGTACTGAGCTTGATTACAAGAATGTGCTAGGATGTGCAGGCCCTCTCTCCCTCACTTATGTGCTTGGATGCCCAGACCCTTTTTCTCCCTTATGTGCTAGAGTGCTCAGGACCTCTCTCTCACCTATGTGCTATGCCCTCTCTCACTTCTGTGCTAGTCTGCTCATGCCCTCTCTCTCACTTATGCCTCTATAGCCTACAGAGGCTAAAAGAGAGCAGTGATTCTCTAAAACTGTAGCTGTGCATAAATTGTAAGCCACTATGTGGGTGCAATGTGCCCGGTCCTCTTCATAGAACAGGTTCTTTTTGTTTGTTTATTTGTTTGTTTGTTTGTTTGTTGAGAGAGGGTTTGTCTGTATAGACCTGGCTGTCTTGGAACTCACTCTGTATACCAAGCTGGTCTCAGACTCAGACATTCTTGGTCTCTGCCAACCAACTGATGGGATTAAAGGCATAAAGCACCACTGCCCAAACAACAGTTGCTCTTATCAGCCAATTTTCCACTTTTCAACTAATCTAGTGTGTACTTCATGTATCTTTAGGGCATTTCTCTCATTTACTTTCAAGGTGGAGGGTGTTTCCACCAGAACAGGGATCCAAAGTGGGATCCGTGGCACCATGGCATGGGTGTTTATTGTTACATCCCAACATTGAGAAATCCATCAAGAATCATTGGAACAGACTTCAAATGAATCACTTGAAAGAATATAAACAAGAAAGGGGGGTAAACACAGACTGGGGGAGATGTATAAATAATCTGGTTTACCAAAGTTTTATTGAACCCAGTGATCTCTACTCTGATATTAGTATGTCCATAAGAGTCCTGGGAGGCATCATGTATTCCCCAGTGCTGAGCAAATCTTGAGATGCCAGTAAAAGAAGCCTTTACAACTGCTCCTCCCTGGATAAAAATCAAAGGATTGAATTCGCTACAATTGGCATTGACTCCTCAAAGCACCCACTTGTGAAAGGAATGCATTCTAAAGTCCTGAATGAAAAATCTCTTTTTCATAACAAATTCATTCTTTGGGTCATCTGTCATGTTGGAAGAAAAGGAAAAAGTTTTACTCTGATCTGCCCAACAAGTGATGGAGGATCGACAATCAGACCAAGGCAGGATCAGACCTTCATCTTCCAAGACACATGAGGGGCTATTTTTGGTTGGTGGGGACGTTCTTTGTCTGAAAAGTTAGGTGGTACAAATGTACCATTAACCCAAATTGCCTCCTGCCAAAAGGTCCGATTTGTAAAGGTTATATCTACATTAGAATTATCTTGGGTTGTGCTCACCCAACCTCCTCGGTGCTCATTAAACCTCCCTAAAGCTCAGGCTGGGAGGTTGATACAATGTCCTTGTCCATTAATTTGAAAACATAAATTACCCTGTTCTAGTAAGGAGTGATTTTCTCCTAATGGTGCTCAAGTGGGATCATAGGGTAAATATGGCAAATCCACTGTTTTATTAGTAGTAAAGAATTTTGGAAAAACTATAGTATCATGGCGAACTGACATTGGTTTAGGGAAAGTCGAGAGAATAGCACATATCTGTTCACCCATTATACTAGGAACCTGAGACAAGTTCAGCATTGTCAGGATCAGGAACAGTCCTCAGGAGGTCAGCATTTTTGCACCATCCTTGATGAATATCCTGCTGGTGAGTCAATCCGGCAGCCAAAATGGGTTGTCTTCACTCTGTGGAAAAACACAAACAGCTCCCCGGGATCTGATTAAGATAGGATCCGGGCCTTTCCAGAGACCAGTTAAAACATCCTTCCGTTTGACCATTTCTTTTGGTCTATCTCAAGGTCTGAGCTATGTCGCTCAGCTGCAGAACGTCCCTGCTCATCAAGATTCAAAAAATTAAGTGTAAAGAGTGACATAGATACCGCTACTCTTGGCACTGAGGGCAGAGTCTCATCAACTCCCCCTTTTTGTTTTATAAGATAAGACTTGAGTGTGTGGTGGGCACATTCCACAATGCCTTGTCCTTGAGGATTATAAGGAAGGCCAGTCAAGTGAGTGACATCCATTTGATGACAAAATTGTTGAAATTTAGTAGAAGTATATGCTACCCCATTATCCGTTTTAATAATTGTGGCCTTGCCCCAGCACTCCACACTTCTAGGCAGTGCTGTATAACATGAGAGGCTTTTTCCCCTGTTAAAGGTGTGGCAAATATTACACCATTGCAGGTGTCAAAGGAAACATGTAAGTACTGATTTCTCCCAAAGGAGGAAATATGAGTGTCATCCATTTGCCAGACTTGTAATGGCCTGAAGCCTCGAGGGTTTACCCCTACATGAGGTGTAGGTAAAAATTGACAACTACCTATGCACATAAGGCAGAGGTTCACTAGGACACTGAAGCCAACAATCCCGAGGCTGAGCAGCAAGCTGGCTTTCACCAGTCGTTGTTGGACTTTTTCTGCACTGAGTAGCTTGCATTTTATCTTGCAGGTACCTTTCTCCCTTATAATGAACTGCTTCCTCCTCCAAGTCCGTTTCTACAGAGAAGCTAAGTCCTTCAACAGATTCGGAGCTACTAAGAGCTAGCTGCTTAAACTCATCTAGTGGCAGGTAGAGGCTCCTTTCCTTATGTGCCTCTCCAGCTGGATCTCCCTTCTTCTCTCCCTTTCCATCCCTTTTCTAATCTCTCCCAAGGCATTCTTTTTTTTGTAACTTTTCTTCTTTTTTGTAACTTTTCCTCGGCCTCAAGACACATGAAAAGGCCTAAATGAGCCTAAGCAAGCATACCATGGTGCCACATGGTCTATCTCCCTGACAAATCCCTCTAAGGTATTAGTGGCACATTTTAGGCCACACTGCTTCAGGACCGAGTGTAAGGCCACTATTATAGAATGCGAGATTCTCATACTGCCGCTGTACAGTCCTGACTGTGACTGAAAATGGACGCTGTCCAGGCACTGTCCAGTCCTGACCGTGACTGAAACTGGTCGCTGTCCAGGCGCTATCCAGGCCTGACTGGGACTAAGAACCAGTCAGCAGTGGAAGCAGTGGAAACAAAACGAAACTGAAAGGAAAAGTGCAATCGCTGTACAAACAATCAAAAGGGTGTGTAACTCTGGAGAAATTTCAAAACTGTATGTACCTTGCAGAGCCTTTCATCCCGCAGTTCTGATTCCGCCCCGCGAACAAGAGATCTTCCTTGCGCTGGTGTGATGGTATAAAGTTCCCGGGTTCTTCGGTGCCACTTATTGCATCCCACTCGACCGGCAAGAAAGAAGCAACAAACCGGAATCTTCTGTGGCAAAAGATTTATTGCTTACTTATCAGGAAGACCATGAACCGGGAAAATAGCGCTGCTTATATACCCAACAGCATGACGTTTCAGCACCTGATGTGACCTGACAGCTCCTGATTCATTGCTTGCCCATCACCCCACTATTATGCCCCGAGAATGGGCAGTGACTAGGAGTGAGTTCACTCTTGCAACTGCGTACAAGGCTTGTTTACTAGTTAGGCACAGGGGAGGCCAGCACCATCTTATAATGGTTATTGCTCGTGGCACGCACGGCTCTTCTCAGTGATTGCTTGCGGCATGCACGGGATTGCTCAGGGCATGGCACTACACAGCTGTCTATATAAAAATGAAAATGTAATAAGGATAAAAGTGATACAGGAGAAATGGGTAACAATTCAAGGAGGAGAAGATAGAGATGAATTTGCTAAAACTCATTTATGTGTATGTAGAAAGTTCTTACCCAACAAATTTAAAACAAAGTATGTAAGTAAGTAAGTAAGTAAGTAAGTAGGTAAGTAAGTAAGTAAATAAATAGACAAATATATATGTATGCACGTGCATATCCGATTGGTGTGTGTGTGTGTGTGTGTGTGTGTGTGTGTGTGTGTGTGTGTGTATGTGCATATAAGTTTGTAGGTATGTCGCACCTGTGACTAGAGGAATGCAATCATGCAGTATCTTTCTTTATGTCCTATGACGCAGTGTGTTGATTAGAATATCTTTTGCCCATGGTATGTGGCATTATTACAAGGTGTTGGCTTGTTAGAGGAAGTGTATCATTGTGTAGGCTTGCTTTTGTGTAGTGCTCAATCTCTGCTCAGAGACAAAAATCGATCTTCTTCCTTGCTACCTGTGGCCACAAGCTTCCTTCTGGTAGCCTTCAGACAAAGATATAGACCACTTAGTTCCTTCCCCAGCACCTCCTCTACCGGGGTGCTGCCATGCTTCCTACCAAGATAATAATGTACTGACCCTCTGAAACTGTAAGACAACCTCATTTAAATTTTCCTTATAAGAGTTGCCTGAGTCATGATGTCTCCTCACATCAATGAAACCCTATGGAACATAGGCAGTATGTTAGACTGATTTTTAATGCTTACAAGATAATTGCAACCAGCCTGCAAGCACAAAGTAAAGGTGATGAATGAGTTGCTGTATTTTTTTTCTCCATCTACCCAAGGGACTTCAGACACTCCCAGATATGCTGGACTGCACCTGGATCTTACTACATCACTAGAGGTGTTCCCATCATCTTTGAGATCTGAGCAAGGAACTGTGGGACCTTTCTCATCTAAAGCAACTAAATCTAAGGAAACAACTGTAGGGTTTTCTGCATCCGCTCAAGGTACTAGGGGGCATTCCTTATCTGCACAAGCCACAGTAGGAAAGCCAATGTCTGCAAAGCAGTCTGTGGGAACTTTGCCTCCCACTCCAGGACCTTTAGGGTCCACCCAAATCACTCGGATCTGATCAGAAGCCTCTGGGAATTTCTTCCCCTTCACCAGGAACTCTAGGCTCTTCTTCTTCCATAGAGCCTTCTGGACATTCCCTTTCTGAACAAGCATCTCTAAATCTGTCCACAACTAGGCAAGGGAGTATACAAATTATGCCGTCTTCTCCAAAGACTGCAACATCCAACTTATTGCCAGAAATTTATGAGGTTTTCTCCCCTTTCTGAACCTTCTGGACAAAGATCCCCAGCTTCCTCAAGGGATATTGGGCCGTTACTACCTATCCAAAAATCTCAAAAATCCATTTCATATTCACCAGCAGATGGGAATCACTCACCATCTGTACTAGGATCTCAGGAGCATCCTCTATCTAGTAAAGACTCTCAAGGATATGTGCTATCCTCTCAAAAGTGTAAGGACTTTTCCACAACTGCAGAGGGTATTTTGCCTGTGCAAAGTTTCTTGTCATCCACACGAAAGAATCTAGAACCTTCCGTAGATACCACAGGGATATTGGTCATGGGACAATGTAAACACACAGAGACTACCTCGGGCCCTTTGCCTCTAGTAAGGGAGAATTCTGAATCTTCTACATATGCTTTGCCTACTCTAGGACCTTTGCCACCATCACCTCGAGAACCTGGTACACATTCATATTTTACTCAAGGAGGTGCAGAAACATTCCCATCTAGTCCCGGGAACCTAGCACATTTGCAATCATCCCAGGTGTCTCTGACACATTCCATCTCAGCCCAGGCAATGACTCATCTCTCTGGATCTGCTGAAGGGGCTCTACTCCATTCAGCTCCTTCCCCAGCAGTTTCAGAAAAAAATGAATATTCTCCTTCTACCTGAGGAACTTCAGACACTTCCAGATGTGCTGAACTGCACCTGGATCATACTACATTATTTCAGGTGTCGCCATCAATTTTGAGATCGTAGCAAGGATCTCTGGGACCTTGCATACCTGAAGGGAGTAAATCTAAGGAAACAACTGTAGGGTTTTATGCATCTGCTCAGGGCACTAGGGGTCATTCCTATTGGCACAAGCCAAAGTAGGAAAGTTCATGTCAGCAAAGTAGACAGTGGGAACTTT
This sequence comes from Mus musculus, assembly GCF_000001635.26. NCBI lineage: Eukaryota > Metazoa > Chordata > Mammalia > Rodentia > Muridae > Mus > Mus musculus. The sequence goes on along the minus strand of NC_000087.7, from coordinate 17,940,721 downwards.
GCCTCCCACTCCAGGAACTTTAGGGTCCACCCAAATCACTCGGGTGGTCTCAGAGTCTTTGCCATCTGATTAGAAGCCTCTGGGAATTTCTTCCTCTTTACCAGGAACTCTAAGCTCTTCATCTTCCATAGAGGCTTCTGGAAATTACCTTTCTGACCAAGGGTCTGCAAAACTGTACACAACTAAGCAAGGGAGTGTAAAAACTGTGCCATTTTCTCCAAAGACTGTGCAACATCCAACTTATTTCCAGAAAGGTATGAGATTTTCTCCCTTTTCTGAACCTTCTAGACAAAGATCCCAACTTTCCTCAAGGGACTTTGGGCCATTACTACCTAGCCAGAAATCTCAAAAATCCATTCCATGTTCACCAGCATATGTAACACATTCACCATCTGTACTAGGTTCTCAGGAGCATCCTCTATCTAGTAAAGACTCTCAAGGATATGTGCTAACCTCTCAAAAGTGTAAGGACTTTTCCACAGCTGCAGAGGGGACTTTGCCTGTGCTAAGTTGTTTGTCATCCACCTGAAGGAAAATAGAACCTTCGACAGATTCCTCAGGGTATTGGACTTTGGGCAATATAATCACACAGAGACTACCTCGGGCCCTTTGCCTCTAGTGAGGGAGAATACAGATTCTTCTACATCTGCTTTGTCTACTCTAGGACCTTTGCCACCATCACCTCAAGAACCTGGTACACATTCATCTTTTACTCAAGGAGGGGCAGAAACATTCCCATCTGGTCCTGGGACCCTAGCACATTTGCAATCAGCCCAGGGGCCTCTGACACTTTCAAGCTCAGCCCAGGCAATGACCCATATTCTGGATAGGCTGAAGGGGCTCTACTGCATTCAACTCCTTCCCCAACAGTTTCAGAAACAAATGAATGTTCTCTATCTACCCAAGGGACTTCAGACACTTTCAGATGTGCTGGACTGCACCTGGATCTTACTACATCACTACAGTTGTCACCATCATCTTTGAGATCTGAGCAAGGAACTCTAGGAACTTGTTAAACTGAAGAATGCCATCTAGAAGTGACTAAATCTAAAGAAACAACTCTAGGGTTTTCCACATCTGCTCAGGGCACTGAGGGGAATTTTTTATCTGCAGAAGCCACAGTAGGAAAGTTCCTGTCTGCAAAGGAGACTTTGGGAGCTTTGCTTCCCACTCCAGGACATCTGGGGTCTACCCAAAATACTCATGTGCTACCAGAATCTGTGTCATCTGAGCAGATGTCTCTGGGAATTTGTTTATCTTCACAAGGAACCCTAGGTTCTTCATCTTTCCAAGAGGCTTTCGGACATTTCTGTTTTTCCCAAGGGTATCTAAAAGCCCATTTTTAAACAGGGGAATACACAAAGTGTTTCATTTGCTCAAGATACTTTGCATCCTCCAACTTCTTGTAAGACAGAAGTAGGATTTTCTCCAACTGCCCATCATTTTGCACAAAGATCTCCGGGTTTCCCAAGGGACACTCGAACTTTCCTACCTAGCCAGAAATCTCAAGAAACCTTTTATCCTACACCATCAGTACTGGGTGTTCAGAGGCATCTTGTACCTACTCCAGAGGTTCTAGAAGCTTTGTCATCTTTTCAAAAGCACAAGGAATTTCCCAGGGCACAAGAGGGAACTTTGCTCATGCAAATTCTTTTTTCCCCAAGCAAAGAAATCGAGAAAATTCAACATATGCCACAGGGATATTTGCACAATATGTAGAGTCACACAGTGCTTTAGGCCTTTTTCCACAAGTGAGGCAGGCTGTAGCATCTTCTCAGTCTACTTCAGCAAATCTAGGAACATTGCCACCATCATCTCCAACACCTGGTAGACATTCCTCTTCTGCCCAAGGAGGTGCAAAGACTTTCCCATTTGGTCAAGGGTATCTAGCACCTTTGCAATCTGCCCAGGGGCCTCTGAAACTTTCTATCTCAGCCCAGGCAATGATGAATACATCACAATGCTATGAAAGTTCTCATAATCCTCTGGGTCTTTCATCCTCAGAACAAGGGACTCCAGCATCTTCTGATTCTGCTCAAGGAGGTGTGAGTCCCGGTCTCTACACAAGGGGACCATACATCTGTCCACATGTCCACAAAGGTCTACCCAACATTCTACATCTTCCAAAAGGTTTTCAAGTCCTTCTTTACATACACAACGTATAGGAACTCACTCCACATCTACACACTACACAGTAGCAGACTCACCATCTTTACCAGTGTGTCAGGGATATAACCACCCTGCTCAAAATACAGCAAGGATTTTGAGATCTGACCAGGGATCTCTGAGGATTTCAGCAAATACACAGGCTCTGTAGAAACATTGCTGCCTCCCCAGGGGACTCTAGGATATTCATCATTTGCATCAGGAGCACAAAAATTTTCAACAGCTACCCCAGGACATGTGATATCCAATGACTCACCTATGGAACTTGCAATTTCTGCCCAACTTAGTTCCTCACTTTCTTCCCTAAGCCTTTTGGATCTTCCCTTTCCACAGAAGAGCCTTCAGACCTCTCTAAACCTACAGAGGGACTTTTAACTTCATTCCAGGGACCAAATGAGTCTTTGAATTCTCTACAAGGGGTTCAACAAACAGATCCATCTGCTTCAGATCCTTCAGGATCTATGCATTCTTCCAAAGGACCCATGGTAATTTCTTTATCTGATTGAGGAACACTAGGATCTATATCATCTGCCCTAGAGCCTTTGACATTGTCCCTATCTGCTCAAGGGAATCCAGGCCATTTGTTATCTGTTCAAGAAGCTGGAGGCCCTTGGCTGTCTTTATAGGGGAACCTGTACACATGGCAAGCCAGGAATATCCAATGCTTCACCATGAGCTTTGAAAATTTCAGCCTCTACCATAGTGAGTCTAGGACCTTCTCCATCTGTCCAATTGGATTTGAAAGAGTAACATTCTGTCTTAATGTCTCAGAGACCTTCCATGTCTGCCCAAGGTGTACTAGAAACATCAATATCTTCCCAAGGGCTTACAGAAACTTCCTTGTTACCTCAAGAGCCTCCAGGACACTGGTTCGAAAAGGAGGCTTTAGGATATTCACCATCCAATCCAGAAGATTTTGGACTTTCTGATTCTTCCCAGGACACACTGGAAATATGGGCATGTAAGCAAAATAGTACAGAAATACCATCTGTCACCCAAGAGGTCATAGAAACTTTGTCAGCCACACAAGATTCTCCCAAATTACCAGCTCCTTCACCACTTAGTCTAGAGGCAGAAGAACCTCTGACATATACACAATCCATTTCTAAGAGTTCAGAATCTGTGCCAGGGACTCCAGAAGCTTTGGCATCTGTGTTAGGGTCTCTGTGTCTTTTGAAACCCAATGAAGGTGCTCTGGGCCCTTTAGTATCTGAACAAGGGATCCTGAGAACACCAGCATTTCCCCAGGAAAGTCTAGAACTTTCTCAACCTGCCCAGGGGCCTCTAAAACCTGTGACATCTCACCAAGAAACCGTGGATACTTCTTTTTCAACAGAGTTTCAGGGACTGTCCCTTTGTGCAGAAGGGGACATTATTCCTACCCCTCCTCATGAAGATGGATGGAGAAATTTCTCTTATCTCAAAAAGAGCCCTAGACGTTTGAAATCTAACCAAAGGATATTGAAACATGTCCCAATTCCTGAAAGGGATATCAGATACTGCCTTTCAGAACTTGATGCCTTAAAATGTATCTCTTCTGCCGTAAGTAGCCTCACATCTTCCAAGTATGCAGAAAAGGAATCCAGTCCTACCTCTACTCCTCAAAGGAGCATCTCCCCCTTAAAATCATCTCAATTGAGTTTCAGATCTAGTATCCTTTGTAAAAAAGGGCTCAGTCATTCTCCTCCTCCAGGAGATTGCCCCACACCTTCTAAATGCGGAAAACAAGACCAAGCCCTTCCTCTGTAGATCAAGAGGGCCTGAAATCTGTGTGCTCAAAACATGCGGGCTGCAAACACTGCCATTCTTCCAAAATTTGGGTAAGAGATTGCAAATTTAAGAAAGAGGTGTAAAGCTTAAAACTATGACTAACATAAACTTCGCCACTTCTGATTCTGCTAAAGGAGCCTGCAGATGCTCACCATCTCATGAGGTGGGCCTCAGAAGTCCCCTACCAAGCCAAGGCATTCACAGACCATCTAAGTCTACTGAAACCCCATCAGAAAAAGCCCCTTCTGACCAATGGGACACCAAAGCTTCCAATTCAGAGCATGAGGTTGACAAGCCATCTTCCATCCTTACAGAAGAGTTCATGCGAACCACTCTTTCTCATGAAGACAGCCTCAGGCATCACACCTTCCTCATGAGATTCCCAGACACGCTACTTCTACCAAAAGAAAACAGAGGAAAGCCTCTGTTTCCCAAGGAGCCCTGCAAACTTCCCCTACAGATCAAGAATGCATTGAGTCATCTCCAGATGGAGACAGTCCCCATAGAGGTGTGCAACACTCATCATCACCGCAAGAGGATATCAGCCATTCTTTTTCTACTAAGGAGGACTCAAAACATATTCCTAATGTCCAAGAGGGAGAGACAACTTCCAGAAGTGCAAAACGGGAGCCCATAGCTTTTGTGCCTATCCTATGGGCATTCATACCTCCAAAAGGGAGTACCACATTCCCTTTTGGAACATTCCCTGTTATGCGAAGATATGACAGACATACAATATCTCAAGCAGAGGATGTGGTACCTGCTCTCTCCTGTCCTTGGAGAGACCCATCATTACAATATGAATTTGGGTTCCCCCTTTGTGACCATTCTGTCCTAGGAGGCCACAAATATACACATCATTTGAAAATCAATCTCAACAGGATCGCACTGCAAAAGGGGAGTTGTAGTTCTTTCCTCTCCCCTAAAGGAGGTGTCGGACCTTCTCAATCAGACCAATGTGGACTCAGACTTTCCAGTTCTCACCAAAGGGACACATGCTTTGTGATCCCTGTTTCAGAAAGGCTCAGAATGCTTCAGGCTGAAATAGGTGGCCCCTCAAATGCTCCATCTAAGAAACTGGGCCTCACCGGTGCTTTTTATGACAAAAGAGATATCGAAAATGCTCTAGGAGGCTTACGACTTACTCCTTGCTTCTGACTTCCTCCTTCTGCCCAGGGACACACCAGAGCTTCCCAGCCTGCCAAACGGAACCTGTAAGGCAATCCATCTCAAGAGGGTGGCCTGGGCCCTACTCTCTCTTACTCTGTCATTTTCAGTTCTTTTTTGATACAGAAGCTGCCCTCATATTTTCCCTTTCTATGCCCCTTATGAACAACATGAATTTAGAACTTTTTCTTTTCATCAACTGTCTATCAAACTTACAATTTCCACTCCTAGCTGCCTCAGATGCACATTGAAGCATCATCTATGCCCCTGTGACTAAAAGCAGGACAAGAATCCCCTTTCTGATTAAGAGTAGCTCACAATTGTATCCAGAAGAATGTGCTATATAATTTTCACCTCATGAAGAGTATTATGTGATTCTTCTGAACATTGAGGACCTAGACCTACCTACTAGATCTGATCTAGTCCATGAAAAATCCACTCCCTTGATCTAAGGTGCACCAAGTGCTTCTTATTCTGATCTTCTGACCTAATTATTCCTGTCCAAGGATCAGGACCCTGGTTCCTGAAGTCCCAGAGCTTAAGAGTAGCCAGCACGTTAATAAACCCAGGAAATAGACATTAAGCTGACCAGCAAAAATGAGAAAGCCTTGCCATTTTTAGAAGTAGGCAGCAGATTTATCAGGAGAACTAGCTGGGAAATGTCTCCTAGCACACTGGAGATTGATTAAGCTGTTGCATGGCCTGCAAGATATGCGTGTTCTAGGTTCCCAGGAAGCCTCAATCATGAAATATTCAGGCCTTCTGTCCTCTCCACATCGACCCTTGATCTTGTACAGATACAATAGTCTTTGGCATTTCTACTTTCCCCAACATGGTGTGAACCTTTCTGCCTCTAAAGGATGGCATCCTTTATAGATTGTTTGTGGATACATCAACATTATCACTCTGTCAATGGGTCCTCCAAGTCCTGTTTCTGACACACAAACCTCAGAATTATCCCTTCAGCACCAAGAAGACTCACACTGTCCCCATGCTTGAAGTGGAGCTTAAATCACTCTCAGTGGCTCAAGGAGTCATCAGGTACACTTTGTCTAAATTAGGAATTTAAAAACACTCCAGGCATTCTTCTCTGGTAAGGTTCAGACCTACAGCTTAAGAACCACAGATCTTCTAAACTACTGTATGGACCAAGGGAACTTCTGATATGCCCATTCTGAACCAGGGATCCTCAGATCATCCCCAATAGCCTAAGTGACCTTCATCTTACCTGTCTAGAACCAATGTGCTGGGGCTGGAGAGATGGCTCAGCAGTTAAAAGCACTGACTTCTCTTCCACAGGTCCTGAGTTCAATTCTCAGCAATCACTTGTTGTATCACAACCATCTGTCATGGGACCTGATGCCACCTTTTGGTGTGTCTGAAGACAATGTCAGTATACCCACATACATGAAATAGAACCTATGTGACTCACAACTTCCACCAATAACTCAAGGGGGATTCAGATGTAACCCCTGAAATCAAATATGTTAGAAACTCCCCAGTATTGAAGGCAGCATTATCATATGAGAACCAGAAACCTCAGAATTTCGTTAATTTCCCTCAGAATTACCACTTCAGAACAAAGGTGTCACATAGGTCCTCAATAACTGAAGATGCCCTGATACATATGACATGATAAGCAAAGAACTTATCAACAGACCCCAACAACATTTTAAGAAAGCCACAATGTTGGCTCTTTTACTATCAGCATGCAATAGCATTGATGAAGATACAATGGGGACTCAGATGTACCCTGCTAGACCCAGGATAATTTATACCTCCAGCATAAATATCAACTCCATCACGTCAGGCCCCCTCAGATGTAAAGTATCCCATAACTTCAAGGGGGCTGACACCCAGTTGTTTTATCTTTTGAAGAGCACCTAAACCTTGCTTCCTCTAACCATAGTATCCCCTGACATTATGTGTATGCCAATGGGGTCAGCTGACCTTGAGTAAAACGCTTTATTCTTCCTCCTTCTGCACTGGAAGGGTCTGAGACATGCCTCTCTGATGAAGCAAGGTATAGAACTGACCTTGTGAGTGAGAAGTTTATCTCAAATATTCAGGCTCAGCTCTAGTGTACTTCAGGCTGAATCCTTGGTACCAAGAATACACAAGAGCTTCGGTCTTTGTTCATGGTGGACTCAGGTCTACCACTCAACTAAGAGCTTCTCCCTCAGACCTTATTGGTTAGGGAATACACTTTTGACCACCAAAAACAAACAAACAAACAAACAAAACAAACCTCACAGAACTCCAGATTCAAGTCCCATGGCCAATGTATAAAAACCTCAGCCTGGATTCAAGGCTCTCTTTAAGCTGGTCATCAGAAAGGTAACTGTACACTACACCCACACCTGTGTGCTTTCTTGTAAGTTTAATAGGCAACAAATCCAGGGACTTTGAGCCAACTTGTCAGAAGAAACCTCAGATTGCTGTCAAATCTTCATGGAGTCCTAAGAGATAAGAATTTTTTAGAGTTCTCTGAAGATATGGAGGCCTGGAGTGCCTGGAACAAACTCCTCTACAGAAGGTGAACAGGGCAACTCCCCTACTGTCCAACAGGGTTGAGGGACTTTCTACTTTCCAAACCTATAGTATTTTCCTTCCTGTGATGATCAAGGTCATAAAATGTACACCTTTGATGCAATGGGCAATCATAAAAATCCCTTCCGTTCAGGAACCCATGGGATATTTTACCCCTGACCAAGGAGAATTGCTCCCTCTGCTCAAAGTTCACAGAAATCAAGAGGAGGAGGCCAATCCTGGAACCTTATGCCACTTCCTTGTGTATAGTCACATGACATTGTGTGAAATCATCATTCTAACTCAGTTCTGGTTGGTTGAACATAATTCTTAGGAGGCAATCATGCTGAGGATACAATCCGAAGCTTTTCATGAATCATGGTATCTATATTTGGTGCCTTGCTAATTCAGCTAAGGATATGGATACCCCAGGCTGTGAAGAACTGTCAGAAGTTGTGTCAATGCTAGAACCTTATGAGCTAAGGTAAGCAAAATAATTTTTGCTCAAAATATTATGGGGAATTTATACTATGATCATCTCCCCTGTTACAAGGATATCAGCAACTCCTTTCTCCCCAGGGCTACTCACTTCTTCTACCTTTACTTAAGGAGGCATCACATATTCCCACTGAAGCAAAGGGAGCCTCTGATCATACCAGTTTGTCCAAAGCAGGCTTGGACATTCATTTAGGTCGAGGAATCCCACAAAGCTTGCTGATATTATGGACTGAACCTTAGATGTTTTTCCTATTGTTTCCGAGGTTTTTCCTTCAGTCAAGGTAAACTCTAGGTTCAAAAAGGTTTCAATGAAGAATCTTTGACATAGATACTCTGTCAAGGAAGAATCTTTTATTTTATCTTTGAATTAGGGAAATATAGACTCACCCTTAAATTTGACCGGGGATTAATACAAATTCTGCTGTTTATGGAGCCTACAGAAAAGCCACTGACATGAAAAACTCAAGCCAATGTTCTTTTTTTTTCTTTTTTTTTCTCCTCAAGGAAACTTTAAATCAACTTCTCTTGACTATGCTTACCTCAGAAAATCCACTTTTATCCATAGAACCATGAAGTCTATTCCTCTAGGAGGTCCTAAAGTTTCCCTTCAGACCTGGATGGCCAGGCATGCTCAAATTAAAGAAGGGATGCCAAACACTCTGAAATGATGTCCTGGGACATGACAGTAATTATATGAACCCTAATCTAATTTTTAATTTTAAGCCTGTCACTTGAAATGGATCAATTCCATTTTGGTGCCTATGCCTGGGATGCTGCTGTACAGCTTATGGAGAACATAGAGCTAGAGTTTACCAATCAATTTGTAAGAAAAATGCTCTGATTGTTGGCAAGCAAAACTCAAAGTCTCAGAACACATGGGTATTCTGGACTATGAGGACATTTGCACTTGATAAGTTATTTTTGACATCTTCCAATTTCCAAGGTAAACTTTTGTCTGAGGGATTCTGTGACCTTCCTTCTCTTCCTTATCCACCCAACACGTTCTCTTTCTCAAAAATGACATTCAAATATATGAAGTATATATGTGAATGTATACTTCAAAGTAGTTTTATACCTAGCTGGTCAGCCATATTTCCAAAAGTGACTCCTTCTGTAAACAATGTACCCTAGTCCAGTCTGGTTTGAGGTCCCATAGTCCACGTTACAAATCAGAGCAAAGTACCTGTGCCATTTGCCTTTAGGCAAGTCAATAGAAATGTAATAACTTCATTAATTCTGCCTAGACCTGGATAGATGAACAAAGTCGAAGAAGTATACTAGCCAGCAACAGTCATTGAAAGCCTTTGGAAGAAAAAAAATATGTTGCTGCCATGTTTCTTCTGAATGAACACAAACTATGAAAATACAAACTCTGAATAAGAACTGGAAACTTATGATCATGCCTGGAAACATTATCCACTGTATAAGGTACCAGGGACCTTTACCTTTGACAGAGGTGTATATGGCAATTTCACATTCTGCCTCAAGAGGAGTCTGCCCTCCTCTTTCAGTAGGGCCTTCGAGATTTCCTCTCTTACATGGGGCACACATTTCCCCATCATAACTCATTTTTTTTTCTCACTACACTTAATAGAATGTCAGAACTCTCCTAGGGCTAACATTGCCTTAGACCCTATTGGTCAAATGTCACCTAAAACATGTATTATGCCTTATAGCGAATATTCCTAATCCTACCAAGTAGCTTTGAATCATTTTTCCTTAAAGGGATGTGAGACCATGGGAGACTTATACCACTCATTCTACATAAAAGAGAATCTAACATTCCCTGTTTTCCCAGTAGGAATCTAGGCCTATTGTCTACTTCAATTCACCAAGTGGATTTTAGAACTTTAGTTTCTGCAAAGGGGGTCCTGGGAAATCAAAGACTATTGAAAGGGCTCTCAGAACTAGCTCCTGTGTCAAAGGGGCGTTTCAGACATCTACTCTCTGTTCTAGGACACTTCAGGTCCATCTGTGCAATTATTGAACCACCAGAGATTCTCTTCTGGCTGTGCCTCGCAAATACCCCTATTAACTAAGTTTGCTTTAAACATATCCATACAATACATTCACGACCAATGACACCTCACATTTTCTATCCCTTTAGATCATAGGACAGAAAATAGAAATCTGAAATTGGCTCTCATATCCTGTGCCTCAAAAATGGTCATCAAAATGCACCATTCCTATCTCTTATTCACAGATGTGTGCAGCTGAGCACAGCCTCGAGGAAACATCAATGCTTGCATAACTACTTATGTTGGGAGATTGTTGTGACCACTGACTGGACTCTCAAAGATGTTACACAGGGTATGCATAAGGGGGAAATACTTGGAAGCTAGTGAGGCAGAGGCTGAACATTCCTCCAGTACCCAATGAAGCCTAGAAACTTCCCCTGTTGACCATGGGTGAACTGGATTTTTCTGACCTGCAAAATATGACTGGGGACCTCTACTTTAGGAACTAAGACATTCACGATTTCTTCTCTGTTGAAGGTGGTCTTGGAACTTACCATTCTGAGAAGAGGTTTTCATAACTCCTCTGTTCCCCAGATTCCTCTCACACTCCTTGTTTTTTGAAGTAGCCAAGAGAACTAACCTGGGTGAGGCTGAGTGAGGTTCAGTCTTTTCCTTCCCCCAAAATTTGGCCTTGGATCTTGTCCATTTCTGCAAGGGAGGGGGGCGTTAACCACTGTGTTTGACCAAAGGAAGGTCACACTATTCTTTATTCCTAAAATGCCATTAAATATGCTCTTTTGAATAATAGTGCATGGTGCTTTGTATCCTCAAGCATTCACTTATGACCTTGAACTATTTCAAATGTATATTCTCTAATTAAGTAAGATTCAAGCCTTTCCCTTTTATAAGGATGACAGGGGAAATATATTGTTTTTCTCTGGTTTGTGGTCCCAGGTCATTCATATATATATATATATATATATATATATATATATATATATATATATATATATATATATATATATATATATATATATATATAATTATTGACTGGATCCTATGTTATGCTTTGCAATCCAATTGAATTGTTGTTGCCTATATATGTACATATTAAGACAAACTGAAGGCGGCAACCTAGCCAGGGACAGACATCCAGGCTGTTTGAAAAGGCTTGGAATGTTGTCTGAACTCACCCAGACTAAACACAGGATGTGGAACTTTTACCAACTAAGGAAGATTTGGAAGCTGAAGAGCAGTTGAGGGACTTCCTTTACTGATCAAGGTAAAAGGGACATTCATGCATAACAGGATGTTGCATGGCACTTACCCCCTCTCCAAGGTTTTTCTAATGCATACCATTGTACCAACCAGGTCTCATTATTTTCTCTTACTCCTAAGTGCCCAGTACTTCCTCTCTTCCCAAGTTACCTCAGTTCTTTGTTTTGTTTTGTTTTTCACTGAAGAGAATGTCAGACATTCCTCCTATGACTAAGCCTCCTGCAGACCTTCTCTATTTGCCCAAGATTGTCTAAAGTACTCATTTAGTGGAAATACCCTCAAACTTTCAGTTTCGTTGAAAGTGGGACTCAGTCATTTCTCTTGTGACAAGAGATGTCCCAAACCACTGCCTGCCAAATACAGAAGTGGATGCTCACAGTCATCCATTGGACAGAGCATAAGGTCCTCAATGAAGGAGCCAGAGAAATACCCAGGGACATGAAGGGGACTGAAGCCCCATAGAAGGAACATCAATATGAACTAACTAGTACACCCCCCCAGAGCTCCTTGGAACTATGCCACCAATCAAAGAAAACACATGGTGGAACTTGTGGCTCTAACCACAAGTGTAGCATAGGATGGCCTAGGAGGTCATCAATGGGAAGAAAGGACCTTGGTCCTGTGAAGGCTCTATTTCCCATTATAGGCAAATGCCAGGGCCAGGAAGCAGGAGTAGGTAGGTTGGGGAGCGAGGGGAGGGAGAAGGCATAGGAGATTTTCAGAAGGCAATCTAGGAAAGTAGATAATATTTGAAATGTAATTAAAGAAAATATATAATAAAAATAAAGATGCCCCAGACTAAGTAAGCTTTATGCCATTCCCACTGAAAAAGGTAGAATGATGTCCACTCACATGCAGTTCATTGTAGTACAAAAGGGGGCTATAATTACCTCCTTCAACCTCAAGGAACATAGACATCTAATTGCTTGCCAAGGGTGTATGTGCCATGGAGCAATGATGACAGAGACCTCAGGTTTGGATCCTATGGCCAAGAGGGTCTCATTTATTATACCTGTAGTCATAGGAGTTTCAGATATAGCCTCTTGGGATGCCCAAGAGTATTCATTCCAAGGGCACCTTAAACTTGACTTAAACTCATATTACCTCAGTGCCACTCTCTATTAGAAAGATTGCAAGGCAAACACAATTGCAACTTCACAGTGGGCTCTCACATATTTCTGAGTGTAGGGCAGAGGGCAGAACATAGAAAGAAAACTAATATGCATGTGATCTTCCTAGAGGTAGGTGTCAGAAATGCTGTGTTCCTGTCTCTCAGTTATAGATAGGTACAGATAAATACAACCTCAGGTCAGACAACCACTCTCCCTGTTGGAAGAGTGTGCTGACTGTTCCTTGTATTCTTCCCAATAGTATATACAATATATGGATAATGGAAGGTGGGAAGACTAGATGGAAGCAAACTATGCACTACCATTCTGTTCTCCCTCTACCCAAGATAAACTAGATTTTTCCCTTTTGCACAATGTGGTGACTTGATCCCGCTACTTGGTTAATCATGGTCTGAAACTAACTAACTTACTTTCTCTCTCTCTCTCTCTCTCTCTCTCTCTCTCTCTCTCTCTCTCTCTCTCTCTCTCTCTCTCTCTTCTTTCCTTCCTTCCTTTCTTTCTTCTTCTTTCTTTCTCTCTCTCTTTTTTATTTTCTTTCTTACTTACTTTCTTCCCTCCCTCCTTTTCTTTCTTTCTTTCTTTCTTTCTTTCTTTCTTTCTTTCTTTCTTTCTTTCTTTCTTTCTTTCTTTCTTTCTTTCTTTCTATCTTTCCTTCCTTCTTTCTTTCTTTCTTTTTCTCTCTCTTGCTTTCTGTCTCTTTCTTTCTATCTCTCTCTCTTTCTCGCTCTCTCCCTCCCTCATTCACTTTCTCTCCTTCTTTCTTTCTCTTTCTTTCTTTCTTTCTCTCTTTCTTTTTATTTCTTTCTTTCTTTCTTTCTTTCTTTCTTTCTTTCTTTCTTTCTTTCTTCCTTCCTTCTTTCCTTCTTTCTTCCCTCCTTAATTTCTTTCTCTTCTTTCCTTCTTTCCTTCTTTCCTTCCTCCCTTCCTTCCTTCCTTCCTTCCTTCCTTCCTTCCTTCCTTCCTTCCTTCCTTCCTCCCTCCCTTCCTTCCTTCCTTCCTTCATTCCTTTGTTCCTTTCTTTTTTAAGTATTTATTTATTTATTTATTATATATACAGTGTTCTCTATGCATGTGTGCCTGCACATTAGAAGAGGGCACTGGATACCATTACAGATGTTTGTGAACTCAGGAGCCCTGGGAGAGCCGTCAGTGTTCTTAACCACTGAATCATCTCTCCAGGCCCAGGTACTTTCTTTTTAAGCAAAACGGGTACAGAAGGTCATAGAAGTTGCAGATATGAACACATGCTACTCAACCTGTTTTCAAGGTATCTCACACCATCACCTTTGGATGAAGGGTCATCAGAATTTCACTTGGGATAGGTGGCTTTCATGACCTACTGCTGTTACCAACAATACCCAAAACCTTCCATTTCTGCCCAAGGTCAGTTATAATTATGAATGGAGTTTACTATTGGAATCTCAGAATTTTCATTTTTCCCAAGGGTACCAAAATCCAGGTATCCTAAGAGCATCCTTACATACATATGAGCCTCAAATATAACACTCCAATCATGAGCTTTAGATCATTTCGCTCCAAAGATGGTCTCTAGGAAATTATACTTCACTAATTCTGCCCTACATTAACAGAGCCTGAAACTTAGGTCATCTATCCTTCCTACCATCCTTCATGCAAACACCCATATAACTGATGATAAGCTTCAAGAGTGCTTAGAGACTTACAGTCATGCCTGGTGCATAATGCTTGTATTGCTGCCAGGCTTGCCAAGGTGTATGTGAAGATGGGACTCTTCTAAATTTTGAAGCAGTTCTACCTCTCCTGCTTAAGGTAGGCTAGGTCACTCCCTTAACCCTAAAGAGGTTGGGGACATTAAGCAGACTCTAATTCTGCTTTAATCTTCTACTCCTAAACATCAATACTTAGACCACTAATTTGTGTCCATTATATATCAAATGCACCCTCTGTATACATGAGGGTCCAATATCTGTCTTGTAAGCTTGATGGGCCTGAGATCATCTCTACTTGCCCCAGGCCCCAAACTTCACTTCCAGTCCAAAAGGTCTTCAATAATTACCCTCTCTGACCAGAAAGAATCACAAACTATTCTCTATCTGATGGAGGGCAAAAATTCCCATTTAACTGTGTCTCACTTCGAACTCCTCATTTGAAAGGGGCACCAGAATGAATCTTTTTGTTCCAGCGGTTCTCAAATTCACATCCTCTGTCGAAGAGGTCTATAAATGTCATCCAGTCATACCAGGGCTTCAGTGCCTCTCCCTCTCCCTATGGGAGCCTCAGACACACCACATCTAGTCATACATATTTCCTGTTCTCCCTCTGTCTATTGGGCAACAAAGCCTTCTCGAATGCCCATATTGGAATGAAATATTTCCTTTTATTTTCAGTGGTGGACTCATACCTACCCTCTCTTGTAAAGTGTAAATAGATCTTGTCCTATTGACTATGTGTGCCTGCTATATCCCAACTGTCTAAGATTACTTCCAAACTTCTTCCTGCTACAAATATTCGGGGACATTTCCCCATTCAAGAAAAGTGGCCTTGCTCTTATGTCATCTGACTAAAGGTTTCATAGACCAAAGATAACCATCCAACCTGTTGGAATACTGAAACAATTGCTGCCTGCTGTCCACACACGACATAAAATATGTGGATTTCCTAAATTCTGAAAAAAAGATTTGGAAGCTGATCAAGCAATACTGGAACACCCTCTTCTCCAGAAGGTATTTGCATTTTCTCCAATGTGAAATGGTCTTTCTTATTTATTGAAAGTAGCCAGAGATTTTACCCCTCTTACAAGTAGCTTTAGAATTTCACATTTGCAAAGTGTCACAGAAATGCTGCTTATGACCAGAGTGCATAAACTTCCTTATTCTCATGAAGTTTGCCACATTACCTCTTTGATGAAGGTCACAACTATCCTACTTCTGTGCAAAACTGCCCAAGCTCCTCCCCTATCTTACTTAGAAGATTTAGACATTCACAACTGAGAGTGCTCCAACCTGTGTGGAGCACAGTGTGTTTGAGGAAATCCCCCAGATTCACCATCATCCCAGTGTATGTCCTACCTATAACTTCTAATTTCCATGGTCTGGGAAGCACTGTTCTGACCTAAGAGATTTCAGAAAACTCTGGACTGAAATCTCAAACAGAAGAGTATCAAGGTAAGGGTAAATCCGATTACTATCTTTGTTTTGTTCCCTTAGACATAGACATCCTGGCCTCCATGCAGAGGAATGTGTGGATGGACATATATTTAAGGAAGACACTAAACCAGAAACTACTACATTACACCCTCTCAGAAGACTTCTAAGATTGTTGTCATGCCTACCAGAGACATTCAGATGATGTGTATTCTTGATTGTGATTTCATGTTTGGAGCTGATGAAGGAGTAAGTACCTGGAATGTCCTATAATTCTCAAGGTATCAATCAGTGTTCAATTTCTGCTCAATAGTGCTGCAGACAAAGGAATAACAGGATAAAACTATTCTATACAATCCTATGAAGCTCCTATCACCATCCTCCTATTTTAGAGAATCTTAGATCTATCACTAATCCTGAGACAGGCAGAAACAATTCTTCTCCTGCACATAGGGATACTGCATATGTCTCCCCTTACCCAAAGTATTCCACTTACTGTCTTTTACTGAATTGGCTTTTAGACTATACCTGAAATATTCCACTTTTCACCAAAGGATCTACCAGCCCTCCCTGATCTAATAGAGAGCTACAGTCCACCAATATCCAAAGGGTGCTCAGATATTCTAAATATTTCCCTGTGGGAGTAAACTTACTAAGTCTATTTAATTGGGCCTCAGATTCTTCTGCTTTGATCAAAAGGATTTCAATCTACTGACTCCTAGTTACCAGGGGTCTCAGATCTCATTTTCCCCAAGTGGTCATCAAATATGCCTTTCTGACCAATAATGACCTTGCAATGTTCTCCTCTGATGCAGACACGTAGACACGCCAACTCCAATTTTAACTCCCAAATGGACCTCCAGACCACCCAAGCTTAAAGTACCTGAGCCGAACATTAAGAAGTACAGCCCAGAACAAAAGCTCATTTCCTCAAGGCAGAAACTAAAATGATGTACTCCTCACCATTCATACCTAGACCCAGGAGATACACATATGCCTGAGAAGAAGAACTAGTGTGGAACTGTCAGCCAGGTTTTTGATGAGTACTCAGACTGCTTCCTGATCTGGCACCACATTTACTACAGTGGACAGATGCTCTAGACTCTGATGAGGAGTTGCTAGCTGTTAGGAAGAACCTGGAATGGGCTCCACTGCATGAGGTAGGCTGTGTCTTTGATCTCATGTCAAGGAAAGAACATGCAAATTTGAACTCTACCCAACCAAACATACTAGTTTACCTGTACAAAGGGGTTTTAGATTTCCAATTTCTCACAAAGATTCCCTCGTGTATTTCCCCTCTGACCATTGATGTCCTATCTATTTTTCATGGCTCATAGGGTCTCATTTCTTCCCAATGTCCAATACCTGCTCACTTCTGACCACTAGCCATACATCTCTGATTAGTGTTGGGGGTGTTCTCGGTATGACACTAAGTCCAACAATAGTGCCTACATGCCATTTCTGAATAATTGGATCTTAAATTCCACCTCTGTCCAAGTGTACTTCAGAAAGACCTCTGTCATTACATAGGGTCTCTATAGTAGCATCTTTATTCAACAGGCCTCTAGTTGTACCTTCTGGCCTAAGCAGGTCTTATACTTCACTTAAAGAGATGCCAAATTTACACAATGTAGACAAAGGCATTGAGCATTCTCATACTCATCAATATAACATTCCTCCCCTCAGGTTTGAAGTCTCCAGAGCAGCAAGGGGAGTGGGGAGTAGAACTCATCATCTTTAGGTCACTCATCATCGATGGATTGTTTCCAAACTTAGTATACAGACATAGATGGTTGAACACAAACCTGTCAGGCTGATAAAGAACTAGACATCTACTAACGTCCTTGGAACAATGTTCAGATGGCTGCACATCCTCCTGAAGATGCCACGGATGACATTGTTCCTTGTGATTGTTGTTCTCTTTTTGTTGTTGCTGTTTTCTTTTAACTTTTGAAGAGGATACTTTATTAGTCTGTTGCTATGTTAGTCATCTCCTGGCATTAGAAACCTACATGCCACTGCTTAAATGTTTTACATTTCCTACTCTTTTTGGAAAACACAATGTATGCACATCATTTTTTCCTATTGTTTCAAAGACATACCACTATGTAATTCAACTTTACAATTATAATCATTTTGACCAATATTCACATCAATATAAATTTTATGTGTAAAATTCTTCCTGTGCTGTGTTATTTTCCACCAGGTGACAGTTTCAATTGAGGTCATTTGGAAGATCGTTCCTTACTATGTGTCTTTAAAAGATATATTTTGGAGCTGAGGGGTATGGCTGAATATCTTCTGCACAATAAACACCTTCTGTAACATTACTATCTAGTGGATTATAAGTATCAGGTTGTACACAGTAGTAACTAAAATAATGAACAAGTTTGAGAAAGATTTTAGGGTGTAATCACTCATAGTATACAGAGAAAAAGGAAATCCTAGATATTAATCAAATCTATGCACACCAAATGAAAATTGTGGGTTTTGTGGGTTTGTTTTATA
This sequence comes from Mus musculus, assembly GCF_000001635.26. NCBI lineage: Eukaryota > Metazoa > Chordata > Mammalia > Rodentia > Muridae > Mus > Mus musculus. Next base: position 17,922,595 of record NC_000087.7, on the reverse strand, counting down.
TGTCTTTGTAGTTCGAATGTCCAACCTTTATGTCTTAAGTGAGGATTGTAAACAATGCTCAGGGTGTGTGTGTGAATTAAAGGGCACCATGTCTTTAGTGTTTAGATTAATTTCACATATAATTATGTCTATCTGTCATCTATATATGTATGTATGTATGTATGTATGAAGTAATGATTGAATGTATTTATGTAGATATATATGCAACTATTTCTCTATCGTCTACCTATCACTCTCTCTCTTTCTATTTCTCTCACCCTCTTTCTCTGTTTATCACTTATGCATGAATATATGCATGCATGTAGCTAGGTAGGTGTGGTAGTTTTAATGTAATTGGTTCCCATTCTCCCATAGGATGTATTAGGATGAGTAACCTTGATGGACTAGGTGTTTCCTTGTTGGAGGAAGGGTGTCACTGGAGGAGGTGGGTGGTCTCACACATATTCAAGTTATGCCCAGTAGGGTTCTGTGTGTTTGCTGTCTCTCTGTCTTTCCAAGAGTAGCTGTGATAGAGTGTTCAATGATTCAAGGAGGGGATATTGGTTAGATGGCATATAAAGCAGGCAAGACACATTTACATACATGGTAGAAGAAGCAAGCTTTAAGAAGCACAAACAATCACACACACAAACACACACACACACACACACACACACACATTTGTTGGACAGTGCAAAGCTTCAACCACTTTCCATATATACACACATTTGGTGGATGGAACAAAGCACCAACTTTATTTTTCTCACACTGCTTATATATCTCTGCACAATCTTTCAATTAGTATAAAATTTATACTGGTTACTTTCTATTTTCTTCTAGTGAATAATTATGAGTATATATGAGGAAAAGCATCTTCTCACTATACTTTTATGATGAGCTATTTATAAATTATGTTTATAAATATCCAATATTATTCCCAAGAACCAACACACATTTCTAACTAAAAAACTTGTTATAGATAAACAAGTTGTAAGCAAGTAAGGTAATTTTTTTTCAGCCAGTTTCTCTTACAGGTAGACTGAAATTTGCTCTTATACAGAAAGGACTAGTTTTTATCTATCTCAAAAATTAATTTTTCAAAAATCTTAAAAGAATCACAAAACTAAACTTTTATATAAAAACCTATCATCTCTTTCTATTTTGAATCCTCAGGGTACACATCTGTTCATTAACCATATTTTTCTTAAATCATATCAGGAATCAGAGGGAGGAAATAGGTACAAGGAAATAATAATCATCTGAACACCAGCCTGACTTTGAAACAAAAAAGGCATTTTTTTTTAGTAATTCTTTCCAAGATCGTGGTTAAAGTATTAATCTGCATCAGCTGCAATCCTTGAGAAAGTTAGATCTAACTAACACTGTGGGTGGCAATGATATTGCCCAGTGAGGGGCTGGAATCCCCCTTAAATTTTCATACAATCCATAGATTATGAGTGATGTGATGTGAGGGCAGTAAGTAGAGAGAAACTCTACAACAGCATGAGTGGTAACAGAGTGGTACCAGCTTTTAAGTGTTTAAGAGTGGTAAGAGCTTTTAAGTGGTTCACCTCACCAAGAATCCATCAAAGCCCAGTATTTTGGAGGTAAAATGTACATACCTGGGAGCCCCTCTGCCATGCTTAATATTCTAGTAAAATTAAAAATAATATTAATTTCTCATTTAATAGACCCTGCTTACAGTCCCCCCAAATTTTACTGCGCACGGTTCTTTTACTACCTCCCATCCTCTCATTTTCAGTTCCTCCCCCTTTCAGTCATCATTCATCAAATACTTCTCTTTCAAATATCTCTTCCTACATTTCCTTATTCAACCCCATCTCCCTCCACCATGCCACCTGATCTTTTCCTTCTTGTCCACCTTTGTCCACTAATAAAATCCATTCTATTTCCCCATACGATGGCCATCCATGTATGCACCCAAGTCCTTCCTCTATACCTAACTTCACTGGATCTACAGATTGTAGACAGGCCATCACATATGTAATGTTGAATGTCTTAATGTTTCTATTGCTGTCACCAAAAACTATAACCCAAGCACAAGTTGAGGAGGGTAGGACTTATTTGGTTTACACTTCTTCATTGCTATTCATCATCTGAAGACGGACAGAACAAGAACTGAAATGGGCCAGGAACCTAGAGGCAGGAACTGATACAGAGACCTTGGATGGGTGCTGCTGCCATGCACACCAGTCAAGTCAGCTTGACAGGCCTAGACGCCTGGAAGTTCTCATGAGGCAAAGAGTTTCATGGAAGCTCACCTTCTGGAGTTTTGGAGTTCTCATTAACCCATATACTCATACCCTATTCCAGCGTTAGTCTGGTGTATGGATCCACATGCTCTCTTTTAGTGTTATCTTATTATAAGTGCTTTTAAAGATTGAATTCTGATATAGCTAAGCTTTCGCCAGTGTTCCAATGTCCTAGAAAGTCCTTGAGGTGACCATGGGCTTGGAATTCAGTAAGAATGGTGCCTATTCAGTGACATTCAGAAGTGCCTCTGGTATCATACTACCACTTTGAATAAAAGCTAAGTCACAGCCCTACACAGGAATTTATCATCATCTAGGAAGAAGGAAGTTTGAGACCTAAGGAGGAAGCAGAGTACATACTTAGAACTATAGATTGCTGAGTTCCACACATATACGCATATTTACAATGGCCTAGGGGGAAGGTGGACTATATAATAGACTAAAATAGGAACTATAGCAAGGGCATGAAGCCATTGACCCTGGCTTCTAAGATTAAGTGGATCTTTGGTGGAGCTCTTTTTGATCCCAGTTGTTAACAATGAATTGTATCCAAGGTGTTTCCTGCCAGACCTTCTGTGTTTGTATTCCTCCGTTTTCTGTAAGAATCCAGTAACCTCTTTGCACCTTGCTTGTGTGTCACCCAACTTCCCTATTCTCTTCTGTATAAAAAGTTTGATGCTCAATTTGACACATTACATTCAGATTCTACACAACCTCTCCTGTGTGTATCTATCATTTCATCCAACGCTTTGCCCACCTGTGACTAGAGATTCGTTCCACGCAGACAAAGGGGCCCAGAGTGTCTGCAGCATTCTGCTTAGTGGCTAGTTCCCCATGGTTTCATGCTTTCTCATGGAGAACTCAGAACCACAAGCACATTGATGGCAGTATCAACAATGGGCAGAAATACTTCCCAACAATCATTAATTAAGAAAATGCCCTGCAGTCTTGCCTGCACAGACCAATCTTATGGAGATATTTTCTCAATTGAGGTTCCCTACTCTCAGGGGACTTTACTTTGTGGCAACTTGACAAAAAACTATCCAGCCCAGTCAATGTCAACATATAAATCAACACATAGCATATTTATCTTCCTGGGACTGGGATACGTTATACAGGTTATGTTTTTGTTTTTTGTTTTTTTGTTTTTTTCTGTTTCCATCCATTTCATAACAGCTGAGTAATGTTCCATTGTATAAATATAACATATATGTTATACATTCTTTAGTTTATGGACATGTAGTTTGTTTCCAGTTTCAGATAATTATGAATACAGCAGCAATTAATATAGTTGAGCAAGTGTGCTTCTAGGAGGAAGAAGCACTTTGCAATACTTTCTGACCTATCAGGTGTCTGTTGTTATGTCCCCACCCATTTAATATCTGATTTTGCTAATTTGGATATTACCTTTTTTATTTTAGTTAACTTGGATAATAGTTTGTTGATCTTAGTGATCTTGTCAAAGAACCAATATTTGTTCCAAAAAAATTTATTTGTATTTTTCTTTCTATTTTATTTTTTTCCACCCTGAGTTTTACTATTTCCTGCCACCACTTCTTTTGGGTGTCATTTCTTCTTTGTGTTTGCGATCTTTAGGATGTGCTTTTAACGTGCTAATATAAGGTTTTGCTAATATATTTAACTCATTTTTTATTACATATTTTTCTTCATTTACATTTCAAATGCTATCCTGAAAGTTTCCTATACCTTCCCCTACCCTACTTGCCAACTCACCCACTCCTGCTTCCTGGCCCTGGCATTCCCCTGTACTTGGGTATATTATCTTCACATGACCAAGTGACTCTCCTCTCTTTGATGGCTGACTAGGCCATCCTCTGCCACATATGCAACTAGATACATAGTTCAGGGGGTTACTGGTTAGTTCATATTGTTGATCCTCCTTTAAGTTTGCAGACCCCTTTGGCTCCATGGGTACTTTCTCTAGATTCCACATTAAGGGCCTTGTGTACCATCCAATAGATGACTGTGAGTATCCAATTCTGTATTTGCCAGGAACTGGCGTAGCCTCACAAGAGATAGCTATTCCAGGGTCCTGTCAAAATATTTGCTGGCATATGCAATAATATCTTGGTTTGGTGGTTGTCTATGTGATGCATCACCAAGTGGTGCAGTCTCTGGATGGTCCTTTCTTTTTTCTCAGCTCCAAACTGTCTCTGTAACTCCTTCCATGGGTATTTTGATCCCCATTATAAGAACCAATGAAGTATCAACACTTTGGTCTTCCTTCATCTTGAGTTTCATGCGTTTTGAAAATTGTATCTTGAGTAGTCTGTTTGGGGGCTCATATCCGCTTATAAGTCAGTACATATCATATGTGTTCTTTTGTGATTGGATTACCACACTCAGGAAGATATCCTCCAGATACATGCTTTTGCCTAAGAAATTCATAAGTTCATTGTTTTTAACTGCTGAATAGTACTCCATTGTTTAAATGTACCAGAATTTTTGTATCCATTCTGTATCCATGTATTCTTCTGTTGAGCTACATCTGAGTTCTTTCGAGCAAATGGCTATTATAAATAAGGCTGGTGACTGTGTCCAATTCTAAGAAGGGGCAAAGTGTCCACAATTTGGTCTTCATTCTTCAGTTTCATGTGTTTTGCAAATTGTATCTTATATCTCGGGTATACTAAGTTTCTGGGTTAATATCCACTTATAAGTGTGTAAATATCATTTGAGTTCCTTTGTGATTGTGTTACCTCACTCAGGATGATGCCCTCCAGGTCCATCCATTTGCCTAGGAATTTCATAAATTCATTTTTTAATAGCTGAGTAGTACTCCATTGTGTAAATGTATCACATTTTTTGTATCCATTCAAATGTTGAGGGGCATCTGGGTTCTTTCCAGCCTCTGGCTATTATAAATAAGACTGCTATGAACATAGTGGAGCATGTGTCCTTCTTACCGGTTGGGACATCTTCTGGATATATGCCCATGAGAGGTATTGTGGGATCCTCTAGTAGTACCATTTCCAATTTTCTGAGGAACCGCCAGACTGTTACAGAGACAAAGTTTGTAGCTGAGACAAAAGATGGTCCATTTAGAGACTGCAATGTCCAGAGATCCATCCCATAATTAGACTCCAAACGATGACACCATTGCATACACTAGCAAGATTTTGCTGAAAAGATCTGGATATAGCTGTCTCTTGTGAGACAAGGCTGGGGCCTAGCAAATACATAAGTAGATGCTCACAGTCAGCTATTGGATGGAGCACAGGGCCCCAAATGGAAGAGCTAGAGAAAGTATCCAAAGAGCTAAAGAGATCTGCAACCCTGTTGGTCCAATAACATTATGAAAAACCAGTACCCTGGAGCTCTTGACTCTAGCTGCATATGTATCAAAAGATGGCCTAGTAGGCCATCACTGGAAAGAGAGGCCCATTGGACATGCAAACTTTATATGTCACAGTACAGGGGAATGCCAGGGACAAAAAAATGGGAATGCGTGGGTAGGGAAGTGGGGGGAGGTTATGGGGGACTTTCTAAATGTACATTCTAAATGTAATTGAGGAAAATATGTAATAATAAAAATATTAACAAAATAAATAAATAAGGCTGGTATGAACATTATAGAGAATGAATCCTTATTACACATCGGAACATCTTCTGAGTATTTGCCCAGGAGAGGTGTTGCTGGATCTTCTGGTAGTACTATGTCAATTTTCTGAAGAACCACCAGACTGGTCCAGGTCCCTGCCGAGTGTATTCTGCAAAGGCCCCAGACATCCAGCCACTTTCCCGGCCAGAGGAAAGGTGGTCTGCACGGGGCAGAAGTGCTTTTCCTGACCATGGGCAAACAGACATCTTGGTTCTGGGATCCCGCCTGGTGTATTCTGCACAGGTGAGAGTACGGACTACAGAAGTCAAAAGCTTCTTGGAGAGGCGGGAGCCACAGAGCTTCTAAGGCAGCCCCCTTTTCGGGCCCCAGACAGCTGGCCACTGTCCCAGGTAAAAAAAAGGGGTCCACCCGGTGTGGGAGCGCTTTGACTGAGCAACAGCAGCAGATATCTTGGTTCCTGGACCCAGCGGAGATTATTCTGCACAGACCCCAGACATCTGGCCACTTTCCCAGCCAGAGGAAAGGGGTCTGCCCAGTGCATGAGTGCTTTGCCTGAGCATCAGCTGCAGACATCTTGGTTCCAGGACTCCTTCGAGAGTATTATGGACATGTGATAGTGTAGAATACAGAAGCTAACACGTTCTGGGAAAGGCCAAAGCAACTCAGCTTCAGGACAGGTCCTGTTTTGGGCCTTCGTCTTCTGCCAGGAGGGAGGTCTTAAGGCCATATATCTGTGCACCTTTCCCATGAGTGGAGAGCTTGACTGAAGAGAGTGCTCTGACCACTGAAACTCAGAGGAGAGATCTAGTCTCCCATGTCTGCTGATAGAGGCTAACAGAATCACTTGAAGAACAAGCTCTAACCAGAGACAACTATAACAACTAGCTCCAGAGATTTCTAGATGGTGAAAGGCAAATGTAAGAATTGTACTAACAGAAATCAAGACCACTCACCATCATCAGAACACAGCACTCCCACACCACCTAGTCCTGGGAACCCCAACACAACCGAAAAGCTAGACCCGGATTTAAAAGCATATCTCATGAAGATGGTAGAGGACATCAAGAAGGACTTTAATAATTCACTTAAAGAAATACAGGAGAATACTGCTAAGGAGTTACAAGTCCTTAAATAAAAACAGGAAAACACAACCAAACAGGTAGAAGTCCTTAAAGAAAAACAGGAAAACACATCCGAACAGGTGATGGAAATGAAAAAAACCATACTAGACCTAAAAAGGGAAGTAGACACAAGAAAGAAAACACAAAGTGAGGCAATGCTGGAGATGGAAACCATAGGAAAGATATATGGAACCATAGATGCAAGCATCAGCAACAGAATACAAGAGATGGAAGAAAGAATGTCACGTGTAGAAGATTCCATAGAGAACATCAGCACAACAATCAAAGAAAATGCAAAATGCAAAAGGATCCTAACTCAAAACATCCAGGAAACACAGGACACAATGAGAAGGCCAAACCTACAGATAATAGAAGTTGATGAGAATGAAGATTTTCAACTTAAAGGGGCGGCAAATATCTTCAACATAATTATAGAAGAAAACTTCCCAAACCTAAAGAAAGAGATGCCCATGAACATACAAGAAGCCTACAGAACTCAAAATAGACTGGACCAGAAAAGAAATTCCTCCCAACACATAATAATCAGAACAACACATTCACTAAAAAAAGATAGAACATTAAATGCAGTAAGGGAGTAGGGTCAAGTAACATATAAAGGCAGGCCTATCAGAATTACACCAGACTTTTCACCAGAGACTAGGAAAGCCAGAAGAGCCTTAACAGATGTTATACAGACACTAAGAGAACTCAAATGCCAGCCCAGGCTACTATACCTGGCCAAAATCTCAATAACCATAGATGGAGAAACCGATGTACTCTATTTCTCCTTCCCTGTGTAACTTGTTGACAACTTTATGAAGTATTATAACTATCTCTCCTAAAATTTAACATTTTTTTGTTTCATATTATTAATCAGTAGTTTGAAATATGTACTTATTATGGCACTACCCAATGCAGATAGAAAATATTTATAACTATTATTTTTAAACAATATTGTGTATTTATGTTTAGGTAGGCATGAAATTATTAAGACAAAGTATTCTCTCCTCGTTCTAAAATCAGTTCTAGATAACAGTAAAATAGTTCCTATGATCTAGAAGTAAACACAGAAAAATAGACAACAGGAATATATTACTTTAAACCTAGATGATATATATGTACACAGTATATTTCAAATGAGTCACTAATCTTGTTGTCAGGGATCACAGATGTGTAATATGCTTGATTACTTTCTCTGCTAGTAGCATAAACAGAACTTTCTGCCACTATATAACATCAAGCCCTGAGAATTAAATTTTAGGATTGGTTATAACTTTATTTATTCATGTTCTATTACTCCAGTATGTGGTTTTTCAAAAAGGGTTGTAGTATCAAGTTTTTGACTGTAACCAAGAGTAATGCTACTTAACTGTAATATTTTAAATAAACTTCCTAAATTGTGGCATTCCATAAGGGAATAACAGACATAATCCTATCCTCATGCTTACCTAAACTTGTAATCTCTAATGCTTCCTCCTCCTATTATGTTGCATGTGTTCTGTCATTCCCTCCTTCCATAAAGGCTTCATCCTTTCTTACATGCCATGTGACACTTTGGGGTTCCTTATCTCCACAGATACTCCAAGTTAAACATAAAATTTAAAAGTTGAAGCTAGACCAAATGTGATTACAGACACGTAGCATTTCTCTTTATAGGCCTGAGTTAACACATTTACTATATAGTATTTTCATGTTCCATATACTCTCTAGCAAATTTAGTTACAACTGATTGCATCTCCTAGATATTTTGAAAACAAAAGCAACAAAAATGACTGAGCAAGTATCACTAGATAACCATGCTATCTTTTCTACACTCAAGTGTGATATAGGTGAGTCACCAGTTAGTTCTATTTTTAGATATTTTTAGCAAATTCCACACTGATTTTATCCTGGATGTACCAACTTAAACACCCACCAGCAGCAGAGCTGTACTTTATTCCCACATCGCTAATGCTTCTTGTCTTTTGTTTTCCTGATTGTACTCATTCTTCAAGGGATGAGCTAGAACTAAGTTTGGAGAAAAAAAAAGAGCCCCAGAAATTTTTTTGTGGGAGCCATAGCTAGTGTTGAAAGGAGTAATGTAATAAAGGGAATTGTTTCCTCGAGGTGAGTATCCACAAAGCTAATCCTGCAACTTGTGCAAAGAAATGTCCTAAGGATTAGTCTGTTTATAGCAGAAAAACAACATATCAAATTTATGAAAAAGTATTCAAGGAAGCAGGCAAGTTCTATCTAAAGCAGGCAAAAGAACTTGGCAAAATCCACCATGTAGTTCTTTCGTCAGATTAATGAAGGTTACAGAAGTACAAGAGCCATGGAGTCTTCCTACGTGGTTATGAAAAGACACTGAGGGCATCCAGGTTCCAGCGAAGTCCCTGAATAGATGCCTAGAGAGGCTTTTTGTGAAGGTATGAAAGGGAAGCCTATATTGTGATATAGCACTCAGGATGTAAGAAGGTCCACAGCTGTGGGATATCTCTCAAAGTAAGCTACACACAAAGAATGGAATCAGCCCAAGACAGAGAAATATATTGTAGACATGAAACTAGATAGGAAATGCTATTTAAGCCACAATGTACATAAATTTAGGATTTGGGGTTTGTCTAGCTAGATTTGATCTTGATTTTTCCAGTATTTCCTGTATATGTTTCTTTTCCTCTTATTTTGAATGAGAATGTATAATCATGTCAGTGTACTTTGAAAGTAAAAATGCTTTGAATTTGATTTTATATGGTGTTACAATTAAGAAATTGTAACCTATTCTAAAAGATAAAATATGATTGTAGTTTTATAGGGAATTTTATCTCATGTTAAGCATGATTCTGCCCTGGAAATTCATATACTTTATTTGCAGTTGTATATTGGATATAGGATACTATGCTAGACATAACTATTGCTTTCCTTTGGAAATTAATATAATATAAGGAGATATGATTGTATGTCTTATTGACAAGAGGTATACTTATGATGGCTAGTCTTGGTTGTAACCCTGATAATATTAGGAATTCCCTAAAACTCTGGGAATTTGGGGCACCTGTGAGAAATTTTTTTTCCTGATTTGATTATGTGAAATAGGAAGACCAACCCCAAATCTAGATCGTTTGTTCTGTTGTAGAAACAACTCTACAATATAAATTTCATTGATGTTAGTTTTTTAATAAAAGTGGGTAGCTAGGACTAAATTCTAGTAGTTACAATCAAGATAGTTTTTATGATCCTGCACTGTTTCTGTCTTTTATTACAGTGTTTCCTGAACACTGAGGTGGAGATTTGATGGTGACCTCCCTTGTAGGACTGAATGTTAGAAGGTCCCTCAGGCTTTACATATTATCTGGCTGCAAGTCTCTGTATTTGTTTCCATATGCTGCATGAGGATACTTCTGTGATGATGAATGAGCAAGATACAGACCTGTGAGTATAGCAAAATGTCAACAGGAGTCATTTAACTGCTATACTCCTTTAGTAGAATAGTAGTATTTGGTCTTTCCTAGATCCCTGGCATTTCTAGTTTCAGGTTCTTGGCCATTCAAGCATTGTTGAGTATGGATTCCACTTAATGATATCTGTGATTGTATATGCTTGGTATAGGGAATGGCACTATTAGGAGATGTGGTCTTGGAGTATGTGTGTCACTATAGGTGTGGGCTTATTACCTTCATCTTAGCTGTGAGGAAGTCAGTCTTCCACTAGCAGCCTTACAGATGAAGATGTAGAACTCTCATCTGTGCCAACTCTATGCCTGCTTGGATGCTGCCATGTCCCACCTTGATGATAATGGACTGAACATCTGAACCTGTAAGCTAGCTCCAATTAAATGTTGTCCTTTATAAGGCTTGCCTTGATCTTAGTGCTTGTTCACTGCAGTAAAACCCTAAGACAGCATCTTTAGAGCCTCTTTGTCTAAGAAAGTTAACTTTGGGTTTTTTGTTTGTTTGCTTTCCTATCATACAGGTTCTTTGTGTATATTATGTTTTCTGGTTTGGGGTTTTGATTAGATAGAGTATTTGAATTTGTGTTTCTGTATGTATATATGTTTGTGTGTGTGTGTGTGTGTGTGTGTGTGTGGGTGTGTGTGTGTGTGTCCGTGTGTGTGCATTTGTTTATTTTCTTTGGTTGTTTTGTCCTATTCAGTTAGTTTGGTTTATTTCATTAGTATTCTTTAGATAACTATTTGTTTCCTAAAAAGTGACAGACAGTAGTAATCTGGATTAGAGGAGAAGTGGGAAAGAACTAGAAGGAGTAACTGTTAGGGGAAACTGTAATCAGAAAATACATCTCAAATATAGCTTCCCCTCCCTCCTCTTTTTGAAGTCCTTCCAAGGAGCTCAACTTCCCCACATCCATTCCTCCACTCTTTCTCTTCAGAAAAGGAGAGACCTCCCATTGATATAAAACTGTCTTGTCATAACAAATTACAGTCTAGGAACATCCTCTCCTATTAAAGCTAGAAGAGGCAGATCAATCAGCTGAAAATGTCTCAAAAGCAGGCAACAGAGACAGGGAGAGACTGTTCTCACATTGTTAAGAGTTCCACATGAATCCCAAGCTACATAAATTTTACATATGTGCCAAGGGCCAAGGTCATTCTCATGAATGCTACCTTGTTGGCTCAGTGTCTGTGTGGCCCCAAGAACTCAGGTAAGTTGATTCTGTGAATTTTCTTGTGGTTTCCTTGACCTCCTTGATTCCAGTAAACCTTCTTCCTTTTTCACAGATTTCCTAAAGTCAAATGAATTTTTGGCTATGGTTCTTGCATATGCCTCCATCAATTGCTAGTTGAAGTCTTTCTCATGACAGTTAGGCTAGACTCCTATTAGCCAGTATAGCAGAACATTTTTAACAGTATCAAGGATGTGCTTTATTTCTTGGCATAGATCTCAAGTTGGACCAGTCATTGGTTGGCCATCCCCTCAATATTTGTTCTATCTTTACACCTGCACATCTTGTAGCAGGAGAAATTGGAGGATGAAGTTTTTATAGTAGGACTGGTGTCCCATTACCTCCATTGAAAATCTTTCCTGGTTACAGGAGATTGACATTTCAGGTTTCATTTTACCCATTGCAAAGAGGGTAAGTTTTTGTTACCCTCAATTCACTGTCTTAGATTCTGAGGAATTTCTATTTCTGTAGGTTTCTAGCTCATTCCAGAGATGAATTCCCCCAATTCAGTTGTCTCTTCCAGGACTCCCTACCTCAATTCTTTCCCCAACATGAATCTTCTGGTTTGCATCCAAACACCAACTCTTGTCCAGTGCTATTCCCATGCCAAATGAAAATGCCTAGTCTATATTCCAATCTCAGTGAGATATCATTTTTGGCGTCTTTGGATTACAACATGGTTATCCTTTATAATCAGTACCAACTTATATGTGAATATGTACAATGTTTGCCTATGTGGGTCTAGGTTACCTCACTCATGGTGATATTTTCTTGTGCCATCTATTTTTTGTACAAATTTCAAATTGTCTGTGTTTTTAATAGCTGTGAAGTATTCCACTGTGTAAGTGTATCACATTTTCTTTATTCTTTTTTTGATTGAGGGATATCTAGGTTGTTTCCAGTTTCTGGCTATTATGAATAATGTCTCTATGAACATAATTGAGTAAGTACTCTTATGGGGTAGGATGGAGTTTCCTTTTGGTATATACCTAGGAGTGTTATAGCTGTTTTTTGTTTTGTTTTTTTTGGTTTTGTTTTTTGTTTTTTTTTTGTTTGTTTTTGTTTATTTTTTTTTGTTTTGATTTTTTTTTGATACAACTACTCCCAATTTTCTGAGACGCCACCAAATTTATTTCCAAAGTTGTTGTACAAGTTTAAATCGTACCAGCAATGAAGGAGTCTTCCATTACTTCCACAACCTCAACATAATGTGCTGTCCTTCCTTGACTTTTTGGATAACTTTGGTTTGGAAGACGATTTTGTTTGATATTTGAATGGCTACTCCAGCTTTTTTCTTCAGACCATTTGCTTGGAAAATTGTTTTCCAGCCTTTTACTCTGATGTGGTGTCTGTCTTTGTCCCTGAGGCAGAATGTGCTGTCATTTAAGTCTTAGATGTTAACGATTCTGATGTTTGTAAGATAAAATCTCAGAGTCATATCATTTTTCATTTACCTTATGACTAAGGATAATGAACATTTCTTTAAGTGCTTCTCAGGCATTAGATTCCTCTATCAAGAATTCTTTGCTTAGCACTGTTCCCAATTTCTAATGTATTATTTGCTTTTTTGATATTTAATTTGTTGAGTTCTTTATATATTTTGGATATCAACATTCTGTCAGATATAGAGTTGGTTAAGCCATTCTAAAAGCTGACATATTGTTCTATTGACAGTGCCCCATGCCTTACAAAATATTTTCAGGTTAATGAGGTTTCATTTATTAATTGTTGATCTTAGTGGCTGAACTACTAGAGTTCTGTTTCGGAAGTCATCTCCTGTGGCAAAGATTTCAAGGTTATTCTCCACTTCCTCTTTTATCAGACTTAGTATATCAGGGTTTCTTGATCAGATCTTTGATTCATTTAGACTTGACTTTTGTGAAGGGTAATAGATATGGATCTACTTGTAGTATTCTACAAGCAGATATCCAATACTACCAGCATCATTTGTTGAAAATGTTTCATCTATTCCATTGTATAGTTTTGGTGTCTTGTTAAAATCAAGTGTTCATAAGTATGGATTCACTTCTGTGTCTTCACATCATTTTATTGATCAACCTATCTGTATTTATGCCAATACCATGCAGTCTTTATCGCTTCTTCTCTGTAGTACAGCTTGAAACTAGGGATAGGGAACTGGGGGAAGCCAACAGAAAGTTCCAGATTCCAGGAAACAAGAGGATCACAGGACCCTGCGGGGATGACATTAGGTGAAATCCCCAACAAAGGGGAGAGAGTATCTGTAGAAACCATATCCAGAGGTTAGGAATTGGGTCTGGTTGAAAGATGGGTGCCCTACCATTTTCAAAAATTTTAACCCAAAATTGTTCATGTTGAAAGGAAATACAGGGACAAAGAGTGAGGCAGAGTCTGAAGGAAAAGCCATCCAGAGACTGCCCCACATGGGGATATATCCCATATGCAGCCACCAAGCCCAGGCACTATTGCAGATGCTAACAAATGCTTGCTGAGAGGAGCCTGATAAGGATGTTTCCTGAGAGACTTTGCCAAATTCTTACCGACACAGATGTGGATGCCCTGCAGTCAACCATCAGAATGAGCTTTGGGACCCCAATGTAGAGGTTATGGGAAGGACTGAAGGAGCTGAAGAGGTTTGCAATATCATAGGAAAAACAACAATATCAACCAACCAGACTCCTCAAAGCTCCCAGGAACTAAAGCTTCAACCAAAGAAAACACATGGAGGGACCCATGGCTCCAGGTGCACATGTAGCAGAGGATGGCCTTATCTGGCATCAATAGGAAGAGAGACTGTTTTTAGGAAGTATACTGTTTATTTTCAGTTTATTTTGCGTCAAATCACTTATGTATACTACTGTATCTGAATAGCAATAGTTTGACTTTTTCCTTTTCAATTTGTATACCTTGATCTTCTTCCTTTCCTTATTGTTGTTGCTAAAACCTCAGGTGCTACACAGAATAGATACAGAGAATATATACTTTTACCATATTATTGCTTTTTAGGGAATATTTTTTTTCACTCCTTTAACTTTGATATTGGGTGTCAGCTTTCAATGTATTGGCTTTATTATGTTCAAACTTGTGACATGTATCCCTCATCTCTTTAAGAATTTATCATCAAGGAGTGTTGGATTTTGTTGGAGTCTTCTTCAACATTGACTATGATCATTTTGCGGTATTTTTTCCTTTTAGTTTGCTTACATGGTAGATTACAGTGAAAGAGTTTGGTATGTTGATCCATCCCTGGATATGTAAAATGAACTCTACTTCATCATAGGGGTGATATTTTTCATATATCTTTGAATTCTGTTTACAAGTATTTTATTGAGTATTTTTAAATCGATGTTTATGAGGGCAATTGGTCCGAAATTCTCTTTCTTTGTTGAGTCTTTCTGGGACTTAAGTCTCACATTGACTGTATTCCCATAAAGTAAATTTTGTCAACTTTCCTTCTGTTTTTATCTAGTGAAATATTTTGTGTATCAGTATTAGCACCTTTTTCAAAGTATGGTATAATCCTGCTCTAAAACCATCTGACCTTGTAGGTTTTGTTTGGGAGATATAAAATGACAGGTTATATTTCCTTTGGCTATAGGACTATTCAAGTTGATCTTGATTCAGCTTTACCAAATTGTATCTATTGAGAAAATTGTCCTTTTTATTTTTTCTATTTTGGTTTTCCATGTTTCTGGAGTACAGGTTTTTGATGTGAAACCCAATGATCTCGGTGTCTGTTGTTATGTCTTCCTCTTCATTTCTAATTTTGTTAATTTGTATGCTTTCGCTGTCTTTCTTTTAGTTAGTTTTGAAAAAAGTTTTGTCCATCCTGATGATTTCGTCAAAGAACCAAATATTTGTTGCCTGATTCTTTGTCTTGTTCTCTTTGATTTTTTTATTGTTTTGAGTTTGATTATTACCTGCTGTCTATTTATCTTTGGTGGCTGTGCTTCTACTTGAACTTAGCTCTCTGACATGCTGTTAATTGGTGAGTATGAGATCTCTACAATTTCTTATGAAGACACTCATAACTATGAACCTTCATCTTAGCTCTGTTTTCATTATACCCCATTTACTTGGAATTTTGTGCAATTCATTGAATTCTAGAAAATCTTTAATTCCTCTTTTTTTTTTTTTAAATTTCCTTCTAATGGTTGAAAGCTGATGGCTTCTGGAAGCTTAAAACTTTCTGGCTTATTTTGTGGTTAAATTTGCCCACCTTTGATGATTAATACCTGTGGTTTAATAGTGGAGTATTGAGTTAGGACACAGTGCCTTCCCTGCTCAGTGCTAAAAGTTCTTTAACCTTGTGTAGCCAGAGAAATTCACATTCACAAGAAAAAGTACTCACTTCAAAAGAAGGCTTTAGACTTTATTTCTAGGAGAGAGAGAAAAGGGGGGACCTATTTCCTATTGTATTCAATTCTTACACTTTCTCAGGATACATGATCGTATGGTATTCCAAGCTTCTATTTTATAAAAGGTACTAGCAAGTTCACAACATTAATACAAGTCAATAAATCAAATAAGGAATGTCAGGAAGAATGTTACCTGCAAGTCCATTGTGATTGGTTATTAATTATATATTCATTAGCTGCTAGTAACTCCACAAGTTCATACAAGTTTTAACTAAATTTTATGTCAAGGGGGTCAATCATCTGCCTAGTGTCTCATTCATTTTGAAGTTTAGTACAGATAAATCTAGTCAATATTTTATCTTTTGTCTTTGAACGTCCTAGAAATTGTTCATTCTCAGTTTGTGAAAATACTTATCAGATAATGCATTCACATCTATCATAGAAGGAATAGTTTCTCTGATTATAAATTTGTTATAAGCCTGCATTTTATCCTAATGCAATTAGTCTGTGACACAAGAAGTCTTACAGAACTTCAACTGCAGCTTTTCAATAAAGAGCTCAAAATTACTTATGTACATTTAGTAATTCTATAAAATTATATAAAGTAGTAAGAAATCATTAATTTATTTACATAGCATTACTACAAGAGAGTACATGTTTGTTGATCTGCATCCAATAGGATGGGCTATATGTCAGGGAAAATTATACTCTAGAATACTTAGAGGAAAGATCGATTCCTCAAATGAAATGTATGAAGGCCGTGCAATTCAGAGATCCATCACATCTGTCCAAAACGTTGGACTATCTTCAGAAAGTCACTCATTACATCTTCTCTCTCCTAGCCACTTTTTAAATTCTTTATTGTTTCTATTTTCAATTTCAGTTCTTAAACAGTTTGTTCAATTACTTCCCCTGTTTCATTGTGCATGCCTCTATTTCTTAAAGGGACTTCTGCAGTTCTTCTTTAAAGACATCTACCATCTCCATAAAATTGGATTTAAGATCATTTTCTTGTTCTTCACATATGATGGAACAGCCAGAGTGTTCTACAGTAAGGCATCTGTGGCTAAGTGCTGTCAGGTTTCCCAAATTGTTGTAGAGTGTGTTCTTAGATTGTACTCTAGCTACTTGAATTTTGAGATTATTATAGGTTTATATATTGATTTCTACACATGTAATTGTCAGATGCATGGATTTTTGTTTTGTTTTGTTGATGTTTTTATTCCCTTGGTCTCTGTTTCCTCCAGGTTTTCTGGTCTTAATGCCTTGGGGTTCTAGTGACCAGGAAGTTTTCAGGTCCAGGAGGGTGTCTTTGCTGAGAGTTTTGTGACTCCTCTGTTTTCTGAGGTTTTGGGTATCAACATTGCCTCTGGGTTCCATAGGTAGGGCTTCCAAAAAAAAAAAAGCAGAGATCTTCAGCTCAATTTGTGAGAAGGAATATGGAGTCAGGTCATGGGTTGCACTTTATAGTTGTTCAAAATACTTGAAGGGGAGTTGGTGAGCCTAGAGCCTAGAGTGGAAAGTTACCTGGGGTGCCTGAAGTTGGTCTAGACTTTTTGTTTATAATTTCAGCAAACATCCATGTTAACCAAAGGGTGGGTAGAAATTATTGTGTGTAAAAAAATGCCACAGAACTTGAAAAGTACACGATGAGAACTTATAAATTTGTCTTACTTTATGAGTCTTCCAGTATTATTTCTATTACTACAATAAAATGCTCTAAACAAACCATCTTAGGGAGAAAGCCTTAATTTGGCTTGTAATTAGAATTTATAATTTGTCACTTTTCATCTAATGAAAGTTACCTAGGCAGATAGTCAAATGTCTGCATTCAGAAGGATTGAGAAATGAGTATATCCTTGCATGTTCTTGTGACTTAGCTACTTTTTTCATTCACAGAAGTGTCCACAGCCCAAATAAAAAATTGTGTCAACTATATTCAGGGTGGGTGTTCCTACATCAACTAATAATTAAGACAGTTCCTCACAAATGTATGTCAGTCTTTTTTGTTTGTTTGTTTGTTTTTATTTTTTGGTTTTGGTTTTTGTTTTGGTTTTGGTTTTTGTTTTTTTTTATTTTGATTTTGTTTTTGTTTTTGTTTTTGTTTTTCAAGCCAGGGTTTCTCTGTATATCCCTGGCTGTCCTGGACTTCCTTTTGTAGACCAGGCTGGCCTCGAACTCAGAAATCTGCCTGCCTCTGCCTTCCATGTTATGGGATTAAATGTGTGCACCACCATGTCTGGCCCATATGTCAGTCTTATACACACAATTTTGATTGCTTTATCAAGTGATTCTAGTTTGTGTCAAGATGACAATTAAAAGTAAACACCACAACAGACAATAAAGAAACACATTAACAGATGATCTGAAAAACAAAATAAGTATGGTTTGGGGGCTTCTTCGGATGGGAATGATCTCATTTTGCTCAAATATTTGAGTACTTGATCCCATGTTAGTGTAAAATTTTAGGAATAATTAGTTGATATGACCTTGTTGAAGAAGTTGTGTCACTGTAGGTGGGATTCGAGATTTAAAAGCTTTTACCATTCCTGTTTAGATGACTCTGTCTGCCTTCAAATTGTTATCCCAATACCATGTGGGTCTACTTGCTGCTATGCTTTCCATTATGATGACCATGGATTCCAAGCCACTGAAACCAAGAATAAACCCCTAATAAACTCTTTATTTGTAAGCTGTTTTTGCCACAGTTTTTTATTGTGACAACAGAAAAGTAATTAAAACACTCTAATCCACCTATTTTCTACTTTATGAAATATGTCTTCTATAGTACAATGAATTTCATGGATCAATAGGGTAAATTGTACTACAACTTTATTAATTTTTCAATGGCAGTGATCTTGGTTGTTTTTTTGTATTAATATTCATTTGAGAGCATCCAGAATACATAGGCAGAGTTCTGTAATATTTGTAAAATATGTATTACCTTTCTTTTATTAAGGTGTATGTCACAAATATGTCTTATAAATGTTTTTTATGTATAAATAATAATGAACTGATTACAACTATTGAAATATCATCTATTACTTGATACAGTTATGGTATTTTATAATGACTTTAAAGAATATTGACAATTAACTCACTGTATATGTATATGATAATATTAAGTATAACAAGTACAAAATTCATTAGTTCTCCAGAACTTATTTTTTATTTTATTCAGTGTAACAATATTGTTATGTATAAATCATAATGGCATTTTTCTATTTCCTGCCCCAATGATTTGCACTCCCTCATGAAAATAACTCACAGAATTTTTACATTTTGTTATGCTTTAAACAGTGTAAAAGTTGGGCCACTTTCTAACCTCTATGTGGATAATCAACTTCCCACTGACAATCCTGGTTATTACCTACTAACTTCTTTATGTTACTTTTGTTGCCCTGGAACCAGAGAACTGCCAAACTGGGTCACACTCTTCCAGCACCTTCTTTTATTTATTTATTTATTTATTTATTTATTTATTTATTTATAATTATTTAATTAACTAATCTTGAATCTAGGCACGTTGCTCCAGGTGTTTATCATCTGTGCTCGAGGTGTTTATCATCTGGTAGCATTGTTGGAATTGTTTACCTATACTATTTTATAAATAATGATACTTTGATTTCTTCCTTTCTAATTTGTATGTCCTTGATCCTCTTCAGTCGTCTTATTCCTCTAACTAGAATATCAAGTACTGTATTAAATAGATTTTCAGAGAATGAACAGCCTTTTCTTGTTCCTGATTTTTGCTGAAATATTTTGAATATTTCTCAATTTATTTTTTTTATTACGTATTTTCTTCAATTGCATTTCCAATGCTATCCCAAAAGTCCCCCCCCCACACTCCCCTACCCACCCATTCCCTTTTTTTTTTTGGCCCTGGCATTCCCCTGTGCTGGGGTATATAACGTTTGCCTGGCCAATGGGCCTCTCTTTCCAGTGATGGCCGACTAGGACATCTTTTAATATATATGCAGCTAGATTCAAGAGATCTGGGGTACTGGTTAGTTCACAATGTTGTTCCTCCGATAGGGTTGCAGATCTCTTTAGCTCCTTGGATACTTTCTCTAGCTCCTCCATTGGGGGCTCTGTGATCCATCCAATAGTTGACTGTGAGCATCCACATCTGTGTTTGCTAGGCCCCGGTCTAGTCTCACAAGGGACAGCTATATCACCATCCTTGCATCAAAGGCTTGCTAGTGTATGCAATGGTGTCATCGCTTGGAGGCTAATTATGTGATTGATCCCTGGATATGGCAGTCTCTAGATGGACCATCCTTTTGTCTCAGCTCCAAACTTTGTCTATGTAACTCCTTACATGGTTGATTGTTTCCAATTCTAAGAATGAGCAAAGTGTCCACACTTTGGTTTTCGTTCTTCTTCAGTTGCACATGTTTTACATATTGTACCTTATATCTCGCTATACTAAGTTTCTGGGTAAATATCCACTTATCAGTGAGTACATTTCATTTGAGTTCTTTTGTGATTGGGTTACCTCACTCAGGATGATGCCCTCCAGGTCCAACAATTTGCCTAGGAATTTTGTGAATTCATTCTTTTTAATAGCTGAGTACTACTCCATTGTGTAAATGTACCAATTTTTTTGTATCCATTCCTCTGTTGAGGGACATATGGGTTATTTCCAGCTTCTGACTATTATAAATAAGGCTGCTATGAACATAGTGGAGCATGTGTCCTTCTTACTGGTTGGGACATCTTTGGATATATGCCCAGAAGAGGTATTGCAGGATCTTCCGGTAGTACTATGTCCAATTTTCGGAGGAACCGCCAGACTGATTTCAAGAGTGGTTGTACCAGCTTGCAATCCCACCAACAATGGAGGAGTGTTCCTCTTTCTCCACATCCTCGCCTGCATCTGCTGTCACCTGAATTTTTGATCTTAGCCATTCTGACTGGTGTGACATGGAATCTCAGGGTTGTTTTGATTTGCATTTCCCTGATGATTAAGGATGTTGAACATTTTTTCAGGTGTTTCTCAGCCTTTCGGGATTCCTCAGGTGAGAATTCTTTTTTCAGCTCTGAGCCCCATCTTTTATGGGGCTATTTGCCTTTCTTGAGTCCACCCTCTTGAGTTCTTTATATATATTGGATATTAGTCCCCTATGTGATTTAAGATAGGTAAAGATTATTTCCCAACCTGTTGGTGGTCTTTTTGTCTTATTGAAGGTGTCTTTTGCCTTGCAGAAGCTTTGCAGTTTCATGAGGTCCCATTTGTCAATCCTTGATCTTAAAGCACAAGCCATTGCTGTTCTATTCAGTAAATGTTCCCCTGTGCCCATATCTTCAAGGCTTTCCCCCACTTTCTCCTCTATAAGTTTCAGTGTCTCTGGTTTTATGTGAAGTTCCTTGATCCACTTAGATTTGACCGTAGTACAAGGAGATAAGTATGGATCGATTCACATTCTTCTACACGATAACAACCAGTTATGCCAGCACCAATTGTTGAAAATGCTGTCTTTCTTCCACTGGATGGTTTAAGCTCAATTGTCGAAGAGCAAGTGACCATAGGTGTGTGGGTTCATTTCTGGGTCTTCAATTCTATTCCATTGGTCTACTTGTCTGTCTCTATACCAGTACCATGCAGTTTTTATCACAATTGCTCTGTAGTAAAGCTTTTGTTCAGGCATGGTGATTCCACCAGAGGTTCTTTTATCCTTGAGAAGAGTTTTTGCTATCCTATGTTTTTTGTTATTCCAGATGAATTTGCAAATTGCTCCTCCTAATTCGTTGAAGAATTGAGTTGGAATTTTGATGGGGATTGCATTGAATCTGTAGATTGCTTTTGGCAAGATAGCCATGTTTACAATGTTGATCATGCCAATCCATGAGCATGGGAGATCTTTCCATCTTCTGAGATCTTCTTTAATTTTTTTCTTCAGAGACATGAAGTTCTTGTCATACAGATCTTTCATTTCGTTAGTTAGAGTCACACCTAGGTATTTTATATTATTTGTGGCTATTGAGATGGGTGTTGTTTCCCTAATTTCTTTCTCAGCCTGTTTTTCCTTTGTGTAGAGAAAGTCCATTGACTTGTTTAAGTTAATTTTATGTCCAGCTACTTCACTGAAGCTGTTTATCAGGCTTAGGAGTTCTCTGGTGGAATTTTTAGGGTCACTTATATATACTATCATATCATCTGCAAAAAGTGATATTTTGACTTCATCTTTTCCAATTTGTCTCCCCTTGATCTCCTTTTTTTGTCGAATTGCTCTGGCTAGGACTTCAAGTACTATGTTGAAGAGGTAGGGAGAAAGTGGGCAGCGTTGTCTAGTCCCTGATTTTAGTGGGATTGTTCCGGCTTCTCACCATTTACTTTGATGTTGACTACTGGTTTGCTGTAGATTGCTTGTATCATATTTAGGTATGGGCCTTGAATTCCTGATATTTCCAAGACTTTTATCATGAATGGGTTTTGGATCTTGTCGAATGCTTTTTCCACATCTAACGAGATGATCATGTGGTTTTTGTCTTTGAATTTGTTTACATAATGGATTACATTGATGGATTTTCATATATTAAACCATCCCTGCATCCCTGGGATGAAACCTACTTGGTCAGGATAGATGATTGCTTTAATGTGTTCTTGGATTCGGTTAGCAAGAATTTTATTGAGGATTTTTGCATTGATATTCATAAGGGAAATTGGTCTGAAGTTCTCTAACTTGTTGGATCTTTCTGTGGTTTAGGTATCAGAGTAATTGTGGTTTTATAGAATGAGTTGGGTAGAGTTCCCTCTACTATTATTTTGTGGAATAGTTTGTGCAGAACTGGGATTAGATCTTCTTTGAAGGTCTGGTAGAACTCTGCACTAAACCCATCTGGTCCTGGGCTTTTTTTTGGTTGGGAGACTATTAATGACTGCTTCTATTTCCTTAGGGGATATGGGACTCTTTAGATCGTTAACTTGATCCTGATTTAACTTTGGTAACTGGTGTCTGTCTAGAAATTTGTCCATTTCATCCAGTTTTTCCAGTTTCGTTGAGTATAGCCTTTTGTAGAAGGATCTGATGGTGTTTTGTATTTCTTCAGAATCTGTTGCTACGTCTCCCTTTTCATTTCTGATTATGTTAATTAAGATATTGTCCCTGTGCCCTCTAGTGAGTCTAGCTAAGTTTTTATCTATCCTGTTGATTTTCCCGAAGAACCAACTCCTCGTTTTTTAATTCTTTGAATAGTTCTTCTTGTTTCCACTTGGTTGATTTCACCTCTGAGTTTGATTATTTCCTGCCGTCTACTCCTCTTGGGTGAATTTGCTTCCTTTTTTTCTAGAGCTTTTATATGTTTTGTCAAGCTGTTAGTATGTGCTCTCTCCTGTTTCTTCTTGGAGACACTCTGCGCTATGAGTTTCCCTCTTAGAAATGGTTTCTTTGTGTCCCATAGGTTTGGGTATGCTGTGGCTTCATTTTCATTAAACTCTCAAAAGTCTTTCATTTCTTTCTTTATTCATTCCTTGACCAAGGTATCATTGAGAAAAGTGTTGTTCAGTCTCCAAGTGAATGTTGGCTTTCCATTATTTATGTTATTATTAAAGATCAGCCTTAGGCCATGGTGGTCTGATAGGTACATGAAACAATCTCAATATTTTTATATCTGTTGAGGCCTGTTTTGTGACAATTATATGGTCAATTTTGGAGAAGGTCCTGTGAGGTGCTGAGAAGAAGGTATATCCTTTTGTTTTAGGATAAGATATGCTGTAGATATCTCTTAAGTCCATTTGTTTCATCACTTCTGTTAGTTTCACTGTGTCCCTGTTTAGTTTCTGTTTCCATGATCTGTCCATTGATGAAAGTGGTGTGTTGAAGTCTCCCACTATTATTGAGTGAGTTGAAATGTGTGGTTTGAGCTTTATTTACTAAAGTGTCTTTAATGAATGTGGCTGCCCTTGCATTTGGAGCATAGATATTCTGAATTGAGAGTTCCTCTTGGAGGATTTTACCTTTGATGAGTATGAAGTGTCCCTCCTTGTCTTTTTTGATAACTTTGTGTTGGAATTTGATTTTATTCGATATTAGAATGGCTACTCCAGCTTGTTTATTCAGACCATTTGCTTGGAAAATTGTTTCCAGACTTTCACTCTGAGGTAGTGTCTCTCTTTTTCCCTGAGATGGGTTTCCTGTAAGCAGCAGAATGTTGGATCCTGTTCGTGTAGCCAGTCTGTTAGTCTATGTCTTGTTACTGGGGAGTTGAGACCATTGATATTAAGAGATATTAAGGAAAAGTAATTGTTGGTTCCTTTTATTTTTGATGTTAGAGTTGGCATTGTGTTCTTGTAGCTGTCTTCTTTTTGGTTTGTTGAGGGATTACTTTCTTGCTTGTTCTAGGGTATGCTTTCCGTCCTTGTATTGCTTCTTTTCTGTTATTATCCTTTGAAGGGCTGGATTTGTAGAAAGATAATTTGTGAATTTGGTTTTGTCCTGGAATACTTTGGTTTCTCCATCTATGGTAATGGAGACTTTGGCCGGGTATAGTAGCCTGGGCTGGAATTTGTGTTGTCTTAGTTTCTGTATAACATCTGTCAAGGCTCTTCTGGCTTTCATAGTCTCTGGTGAAAAGTCTGGTGTAATTCATATAGGACTGCCTTCATATGTTACTTGACCTTTCTCCCTTACTGCTTTTAATATTCTCTCTTTATTTAGTGCATTTGTTGTTCTGATTATTATGTGTCAGGAGGAATTTCTTTTCTGGTCCAGTCTATTTGGAGTTCTGTAGGCTTCTTGTATGTTCATGGGCATCTCTTTCTTTAGATTTGGGAAGTTTTCTTCAATAATCTTGTTGAAGATGTTTGCTGGTCCTTTGAGTTGAAAATCTTCATTCTCATCAACTCCTATTATCCATAGGTTTGGTCTTCTCATTGTGTCCTGGATTTTCCTGGATGTTTTGAGTTAGGATCTTTTTGCATTTTGCATTTTCTTTGATTGTTGTGCTGATGTTCTCTATGGAATCTTCTACACCTTACATTCTCTCTTCCATCTCTTGTATTCTGTTGCTGATGCTTGCATCTATGGTTCCAGATATCTTTCCTACGGTTTCTATCTCCAGCGTTGCCTCACTTTGGGTTTTCTTTATTGTGTCTACTTCCCTTTTTAGGTCTAGTATGGTTTTGTTCATTTCCATCAACTGTTTGGATGTGTTTTCCTATTTTTCTATAACGACTTGTAACTCTTTAGCTGTGTTCTCCTGTATTTCTATAAGTGAGTTATTAAAGTTCTTCTTGATGTCCTCTACCATCATCATGAGATATGCTTTTAAATCTGGGTCTAGCTTCTCGGTTGTGTTGGGGTGCCCAGGACTAGGTGGCATGGGAGTGCTGCGTTCTGATGATGGTGAGTGGTCTTGATTTCTGTTAGTAGGATTCTTATGTTTTCCTTTTGCCATCTGGAATTCTCTGGAGCTGTGCAGGATACACTTGGCAGGGTCCCAGAACCAGGATGTCTGTTGCCAATACTCGGCAAAGTGCTCCCGTGCCTGGCAGATCCCAATCCTCAGAATTCTTAAGATGGCGTGGCTGGTGTTGTGCATATCTGGTGGTAGTCAGCCGACTGTGCGCCCTAGCTACCCTGGTGCTGCTCGGACCAAAAGGGGCTTGTGCCCCTACTCAGACCAGGTTTTTGCTTCCCTGACTAATGCAGTGTCAAGTCCCGCCCGATTGGATTGGAGCAGATGCTTAGTTCCACTCACCAGAGGTCTTAAGATCGCTTGGCGGGTGTTTTGTGTTGCTGGCAGGAGTCAGACAACTGTGCGCCCTCTCCAGCACCATCAAATGCTGGCTATGACTCTTGCCCTCCACTCTTCTCAGGTATGGCATTTCACCTCTTCTTCTCCCAGCCTGATGGATCTCCTTTGTACTACTTCCTCTCTGTTTTAAACTCTGGAATCTTAAAAGTCCTAACTCTGTCTAACCTGGCCAGCCATTTCCTGGTTGAATCTTTATTTACCAATCAAAACCAACTCAGAGCAGAATCCCTCAGTGTTTTACATGCAGAAAATTATAATAAAAGCAGCATTAGGTCAAACTCACTACAATTCAGTTCATAATTTTTATAAAGGCCACTGACTTTATTAATCTAAAATTTGTTATAAATAGTGACTGATTTATTTTTTGCCAAAAAAGGAACCAAATTAGTTACTTAATATCAAGTGACCAGCTGTGAATTCACATGAAATAACAAAGTAATTTGAAAGATGAATGGAAAATAAACAACTGAGCCAAGAAGAAAAACTGAATCCAAATTTGATGGTGAGGAATGTCCAGAGCCAATCCAGCCAGTGTTGCAAAACTTTAATGATTCAGAAATTGGCCACAGCAGATATTTCTGGAAGAGAAACAGCAAAATAAAAATGAATAAAGAGATAGGTGGATTTTTTTTTCAGAAAGTAGAATCTAAATTCAAATATTTCATCTCACCAATGAAATGACAATTAATACTTCGAGAATTTTAGAATTCATTCTAATTGGAGAATACAGGGATAGTTGGTAATTTTTATTTCCTTTCTACATACAATACAGAAATATTATATCTATATTAGGCTTAGAGTCAGGAAAACTTGGGAAACAATATAGATAATTAATATTCATCTCTAGAAGTCAGACAGGTAAAAAAAAAGTCAAAATAACACAAATGGCAAATCTAAGAAAAGCAACACTGTAAATTCAGCATGTGCTTAGAAATGCATATATGATATTTAAAAAATTCCACCCTTTATTATGAACAATGAATATAAATACCAGAATTTCACCTTTAAGAAAAATCACATGGATAATACAAGTTAGAAGGAAACTGCACACCTCAAGCATAATAAAATTCATTATATATATTTATAAACACAAAAACACACATAAACCTGTAGTCTGAGCCAGAAATGCAATCTCTTACTGTTTGAATCAGTTACAAAGATATTTTCATGATATAGATTCTCTCTTAAAGAAGAGAAAAATCCATTACATCATTTACATTTCTCTGGATGCTCAACCTGAGTCCATCTTGAGATGTGTTTTTTTTTTTCTTCCTTACAGATTGGGCTACAGTGCAGATTCAAAAAATCATAGGAGTTGTAATTCTGAGTCACTGGAGTAATCTTATGCAGAAAGTTTGAGTAAAATAATCTATAACTTAGAGGAGTGAACATGTCACAAATTTTGTAGAAAATTTAAATGTGGACTATGGAAGACATGGTGGTTGGTAGTTTTATTCTCAGGGGTAGAAATGATACTACTAGATGGCAGTTTATTGCGAAGGACAGTACAGTACAGAAGTCAACAAAACCATATATAGTCCAACATATACCAAAGAAATTCAATGAAACATAAGATAATATTCTGAAATAATAATACAAAAATTATAAAATCTTGAAGAAACTGAAAAAAATTATAGGTATATATTACCTACATATTTAAATGAAGGGGATAAAAGAAAACCAATATAAGAACTCATGTTCTTGAAATGTGGTAATGGTAGCATGGCAGGGAAAGTACCATAAAAGTCCAGGACTAGATGGATTTAACAATGAGTTCTACCAGACTACAGAATTTCTTTTGTAAGTAACTACATTGTGTTTCTCTGTATATACTTTCATTTCTGTGGTTGCATATGTCACATCATGAACGTGCAGGTCATGGGACAACATTCAGAAGCTGTTTCTCTCCTTTCAAAAGTGGTTTCCAGGTTTGCAAACTTAGTAGAAAAAAGATTCATACTGCATTAGAAAAAATCACCATAATCAAATTGGATCTACATCAGAGATATGCCCTCATAATCATAATTTACCACACATGAAACAATATAATACAATACCTATGCATATCTAAGGGCAAAAATTATATGAACGTTTCTATATATTCAAATAGAACCATTTTACGTTGTACTTGAAAGGGTCTCTTCAGGTTCTTTCACACTGCTGTTGGGCATTTCGTCCAATGTCATCCTCATTGGGTCCTGAGAGCCTCCCACAACCATGCTGTCTGGGATTTAGTAGTGGTTCTTCCCATTCCCCACGTCATACTACTAGATATTTCTATTCATTCTCTTGGCCCTCAGGGCTTCTTTCCTGTCTCCCTCATACCAGATATTGCCTCCTTTTCTTCCCTCCACCTCCCCTGTTTCACACATGTCCCTCCATACCTCTGCCTCCAATGATTATGTTGTTCCATGTTCTAAGTGAGATTGGACATTGAAGCATTCACATTTGGGCTTTCCCTCTTCTTAAGCTTCATATGGTCTGTGAATTCTTCATGGATATTCTGAACTTTTTGTGTAATATCCACTTATCAGTGAGTACATACCATATATTCATACATATCTCCTTTGGTGTCTGGGTTACTTCACTCAGGATAGTATTTTCTATTTCCACGCATTTTCCTGGAAAGAAAAACAAAAACAAAACAAAAAACTAATATCCTCATTTTGAATAGCTGAGTGGTCTTTTTTTGTTTGTTTTTATTTGTTTGTTTGTTTTCGTTTATTTGTTTGTTTTTTGTTTTTGTTTTTTCGGGATAGGATCTCCCTGTATGGCCCTGGCTGTCCTGGAAATCACTCTGTAAACCAGGCTGCCCTTGATCTCAGAAATCTGCCTGCCTCTTGAGTAGTCTTTCACTGGGTAAATGTACCACATTTTCTGTATATATTTTTCATTGAAGGGCATCTGGGTTGTTTCCAACATTCAGATATTATAATTTTTTTTCTTTGTTTAATGGTACAACCACTTGTTTTTATTTCTTAAAATTACAACCTGCTCCTTTGGTGAAATTTATGGTCAGTCCTTTTTTTTTTTTTTTCATTTTTTATTAGGTATTCAGCTCATTTACATTTCCAATGCTATACCAAAAGTTCCCCATACGAAGCCCCACCTCACTCCCTTACCCACCTACACCCCCTTTTTTGCCCTGGTGTTCCCCTGTACTGGGGCATATAAAGTTTGCAAGTCCAATGGGCCTCTCTTTGCAGTGATGGCCGACTAGGTCATCTTTTAATACATATGCAGCAAGAGACAAGAGCTCCGGGGTACTGCTTAGTTCATATTGTTGTTCCACCTATAGGGTTGCAGTTCCCTTTAGTTCCTTGAGTTTTTTTCTCTATTTCCTCCATTGGGGGCCCTGTGGTCCATTCAATATCTGACTGTGAGCTAGAGTTTGCTAGTGTTTGCTAATCCCTCGCATAGTCTCACAAGAGATAGCTATATCCCGGTCCTTTCAGCACAATCTTGCTAGTGTATGCAATGGTATTAGCATATGGAAGCTGATCATGGGATGGATCTCTGGATATGGCAATCACTAGATGGTCCATCCTTTCGTCACACTTCCAAATTTTGTCTCTGTAACTCCTTCCATGGGTGTTTTGTTTCCTAGTCTAAGAAGGGGCAAAGTGTCAACAGTTTGGTCTTCGTTCTCTTGTGTTTAATGTGTTTAGCAAATTGTATCTTATATCTTGAGTATCCTAAGTTTCTGGGCTAATATCCACTTATCAGTTAGTACATATTGTGAGAGTTTATTTGTGATTGGGTTACCTGACTCAGGATGATTCCCACCAGGTCCATCCATTTGGTTAGGAATTTCATAAATTCATTCTATTTAATAGCTGTGTAGTACTCCATTGTGTAACTGTAACACATTTTCTGTATCCATTCCTCTGTTGAGGGGCATCTGGGTTCTTTCCAGCTTCTGGCTATTATAAATAAGGCTGTTATGAACATAGTGGAGCATGTGTCCTTCCTACCGGTTGGGACATCTTCTGGATATATGCCCAGAAGAGGTATTGCTGGATCTTCTGGTAGTAATATGTCCAATTTTCTGAGGAACCGCCAGACTGATTTCCAGAGTGGTTGTACAAGCTTGCAATCCCACCAACAATGGAGGAATGTTCATCTTTCTCCACATCCACGCCAGCATCTGCTGTCACCTGAATTTTTTTTTTTACCTATTTTTATTCAACATGAAACAGAACAACAGTTGTTCAGAAAACAAAACAAAAACAGACACGAATTGACACATGGAAAGACTGGAGCATCAAACACAGACAATACAGAGAGGGTAGAGAACTTGATGTAACCAGAATTATGGATGTCTCCTGTATGGGCCAAAGAGAAAGCAGTATATCTCCAAATTTTTTTCTGTTCCTGGGAGAGCTCCAAAATCTTTTTTTCATCTCTCTTGGTCTCTCTTTCTCATGTCATTTGTATACCTAGCATCTCCCACTCACCACCCCCTTTTGTATTTACACTTTTTATTTGATTTTATTATTTTAAGCTTTTAAAAGAATGTAATTTTTGTTTGAGTTGCCTTATCTGTGCTCTAGTTCGCATTCATGTCTGCCTTTGATTTTATTATTTCTTACTATAACTTTTGTTTTTATTTTTTTTCAAGGACGTAAAGAGCAACCTTAGGTTATATATTTCATAATTTTATGATACTTCTTTTTCTTTCTTTTTTTTCCATTTTTATTAGGTATTTAGCTCATTTACATTTCCAATGATTTACCAAAAGTCCCCCATAGCCACCCACCCTCACTCCCCTACCCATCAACTCCCCCTTTTTGGCCCTGGTGTTCCCCTGTACCCGGGCATATTCTTTGTACAGTTCTGAGCCCCATTTTTTAGTGGGGTTATTTGATTATATGGAGTCTAAATTCTTGAGTTCTTTATATATATTGGATATTAGTCCCCTTACCGATTTGGGATAGGTAAACATCCTTTCCTAATCTGTTTGTGGTCTTTTTGTCATATTGAAGGCATCTTTTGCCTTGCAGAAGCTTTGCAATTTTATGAGGTCCCATTTACCGATTCTCGATCTTACAGCACAAGCCATTGCTGTTCTATTCAGGAATTTTTCCCCTGTACCCATATCTTCGAGGCTTTTCCCAACTTTCTCCTCTATTAGTATCAGTGTCTCTGGTTTTATGTGGAGTTCTTTAATCCAATTAGATTTGACCTTAGTACAAGGAGATTAGAATGGATCAATTTGCAATCTTCTACATGATAACAGCCAGTTGTGCCAGTACCATTTGTTGAAAATGCTGACTTTTTTCCACTGGATGGTTTTAGATTGCTTGTCAAAGATCAAGTGACCATGTGTGTGTGTGTTTTTCTTTGGGTCTTCAATTCTGTTCCATTGGTCTACTTGTCTGTCACTATACCAGTACCTTGCAGTTTTTATCACAATTGCTCTGTAGTACAGCTTTAGGTTAGGCATGGTGATTCCACTAGATGTTCTTTTATCCTTGAGAAGAGTTTTTGCTATCCTAGATTTTGTGTTATTCCACATGAATCTGCTGATTGCTCTTTCTAATTCGTTGAAGAATTGAGTTGGAATTTTGATGGGGATTGCATTGAATCTGTAGATTGTTTTGGCAAGATAGCCATTTTTACTATATTGATCCTGCAGATCCATGAGCATGGGAGACCTTTCCATCTTCTGAGATCATCTTTAGTTTCTTTCTTCAGAGGCATGAAGTTCTTGTCAGACAGATCTTTCACTTCCTTAGAGTCATGCCTAGGTATTTTATATTATTTGTGGCTATTTAGAAGGGTGGTGTTTCCCTAATTTCTTCCTCAGCCTGTTTGTCTTTTGTGAAGAGAAAGGCCATTGACTTGTTTGAGTTAATTTTATATCCAGCTACTTCACTGAAGCTATTTATCAGGCTTAGGAGTTCTCTGGTGGAATTTTTAGGGTCCCATATACATATTATCATATCATCTGCAAAAAGTGATATTTTGACTTCTTCCTTTCCAATTTGTATCCCCTTGATCTCCTTTTGTTGTCTAATTGCTCTGGCTAGGGTTTCAAATACAATGTTGAATAGGTAGGGAGAGAGTGGACAGCCTTGTCTAGTCACTGTTTTTAGTGGATTGCTTCAAGTTTTCACCATTTACTTTGATGCTGGCTACTGGGTTGCTGTAGATTGTTTTTATCATGTTTAGGTATGGACCTTGAATTCCTGATCTTTCCAAGACTTTTATCATGAATGGGTGTTGGATTTTGTCAAATGCGTTCGCAGCTTCTAACGAGATGATCATGTGGTTTTTGTCTTTGAGTTTGTTATATACTGGATTACGTTGATGGATATATTGAACGATCCCTGCATCCCTGGGATGAAACCTACTTGGTCAGGATGGATGATTGTTTTGATGTGTCCTTGGATTTGGTTAGCAAAAACTTTATTGAGGATTTTTGCATGAATATTCATAAGTGATATTGGTCTGAAGTTCTCTATCTTTGTGGGGTCCTTTTGTGGTTTAGGTATCAGAGTAATTGTGGCTTCATAGAATGAGTTGGGTAGAGTACCTTCTGTTTCTATTTTGTGGAATAGTTTGTGCAGAAGTGGGAATAGATCTTCTTTGTAGGTCTGATAGAACTCTGCACTAAACCCATCTCATCCTGGGCTTTTTTTGGTTGGGACACTATTAATGACTGCTTTTATTTCTTTGGGGGATATTGGGCTGTTTAGATCATTAACCTGATCTTGATTCAACTTTGTTACCTGGTATCTTTCTAGACACTTCTCCATTTCATCCAGGTACTCCAGTTTTATTGAGTATAGCCTTTTGTAGAAGGAACTGATGGTTTTTTTTGGATTTCTTCAGGATCTGTTGTTATGTTTCCCTTTTCATTTCAGATTTTATTAATTAGAATGCTTTCCCTGTGCCCTCTAGTGAGTCTGGCTAAGGGTTTGTCTATCTTGTTGATTTTCTCAAAGAACCAGCTCATTGATTGGTTGATTCTCTGGATAGTTCTTCTTGTTTCCACTTGGTTGATTTTGCCCCTGAGTTTCATTATTTCCTGCCATCTACTCCTCTTGGGTGAATTTGCTTCCTTTTGTTCTAGAGCTTTTAGGTGTGTTGTCAAGCTGCTAATGTATGCTCTCTCTAGTTTCCTTTTGGAGGCACTCAGAGCTATGAGTTTTCCTCTTAGAAATGCTTTCATTGTGTCCCATAAGTTTAGGTATGAGGTGGCTTCATTTTCATTCAACTCTAAGAAGTCCTTAATTTCTTTCTTTATTCCTTCCTTGACCAAGATATCATTGAGAAGAGTGTTGTTCAGTTTCCACGTGAATGTTGGCTTTCTATTATTTATTTTGTTATTGAAGATCAGCCTTAGTGCATGGTGATCTGATAGGATGCATGGGACAATTTCAATATGTTTGTATCTGTTGAGGCCTGTTTTGTGGTCAATTTCATATTTAAAATTGTTCTCAATTTTCATAAGAGTTTCAGCACAACCTTCAAATTTAGGGACACAATCTTCCAAATGGCTACTCCTCTGGATCTCAGTAAATGGGAATGTTCCATAGCTTCATGGCCTGAGTGAGAATTGTCAATTGTCTCTATTTCCATTTTTAGATCATGGATGGTTTTGTTCTGCTCCTTCACCTGTTTGATTGTGTTTTTCTGAATCTATTTAACAGATTTTTGTGTTTCCTCTTTAAGGACTTCTACATGTTTATCTGTGTTCTCCTGCATTTCGTTAAGAGAGTTACTAATGTCCTTCTTAAAGTCCTTCATCATCACTATGAGAAGTGACTTTAGATCCATGTCATACTTTTAGGGTGTGTTGGGGTATCCACTTGATATGGTGCAAGTGTTGGGTTCTGATTATTCCAAATAACTTTGGTTTCTCTTGCTTATTAACTTATGCTTGCCTCTCACCATCTGGATATCTCAAGTGCTACATGCCCTGGCTACATCAGACTGTCCTTCCTGTGATATTGATTGTGTCATAACTCTTCAAAGTCTAGCTGTCTCTGTGATCCTGTTATTACGGTATACTGTGATTCTGAGATGCTGGGTGTGTCTGACATCCTGGGAGTCAAGCTGCCCTTGGAACCTTGAGATCCTGGTGTGACTAAGCTCCTAGGATCCTGGGATCCTCTGACCCTGGCCATGTTAGATCTTCAGGTAGTAGAGCTTTTTCTGGGTGTTATGGGGCTGGCTTCTGAGTTTGCATCCAAGGACTGCTCAGGGCCCTGTCCCAGACTGAATGGATGCAATCCATACCACTGGTCTGGTGGAGTTCCTGCATGCCTGTGTCTTTCTGGTACCCTCTACTCCAGGTGTTGGGGAATGATGTTGTGTCTTCCTCTTGTCTGATCATCGGATCCTATGAATGTTAGATGTCTGGCAGTGGAGTTGCCTCCGGGTGTTATAAGGCTAGCTACAGAGTTTGCATGCAAGGTCTACTCAAGGTTTTGGCTCCAGAAATAAAATATTTTTTAAATGATGTTTCTTGTAAACTTACCTGTCTCCAAAAGTACCTGAAATATTTTTACAGGGATTGATTTAATCTCATAAATTGATTAAGGAAAAATGACATCTTGATGATTTTGATATATCCTAACAGGAAAAAAATAATGGACATCTCCCACTAAGTAAAAAATATTTCGGAAGCCAGGTGGTGGTGGCACACACCTTTTATCTCAGTTTTTAGAAGGCAGAGGTAGGCACATCTCAGTTTGAGGACATTCTAGTCTACAAAGTAAGTATCAGAATTGCCATATATATTAATAATAATAATAATAATAATAATAATAATAATAAAATAAATGAAAAACACAGTATTGAAAATGAATGATAATTTTAAATTATGTACATATGTGCCACATGTCCCTGTGTACATATGTGAATACACTTAAGTTTTTTTCTTTTTTTTTACAATTAGATGTTTTCTTCATTAAGATTTCAAATGCTATCCCAAAATTCCCCTGTATGTTCCCTCAACCCTTCCCCTTACCCACTCACTCTCATGTCATAGGCCTGGCATTCCCCTGTTCGGGAGCATCGATAATAATGGGAACAGAGAGAAGCGGCTGAGCCTGGAAACCAGAGAGGGGGCTAATCATGGCTCTCAGTTAGCAGTTTAGTTTGTTTCAAGAAACAAATATACTTTCTATCAATGAGGTTTGTGAATGAACAGGAAATATTTTCATCTCTCAGAATGGAAGGTGTTTATTTTATAGTGTTTATAGATTTTTGGGACTATTTTATTATAAGCAATTAAAGCCAGGTAAGTTTTCACATACCTGTAATGGTACTAGCATGGAATGCTGAACCTCAACACTCAAGACCTTCCTGGAGAATACAAAACATACTAACTGCCTATCTCAAAAATCAAATGAAATGAAATAAAATTAAACCAATGTACCTTTGGTATTTGTATATCATCCCTTTGGAAACTAATAAGATAATGAATCAAAAAAATAAACTTCAACTATTTTATTAGTCATAAACATAATTAGAAATGAAAAGAAGGTTAAAAAATCAATACAGATAGGGGAAGGGAGAGACCTGTGTGGGAAATGGGACAAGAAGGAGAATAGAGGAATTTGATCAGGTACTGTGGTTGTGGGAAACAGGACTGAATTGATGAAGACCAGCGTTAAGAATGGAAACAGGCAACTTTGTGAAGGAGGAAATGAGAAAAGGCTCTAGAGTATACCAGAGACCTGGGATGTGAGAAACTCTCAGGAATTAAAAAAAAAAAAAGGAACATTAGATGAAATGCCCTCCAGTGGTGAGAGTGGAATTGTAGAGTTCTCCTCCCAGCAATCCTCTCCTGTATGTGTGTTGGAGGCCTCATATCAGCAGGTGCATTCTGTCTCTTTGTTGGGCCACAATTTCAGACATCTTGGGGGAAAACTTTAATTGAGACAGGGATCCTACCAAAGGGATGCCCTCTTCTTTAATATCTTTCACCTCATTAATTCAACAACAAGGGTCAGATTCTTCAATCCATTGATTGGGTGAAAATATCTGCATCTGAATCATAGAGCTGCTATTTGGGTCAGTAGGAATATTTCTTAAACTTGTTGCAGTGGGTATAATAGCTAATAAATTTAAAAAAATCTCTAAAAATATATATTGTATATTGTAACAGAAATATAATGTTGGTTCTAAGGCCCCTGTTTGCATTCAGTTCAAGATACAGGCATTAATCTGTGTTTCTTATAATGATTGTGCGTAACCACAATAAGCTAAACCAAACCAAACCAAAAAAACAAACAAACAAACAAACAAAAAAAAAACAACCTCTTCTATACATTGTCTCTTCTTCTACTGATTCACAAGTTGTTAAAGTCCATACTCTTTGACGTAACTACAGTTTGGAATTGTCCTCCCCCTACTCTGACTCAGAATAACAGTTTGCATGAGCTCAGATACCTTACTTTGTAATCTGAGTGCATGTGTGATTTAGATAGTAGTTGATTGCTAAGAGAAAGCACAAACTGTGTAGGAAAGTGAATGAATGTTGCAGAGGACATGTCAATATCATCCCCTTTGTAGGAGAGAATATAAGAGAATCTTTATTCATACTAAGTGTTAGAGGAATATATATATTGAGAGAGAGAGAGAGAAAGAGAGAGAGATATTTCATCACATAGAATAGAATATTGTAGAGCACTGATATCAATTTTAGTACTGATATTATATATTGCTTTTGCAGAAGACCTGCTTGCAGTACACAGCCTTTGTAGGTTTCTGAATTCAGATACTTGTAATATGAATGCTAGGATGACTGTACTTATGAAGAAATAATGAGCAGGTGTAACAGTCAGATGCAGATGTATGCAAACAACCAATGGACAGAATCTGCAGAACCATTGGTTTAATTTGAGAAAGACTGAAGGAGGCTGACAGGACCAGTTGTCTCAAATACTATGGACCTAGAATTCTCCCAAATGCTAGACAACCAAACAGGCAGCATATATGAACTATCAGAAGGTCTCTAAAACATACACAGAAAAAAAATCTGCTTGATCTCTATTCAATCAGAAATGATGCACTAAATTCTCAACAAACTAGAGACACCAAGGTGTTTAGAGATCCGGTATGATGGGGACTTGCCCTTGAAGACAGGGGATGGGCAGTAGATATGGGATATGGAACAGTAGGAAGGTGGACAATGAATGAATTAATTAATAAAAAATAATAGTGCCACATAATCAGGTCCCCTATACTCTAATTCTGCAATCGGAATCCAAGAAAACTCACATGTTCCCATAATAACATACTCAAAAAAATTAAATATATATAACTGAAATGTCATGATTTTCAACTTTATTTTACAAAGAAATTCACTGGAACAAAGATTTTCTTTGGTTGAACTCATTTACATGCATTTGCTCTCCTAGTGTACCGAAAATATAGGTTATTCTCCATATAAAAGGCCAAATATCTACTAACATAGCTTTCATCTGGATACACTCCAATTTTATCTTTCATTAGAATGTAATCTGGATTCATTTGGACATAAATTAAATTTATATTTAACATTCACTTATTGGTGTAAGGTGGAGGTAAGGTAGAATATCAGGGTCATGTTGGTTTTCATTTCTCTACTGATGTGATCATTGATTTCAAAAAACAATACCCTGCTGGGGGCTGGGAAGATGGCTCAGTGGAGTTCATGTATTCTCAGCACCTCTGTAAAATTCCAGACATGTCTATTCATATCTGCAACACTGTGGGGTGGAGACAGGTAGATATCCCAATAGTGTATTGGCCAGTCAAACTAGTCAAAATGGTGAGAGGGTTTCACTCTAAGAGAGCAAGTGTTGAAGATATTCTACTCATTACTTAACATATGTGTATGTGTGACATCAGACTTGGGAACAGACACTGCACTCATATAAAGACACTAATCACCCTACCATACCACCCATGAAACCTTGAGTTCCGCAGATCTATAACCCATGTGTCTCTAAGTATGAAATAGGAAGTTTTATATTCTCATTATCTTGTTAATCCTGTTTTCTGTCAAATGCTAGAAGCTAAACCAATGTATTCTCAGACTCTGGATGGTACATCATAACTTTTGGTCTTTCTGGAATAGCAACCAACTATCAGCAGAGACACTTTTCAATTTACCCTGGCTTACAGGTTCAGAAATTCAGTCCATTATCATCAAGGTAGGAATATGGCAGGATCCTGGCAGGCATGTGCATTTGGAGCTGAGAGTTCTACATCTTCATCTGAAGGGTGCTAGGAAATGATTAGCTTTCAGGCAGCTAGGCAGAGGGCATTAAAGTCCATGTTCACAAAGATAAATTTCTTTCAACAAGGCCAAACTTACTTCAACAAGGTTATTAGCTCCCAGTAGTGCCACTCCCTAGGCCAAGAATAGTCAAAATATCAAATGTGTTTTTGAATGTTTGTGTTTGTGTTAGTTTGGGTTTTATTGCCATGAAGAGTCTCCAGGATCACAGTAACTCTTGAACACTTTGTAACTTGTTTTCAGAGGTTTACTCCATTATTATCATGAGTGGAAATATGGAAGCATTCAGACAGACACAATGCTAGAGAAGGAGCTGAGAGTTTTACATCTTGATACACAGGTAGAAGATGGAGACTGTGTGCCACACTGGGGACAGCTTAAGCATAGCCGATCTCAAAGTCCACAAGCACAGTGTTACATTTCCTCCAACAAGGCTACATCTACTCCAACAGGGTCACACATACTTCAACAAGGCCACACCTACTAACAGTGCCACTCCTACTGGCACTATTTGTTCAGGACCTTTAAAAGTATTCTTAAAACTTTTCAATGGACAAAAGGTAACTTTAATGAAATAAGTACAGAACGATTGAAAAAATAAACTGGAATATGGATGTCTTGGTTACTGTTCTATTGATGTGAGACATGACCACACCAAATTATAAGATGAAATATTTAATTGCGGTCTTACAGTTTCAGAAGGCGACTCCAGGACATCATGGTAAACACCATGGCAACAGGCAGGCACACATGTGTAGAGCAGTATCTGAGAGCTCACAAGCAATACTACAGACAACAAGCAGAGACAGAGAGAAACAGAGAATGAAACAGAGAGAGAGAGACAGAGATAGAGACAAAGAGACAGAGATAGAGAGAGAATGAGGAGAGAGTAAGAATGAGAGAGAGAGAGCCTGATGGATTTTTGATATTTCAAAGAATAGTGACAAATCTCCTTTAATAAAAATTCAAATTCTAATTCTTTCTTAACATCTCACCACCTGGAAAACTAACACCTTTGAATATTTGAGCTTCTGTGGGCCACAATTTTTCAAACAACTAAAGTATGTAAAGGAAAATGAAATCTAGTAATAAGTGTCCATGTCACTTCATAGTATATTTTATATCATTGCTTGTCTTTTCTCAGAGGTAAGGGTTATTTGCATAACAAGAGACTAATCAGTCATCACTATCACATAAGCCAAACGCATCCTAACCCTGCCAGATTTCTACTTGAATAATCACATTGACATTATTTATTTATACGGAAACATAGCCCTTCTCCCTGATTTAGTTAAAAGTGTGGGACCTGTTGATGTGCAATTAATTTTGTTCACAATGGAGCAAAACAGAAGCCTATAGGATTGACTGTATTGTTCCTGAGAGCTGAAGATTTCACTTCCATTTAATACAATGTTATAAATATGATTTTAACACAAGCCTAAAATCTCAAAAAAGCTTTGTTTTCATATTTTCGTTATTTACAGATCATTCTATGCTATATAAAGGAACATAGAGGAGGAAAGCTGTTTGGAGTCACTGACACACACACTTAACTGAGGTTTCCTTTGCACAGTAAGAAGATATACCCATCATCTATATCTTGGGAGTTTGCTCCAGGAACTATAATGATATAAAGTCCTCAGGTTTCTAGTCTAAAACAACATTGCTTTTGAATATAAGCTTGCAAAATAACCTCTTGCATATTTTAATCATATTTATGTGAGTCTGCATAGAGAACTGTACAGGTAAGTTCAGAGGCTAGGGAAGGGTATAGTGTGATCTACTCTTTTCCTCCATAACTTATCCCCTTGTGACTGGGTTTCTTGCTGAGCTGGTAGTGAGGCTGGCTTTCAGGAAGCCACAGTCATCTTCCTGTCTCTGCCCCTCCCAAAATCATAAGCACTGGTGTTGTAGGTGAATGTTTGAACACACACATGGCATTGTCTCTGGGCCATATCCCCTGATCCTTCTTTATTTTAAATAATCTCTGGATTACTTTTGCATGTAATGTAATGTAAGTGCTATAAAATGAGTTGCTATTTAGGAGATTGAAATATAATTGGTCTGTATATGTTCAGTACAGACATTGTATATTAAGAACTACATTAATTAATTCCTTGAGAACTTCATACAATTTTTTGATGGAATTCACTTTCCAATTCTCTTGATAACTCCTCCCAGACCAAAACCAGACCCATTCCCACCTTAGTCCTCCTCCCAAGTTCAAGTCTACTTTTCTCCCCTTTGATACAACCCAATTCAAATCAATTGTGTTGCCCATAAACTCTTGGACATGGGGCTAACAGTAGAGCATGGCAAACCTATCACATACAAAAGCCTTACCTTTGATGAAAACTGATTCTCCACCCTTCATCAATAGTCCATACATTCTCAGATGGGGATAATGGATAGTGATACCATACCACTTAGGGATGCAAGGAAGACTGGCCTGATTTTGTGCAGTAGAGACAGTGTCTCAGTGACCTCTCTGCCTTACAAGATTTCTACCATCTCTTCCATGAGGGTTCCTAAGACAAAGCTCCTCTACTGCTTGCCTCTTTCTGTGAGTATGTGTGTATGTACAAATGTGTCTATATTATACATGTCTCATTTTACATGCAAGTCAACACATAGTGTTGTTTGCAATCAACTGCTGGCACTATTTCACACTATGCAATATGCCTTGAGGCAGACTTGGTGGACTCCGTAACAGACAGAACGTAGAGATGGCTAGAAATCATCCCAATTAGTTGTAGTATAGGTGAAATTTACACTTTTGACCTACATTTCTGTGTTCACCCTATGGTTTTAAGATGCAGAGATGCGGGACAAAGACCCTTAAATTTCATTGCAATTTTGCTCTTCTTGAACTCACATTTATAAAAGCTCCTGGAGGTGCTGATGCTGTTTACCTGGACATTTTCTTTTTGGAACTGCTTGATAGAGATACCCTTAAAGAGACAGATAGATCCTATCACTTTGTGTAGCATAAAGAATGCTGTGGTGAAATGGGTTTGAAATGTCTGTCCTGGGTCTTTGATGAAGGTTTTGGCCCGAAGTACAATGTTCATAGGTAGAACAATATACTCAATCTGAAAAGTGATTGGACCCTGAGGGCTTTAATCTATGCGTTGATTGATGGGTGTGCATGGAAGGGGTGAGAAACTTGTAAAGGAACGTGCTCATTGGGAACATGTCTTGGAAGGTGTTTATTGTATTTGGTCGCTTCCTGTGTTGATGTTTACTGGCTGCCAATAAATTGGACAATTGTGCTCATTCATGCCCCTTTCATACTCTTGTGACCATGGACCTGTTTTCCTTGTTGGTAGGCATCTTGTAACAGTGATGAAAATGATTGACATGAATATGACTCATTAGTGATACTGAACTCTCTGGTCCAGAGGAACCATGGCTTAATTCTTTAAGGTTTTTTTTTTTTTCTAGAAATTTCATGCTAACAGTAGACCCAAAGTTACCAAAAAGTTGTATCTGGAATATTCAGACAGTGTATCTGTTGTTTTAGAAATAAAGAACTTTGCAGCTTCCCACACTGATCCTCCCTCTGCCTTCACTACTGTATTTTAATAGATTGCAATATCATATGAAGAAGCAGAAAATGAGGGGAAAATGGAATGGAGGTGAAAATGTGTTAGAATCATTAAATTATACACTTAAGGAAATCAATTGATTTTTTAGTATACAAAGGAAACTTCAAAAAAGCACTGAAAAGGCTTGGCCAACTGTGCAGCTGTTCATGGGAGTTGGTATTTGTCATATCTCCTGTGATGTATCTATTAATAGTAGTGGTTTTATTACAGATGAATAAGACACCAATATATGCATGAAGGGATAACACTGAGTTGCCCCAGGAGAAAGAAATCAGGTAAAATTCATTGGATCTATTGATGAGATTTTTTTTTCTCATAGC
Source organism: Mus musculus (assembly GCF_000001635.26). Lineage (NCBI taxonomy): Eukaryota > Metazoa > Chordata > Mammalia > Rodentia > Muridae > Mus > Mus musculus. Next base: position 17,880,715 of record NC_000087.7, on the reverse strand, counting down.
CGAGTTGGCAGGAAATTGGACAGATTGCGTTGTACCCCAGTAAGTGTAACACACAGTAGAATGTGGGGGGTTGTGTGGCTATAGGACATATTCACATCATTTCACCTATTATTGAGTATCCATGCTGATGAAAGAAGTTATCCTTCACTTATGCCATGCATGGAAATGGGTCTATGAAGGGGCAGAGAGGAGGAAATGCTGTTCAGTAATGTTGGGTAGGTTGTGGAGACAGTAAAATATTCCTGTGATGGGACTTTATTTTTTCCCAATCTTGACAATCAACGGATACCTGAGAAGAGAGAGCAATTGAAGATCTGTCTCTATTCACTTGGTTATTAGGTAAGTCTATAGGATATTTTCTTGGGTAATGATTAATGTGGGAGGGCCCACCACTGTGGCTAAGCTCAACAGTAGTCATTTTAATTGGGAACCTTTTAGACTGTACTAAAATAATAAAAGATGATCAAGCCATAGAAAATTGGTAGTTTGAATAAGAAAGTTCTCTCTAGACACATATATATGAATACTTAGTCACTGGGAAGTGGCAGTGAGTTTAAAGGTTAGAAGGAATAAGAGAAGGTGTGGTTTCATTGGAGGAAGTGGGTGTGTCAACAAGGATGGGTTTGAGTTTTCAAGAAGCCAAAGCAATGGCAGAATCTCTCTCTTTGCTTAAGGATCAATAATTCTCTATTGCTCCAGTGATGGGATCCCTCCCTTGGTGAATGACCAAACTTCTGAAAATGTAAGCAAGCCTCTAGTTAAATGTTTTGTTTTCTAATAGTTGCCTTATCCATGGTATCTGTTCACATCAATAAAAGAGTGACTAAGACAGTGGCAAGCCAATAAGCTGTTTTTTGCTGTTACTGATACAACTTCCTGTTTTGTCTTCCTCGGTGATAGACTATAACACTTCTATTTCCAAGTTATTTTTGATTGTAGTATTCTACATAGTGAGAAAGAAGCAAACTAGAACAATTACATCTCAGGTAGGTACACGAGTATATCTTACCTTTAAATAAAAATAAAATGTCTACACATTATTATTTGTGGTTTTAAGATTAGTGGCATTGGCACTGTTAGACATTTTTCCTATGAATGTCTTACTATGTTTATTGTTGTAAGGATCCACCATGTCCAAAGAGCAAATTCCATAGCAAAGGTTGTATTCAGCTTATACTTCCACATTGTTGTTAATTATCAAAGAAGTTGGGACAGAAACTGAAACAACAAAGGATCCTGGAGCCAGGAGCTTATTCAGAGGCTATGGTGTGGTGATGCTTATTGTCTTGCTCCTCTAGTCTTGCTTAGATTGCTTTCTTAAAGAACCCAGGACTACTAATACAAGGATGTCAACACCCACAATGGAGTGGGTGCTCTCCCACCAATTATGAAATTTCCTAACAGCTGGATCTTGTGGAGGCATCTTCTCCACTGAGGCTCCTCCTCTTTGAAGAAGCTAGATCTTGTCAATTGCTATGAAACCAGTGTGGCATTCTAAATATATTTTGTCTATGAGGAGGTGTGGCCTTGTAGGAATAGGTCTGGCCTTGCTGGAGGAAGCATATCATTTTGGGGCTTTAAAGCTCTACCAGTGTGGAAGAGACCCTCCCTGCATGCAGAATACATAGTTTTTCCTGGAAGCATTTGGATGAAGATGCATAATTCTAAACTTCCTCTCCACCACCATGTCTGCCTAGACAGTGCCATATTTTCTGCCTTGATGATCGTGGAGGAAATCTCTGAACGTGTAATGAAATGTAGAAAAGCACTAATGAAATGTTGGCTCTTATGAGTGGCCTTTGACATGGTGTCTTTTCACAGCAACTAATCCCTAAGAGAATCAGTTACTGCAGAAACTCTCCCAGGTATTAAAATTAATCAACAATAGAGATTATTATCAAATGCTGAAGCATACAAACTTATTCTAGAGAGGAAAATTGTAATGACTGAGTCCATGGCATTCCTGCCTCAAAAAAAAAAAAAAAAAAAAAAAACCTCTGAGAGTATAGATGGAACCCAGGCAGACCTCCATGAAGTACACGGGCTCCTCAAAAAGTGACCCACACAGTGGGGAAACTCATAACATTTGAAACCCATGTCAACTGGCGTAGAAAAGAGGTCAGCATATATGCATTGGTTACACCTTCAGTGTTTTCTAAGAATGAGGTCACATATAAGTAAAAGAATAGAATTTCCAGGCTATAGACAGGCTGAAGTTATACATAGGTATGTAGGGGGTCATGTGTTTAGAGGAGAGCTATGTGGAACAGGCCACTGTGGGGCTTTTTATGGTTATCTGGGGATCTCATTGGAGACCTGCAAAAGATCACAGGATTCATCACAGGGAAAGAGTGCTCACGGAAGGAACTCAGGATCCATTCCAACCCAAAATTATCTCACAGCATATTCATTTTCTGTTTTACTTTACTTTTGGAACTCATTACACAAAATCAAGGTTTCTGTGATGATTTAGGGAGTCTCATAAATATAAACATTCACTAGTCTAGATGGCCTGTGTAAAAATGGACACACACACACACACACACACACACTCACAAACACACACACACAAACACACACACACACACACACACACACACACTCACACACAAACACACCCATCTGTAATGACAGGCTGGCTATTTGTTAAGAAAACAAAGAAGCCAATGTGGATATGGCCCAAGTTTGACTATTTCCTTAAAATTTCTCTTCTTCCTGTGTCTCCAGCTTAACTTTTTGAGAACTCCAACTTAGAATTCATTTGTCTCTCAGTGTCCTCTACTCTTTGTGTGTACCTTATTGCTTTTAATGGTCACCATCAATTAGAACTTTCTTATCTTCAATCTGGTCTGTTTTATGCATGTGAATTTTGGATTTCTTAAAAAAGATATCTTTATGGGATTAGAGAGATGAATCAATGGTAACAAGCACTTTTGCACCACAAGAAAACTGGATTTGGTTTCTTGAATTCATATCCAATGGCAAATAATCACCTTTAATGTCAGCTCCAGGGGACCTGACAATGCATGTCTCTGTGTTCACCTGTACTCAAAAGCACATACCATATCCCCACCCACATAAGTAAAGATAATAAATCTTAAAATGTGAGACAGGTTTCTTTAAGTGTCATTATTCAAAGAAAACCTGATTTCTCTGATTTCTGAGTCTATTTCAATCAGTTTTCTGGGTTTCACCTTGTGCAACAAGGCCACATTAATTTTAAATGTCCCACTTTCCCCAACTTTTTGTTTCTCCTTCAGTCTTCACATCAGAGGTTCTACCTATGTCCTGTCCTTCTCCCCTACTTACTAAACATCCATCTTTTTCTGCCATCCCTGCTCCTCAAAGTTCCATCTCCAATTCCTTATTCTGAATGCAGACCAGAGAAGCTGTTCATTTTAGCATGTATGATTTTAAGTGTATGTACTGTTCACCGCCTGAAATGAAACTTTCATCTTCATTGGAAGTTCTTTCCACTGTAGGCCATCTCGTCCAGCAAATTGTTCACTCACAGCATGTCATGTCACACATTTACATTTTTAGAACAAAACACATTTTATTGGCAAAGATACTGGGATTATCAAAGACCCTTATGTAGCCAACACAGGAAAAAAAAAAACTTTTTTTTTTCTTCCAGTTCTATATGTTTACGTTTCTGTACTTTATGATTTTTCAACTTCAAGAATCTTTGGCACCATAGTATAGACATAGATATGGATGTCACCATGAAACTTGATAAAGTACACGGAAGGATTGGCTAGAACTTGGTAAACAACCTTTCCGAACTTTTTGGAACCATCTTTTCTGGTGTACTCCACCCAGTTACCAATCAACACATCACTGTCATCTCCTGATCTCTCCTCAGCCGGAGGAGTGTCTGGAATCATGTGGAGGTTACCTTCCTTGTAGTCATCCAGTAGCTGATAAGCATAGAGAGCTGGATCCTTCTTGTAGGTAATGTAAAACAAATCCTTCATGATTGGCACCTGGGCTAGCACCACCCCCCTCCAGTTGACCTCAGAGCCATCTTTCCCCTCAAATTTGTGTTGTACTGCTCTGCCAACCAGGGCTCTGGCGAGGTGGGCATCCCTCACCTGAGGAAATACTACTATGGGAGGCAAAACCTTAAGGTTTAAAATCCTGTCATCACTGTAGAGCTCCAATCCGTAGATGCTGTCAATTCCATCATACTTCACCAAGTAAAGAGAAGGGTTTGTTGGCAGTTGATCTAGAACTATGGCCTTCCATTGGGTGACAGGCTCATTACCTTCCTTCCAACTGTGAGAAATTCTGCAGCCGACAATATTCCTCAGGGTGTTGGAAGAAGACTTCCTCCTCCTCTTCTTCATGAGGGATGACATGCTAAGCCTCTTCAAAGGTATTTTCTTCTACATGGCTGTAGCCTTGCTGTGGTATGCCACACCAAACCCAGGCAGATGTCTTGTGGCTATCATTCTGTGTTCAAATATACTTGCCCATTGCCTTGGATTGAAGATATTGCCTGTTTAAACCAGACACAATGCTGTTGCTACTGTCATATATATGAGTTACTGAAAGGCAATGGGTGTAGGGTGGGAGAGAATGCAGGACCAAGGCTCTTCTCTAATGGAATTTTTGAGCAGGTCAAGAAGGTTATGCTAAACATGTTTGGGCTTCTAAACTTAATTTGATCAAAATAAGAAGCTCATAATCCAGCTATGGTGGCACACACATTTAATCCCAGCTTTCAGAAGGCAGGGTCAGGCAGATTTCTGACTTAGAGACCAGCCTGGTCTACAAAGTGAGTTCCAGGGCAGCCAGTGATAGACAAAGAAAAAATGTCTCCAAATCAGCTACAACATTAACAACTAAAACAAAAAACCAACAAAAACAAAACAAAACATACAAACAAAAAACAAAAAAGAAAAACAAACAAAACAAAACAAAACAAACAATCAAATCAGAAGTTAATAGGAGATGGTAGTAACCCAAGTCTTTAATCCTAGTACTCAAGAGGCAGAGGGAGGCAAACCTTAGTGAGATAAAGGCTAGTCTATTCTACAAAGTGATTTTCCTAACAGCCAAAGCTACACACAAACACACTCAAAGTAAAATTAAACACCCATCCAAAGAAAAAACAAACAAAACAACAACAACAACAACAAACAAATAAATAAAGGAAACAAGGAAATTATCAAAGGGAAATTAACAAGTAATTCTTGAGAGCTCAGAATAATATACTCAGATGAATATGTCTTCAGCCCTGAGCTAATTTGCCTCTGCTGAGGAACATCTCCTTGCATGTCTATGTCAATGTGGAAGTTGGTATGCCTTTTACCCAAAATGATCAAGGAGAGAACAGAATAAAGAAAATGAGCCAGAGTTGTCACCTACCCTCTCTTGTACCTGCAAGCTGTGAAATAGGTGGCAATATTCACAAATATCCCAGGGACACAGCACACCACTGGCCTTCTGTATTGTGTTACCTGACCCAGCCTCAGGATTATTTGGTGATTATTTGCCACTGCAACTCCGGCCTCAACAAGTCCAGGCAATATCAGCCATTTAGAAGTTACATCTTCTAAAATACATAAGGACAATGAAGAGCTTTGGCATTTTAATGGAATTTTGAAGGAGATATCGTTAGCAAGGATAATAAATTCAGGAGATCAACTAAACTGGATCAACCATGCCCCTGGCCCCAAACATGGGAGAATTTAGACTGTACAGTTACTCAGTGTGGGAGGGAAAACTTTCAGCTTTCTATAGCTATGATGGTCCCAGTTACTTCATAAATGTACTTACCCAAAGAAAATGTCTTAGTCGTCAAGATTCTGTCTTTTGATACAGACCAGGCCACAAAAGCTTGAGGAACAAGTTGGAGTTCAGGAGCTGGCTTGCCTTTCACAGACCACTGGGAAAATAGTGGACACACCTTCTAGGCATTCTAGTGTCTCTAAGTGGAATAGATGTGCAATCTATGGCCAGTGCTCTGTGACATCACCTAGTTCAGCTTGCATCATAGAACCCCACTCATGCTGGTTCCTTCCCTAATTACACTCAGAAACATTAACCATCTAGGCTTTACCTTTTCATATGGCCTCCTAGAAATCCAAAATGAAATCCCTACAGAAATGCCCTGATGACCTGAGTCACATTCTGCCCAAGTAAATCACTCTTGTATTGTTTATATTTTTTGGTGGTTGGGTTTCTGTTTGTTTGTTGATTGCTTTGTTTTGCTTTTGTTTTTGTTTTCCTCCTGTGAAAGCCTTCAGTTTCTGATTCACCAACATCCTTGGTGGTTATTTTCCCTGTTCCAAACTTTCCCTGGTTATCTTTAAACTGTTCTTAGTGTCAGAAATGGTGCCAGACTCTTTGAGGCAGCACACTGGATAGCACATCAAAATTCTGTTTATGAAAACCCAAAGTTAGAGCAATTACTATTTTATTCAAACAAAGCAGGAATTTTACAGTGTTAAGTACCTTGTATTGAAGTCAGTTGCAACCTTGAATCATGGATTGTTTGTAAAATGAGAAGACAATCTAGCTCTTGGTCCTGCCTTCAAAGTTGTGATAAAGTTAAACAAACCCAATATCAACCAGTCATGTTTTAAAGTCCTTTAAAATTATTCAGTATTTCTGGTTACAAGTAATTTCATAGATTAAATGCAGTAAAACAGGGTGAAATAGATTTGATAATTTTACTTTTGAAATATGGGTAGACAAAATATTGAACGCTGGTAAGTATGGAATTTACTTACAAATTAGCGGGCACTTTAATTTTTCATGCCATATAGATCTTTAGTTCTTCCAGAAACATCAATTTCTGACCCTTCCATGGTCCAAACCACACTTTGTATATCCTTTTCATAGATGATGACACTACCCATAGTGGGCTAGTCCCTTCAACAACAGCCATCCAAGAAAGATCCTTCCTTACTGGTGTGGCAACTGGCCAATGTGATGGAGGCAGTTCTTTATCTGCGGTTCTATATTCCCAGGTTGAGTTAACTAAAAAAAAAAAAAAAAAAAAAAAAAAAAAAAAAAAAGAAGCAAGAAGGACCATTACACATCCATATCATAAATGTTGATTGCCTTACTGTGTGTAATTAACACACAATGTATTAATACTAGATGCCAACCACTTGATGAATGGCTTAAAACATGAGAGAGACTGAGAGAGAGAGTGACAGAGAGAGAGAGAGGGAAATAGAGAGAGAGAGAGAAAGAGAGAGAGAGAGAGAGGAGAGAGAACGGATGATAATGAGCTAAAGAATGAGAGAGAGAGAGTGACAGAGAGAGAGAAAGAGAGAGAGAGAGGGAGAGAGAGAGAGAGAGAATGAGAGAGAGTTTTTGATATTTCAATGGTTGTTTGATATTTCGAGCCCAGTGCCAAATCACTTTTAATGAAAACACAAATCCTAATTCTTTCTAAACGTCCCACCACCTGGAAAACTAACTTCTTTGAATATTTGATCTTCTGTGAGCCACAATTATTCAAACTAATAAAGTATGTAAAAGAAATTGAAATCAAGTAATAATTCCCCATGCCACTTCTTGGAATATTTTATATCATTACTTTTCTTTTCTTAGAGGTTAGGGTTATTTGCGTAACAAGAGACTAATCAGTCATCATTGTCACATCAGCCAAAGGCATCCTAACCCTGCCACATTTCTACTTGATTAATAACATTGGCATTTCTTATTTGTATGAAAACATATCCCTTCGTCCCGATTTAGTTAAAAGTGTGGGAACTGTCGATTTGCAATTAATTTTTTTTCATAATGGGACAAAACAGAAGCCTACAGGATTCACTGTATTGCTCCTGGGAGCTGAAGATTTCTGTTCCATTCAATAAAATGTTATAAATATTATTTTAACACAAGCCTAAATTCGTGAAAAAGCGTTGTTTTCATATTTTAATTATTTACAGGTCGTTCTGTGCCATATAAAGGAAGGTAGAGAAGGAAAGGTGTTTTGGAGTCACTGACACACATTTAACTGAGGTCTCTTTGCATAGTACAAAATATACCCATCCACTATATCTGGGGAGTTTGCTTCAGGAACTCTAATGATATAAAGTCCTCAGGATTCTAGGCTAAGATAACAAAACACTGCATATAAGCTATGCAAGATAAGCTCTTGTATATTTTAATTATATTCATGTGTTTCTGCACACAGATCTGTACAGGTAAGTTCAGAGGCTAGGGAAGGGTATAGTATGATTTGCTCCTTCACTCCCTAATTTATCTGCTTTTGATAGGGTTTCCTGCTGAGCTAATAGTGAGGCTGACTTTCAGGAAGTCACAGTCATCTTCCTGTCTCTGCCCCTCCCAAAATCCTAAGCACTGGTGTTGTAAGTAAATGAACACACACATGAATTTGCCCCTGGGCCATCACCTCTGATCCTTCTTTATTTTAAATAATTTCTAGATTACTTTTGCCCTTAATGAAAATAAACTGCTATACAAGAGTTTGTTATTTAGGAGATGGAAATATAAGTCGTCTGTATATGTTCAGTACAGATATTGTATATTAAGAACTACATTCATTAATAACTTGAGAAATTCATACAATATATTTTGATGGAATTTACTTTCCAGTTCTCTTAATAACTCCTCCCGAACCAAAACCAGATCCATTTCCACCTAAATCCTCCTTCCAAATTCATGTCTCCTTTTCTCCCTTTTGATAAAACCCATTCAAATCAATTGTGTTGCCCATAAAATCTTGGATATGGGGCTACCAGTAGTGACTGGCCAACCTATAACCTTCAAAGGGCATACCTTTGATGAAAATGACTCTCCATCTTTCATTAACTGTCCATACCTTCTCAAATGGGGATGATGGATAGTGAGAACCTACCACTCATTGATGGAAGGCACACTGGCCTGATGTTGTGCAGATAGAGACATACAGTTTCTCAATGACCTCTCTACCTTACAAGATTTCCACTATCTCTTCATTGAGGGATCCTAAGACTCATCTCCTCTACTTCTTGCCTCTTTCTGTGAGTATGTGTGTGTGTACAAGTGTGTCTATATTATAGATGTCTCATTTTACATCCAAGTCAACACATAGTGGTTTTTGCAATAAACGGCTGGCATTATTTCACATTAGGCAATATGCCTTGATGTAGATGGTGGGACTAAATACCACACTGAAACTGGAGATGGCTAGAAATCATCACAGTTCTTTGTAGTATAGGTGAAATTTACACCTTTGACCTAAACTTCTGGGTCCACCCTATGGCTTTAAGCTGGAAGGATAGGGGATCAAGACCCTTAACTTGCATTGCATTTTCCTTCTTCTTGAACTCATATTTAAAAAAAAAAAAAGCTCATGGAGGTGATGATTCTGTTGGCCTGGACGTTCTGCTTTTGTAACTGCTAGACAGAGATACCATTAAAGAGACAGATAGATCCTATCACGTTTTGTAACATAAAGAATTCTGTAGTGAAATGGGTTTGCAATGTCAGTCGTGGGTCTTTGATGAAGATTTTGTTCCGAAGTACAATGTTCAAAGGTAGAACAATATACACAATCTGAAAAGTGATTGGACCCTGAGGGCTTTAATCAATGAGTTAATTGATTGATGGGTGTGCATGGAAGGGGTGAGGCACTTGTAAAGAAACATGGTCATTGGGAACATGTCTTGGAAGGTATTTATTTTCTTTGGTCACTTCCTGTGTCGATGCTTACTGGCTGCTAATAAGTTAGACAACTGTGCTCCTTGATGCCTCTTTCATACACTTGTGACCATGGACCTGATTTCCTTGCTGCTAAGGCACATTGTAACAGTGATGAAAATGATTTACATAAATGTTTTTCACTAGTGATCCTGACTTGTCTGGTCCAGTGTAACCATGGCTTAATTCTTTAAGCTTTTATTCTGGAAGAATCATGCTAACATTAGTCACAAAGTTACCAAGCAGTTGTACCTGGAAGATTCTGGCAGTGTATCTGTTGTCTGAGAAATAAAGAAATTTGCTGCTTCACACAGTGGTCCTTTCGCTGTATTCACTACTATACTTTAATAGATTGCAATATCATATGAAGTAGAAGAAAATGAGGGGAAAATGGAACGGAGGTGAAAATGTGTTAAAATCATTAAATTACACACTTAAAAATAAAGGAATCAATGGATTTTTTAGTATAGAAAGGATACTTCAAAAAAGCTGCTGAAAAGACTTGGCCAACTCATGGGAGATGGTATTTGTCATACCTCCTGTGATGTAGCTGTTAATAGTAGTGGGTTTATTACAGATGAATCAGACACCAATATAAGCATTAAGGGATAACTCTCAGTTGCCTCAGGAGAAAGAAATCAGGTAAAATTCATTGGATTTCATGATGAGGATTTTTTTTTGTCATAGCTTTGGTGGCAGGATATTGGACAGATTGGCAAGTCCCCCAATAAGTGTAACACACAGTAGAATGTGGGGGTTGTGAGGCTATAGGAAATATTCAGTTCATGTCACATATTATTGAGTATCCTTGCTGATGGAGGTAGTCACCCTTCACTTATGCCATACATGGAAGTGTGTCTATGAAGGGGCAGAATGCAGAAGATGGTGTTGAGTAATGTTTGTGTAGGTTATGGAGTAAGTTAAACATTACTGTGATGGAACATTATTTTTTTCCCAATCTTGACAATCTACAGTTACCTGAGAAGAGAGAACAATTGAACATCTGTCTCCAAGTACTTAGTCATTAGTTAAGTCTATGGGTTATTTTCTAGGCTAATGATTGATGTGGGAGGGCCCATCACTGTGGCTAAGCTCATAAGTAGTCCTTAATAAATGGGAGCCCTTTAGGTTGTATTTAAAAAAAATAGCTGATCGAGCCATGGGAAAAGTGGCGGTTTGAATAATAAATCCCCTATAGACACATATATATGAATATTTCCTTACCAGGAAGTGGCAGTGAGTTTAAAGATTAGAAGGAATACGAGAAGGTGTGGCTTCATTGGAGGATAGGTGTGTCAACAAGGATGGGTTTGAGTTTTCAAGGAGCCAATACAATGGCAGAATCTCTCTTTTTGCCTAAGGATCAATAGTTCTCTATTGCTCCAGTGATGGGGTACTTCCCGTGATGATTGACCAATCTTCTGAAAATGTAACAAAGCCTCCAATTAAATGCTTTGTTTTCTAATAGTTGCCATAACGATGGTCAGGTGATTATGTTAGCCTCTATCAGCAGACCTCGGAGACTAGTTTTCTCCTGAGTTTCAGTGTTCAGAGTACTCTCTGCAGGCAAGATCTCCTCTTGCAGAGAAGGGTCCCAGATATCTGGTGTTCGAACCTTCCTCCTGGCAGATGTTGTAATCCACTCACTAGAGGTACTAAGATCCCATGGAGAGTCCTGTGGGGACCTTTGGGGTGTCCACAGACTCTGCCCCCAAGGTCCCCGGTGCTGTAATGGATTGGAAGGGACTTGTGACCCTGGTCAGGCCGGTTTATCTGCTTTCCTAATGAATGCAGTCTCAGGTCCTGCATGATAGGATTGGAGCAGAAGTTGTTTTCCATTCACCAAAGGTCTTAAGATCTCATGGATGTTTCTGTGAGGACCTTGGGGCTGTCCTCAGACTCCGTCCAACAAGTTGCCCAGGTGCTGGCACAGACCAGAGGGACTTGTGACCATTGTCAGGCCAGTTTTTCTGCTTCCCTAATTAATGCAGTCTCAGATCCTGTGAGATTGGATTGGAGCAGAGGTTGTGTTCCATTCACCAGAGGTCTTATGATCCTATTGAGGGTCTTTTGGGGACCTTAAGGGTGTCTGCAGACTCAGAGCCCAATATACCCTGGTGCTGGCTTGTCACTCTCTCTCTTATGGTACACTTTCTCTGACTCCTTAAACAGATGTTGTAAAGATAATGTTTTCAGACTCTCTAGACGCTGTAACCTTTTCCTAATGTCAGAAGAATACTGCCCAATGGAAGCCATGACACCTGTCACCTGCTGGCACGCCGAAGTAGGGTCAAAGGTAGTGTAACACCTCTATACCTTTCAGAGGTATTCTAAAAACACTGCTGGGGCTCCTTTTTCTCTTGTAGGATCTCTCTTACCTTGGCCAAATTGGTGGGGCACCTGCCAGCTCCTTTCAGTCCTATTATCAGAGCCCAGCAGAAAATTGTCAATTGCTCCATATGGTCAGTCCTGTCAGAACATGTCAGAGGGAAGGCTGCATCCATTTCATTCAGAAGTTTTATTGGTAGTCAATTGGCCCCCAGCATGCTCTTTCTTTCCTCTCAGAATCCTTTCTTTCTCATCTGTGGTGAAAGAATCTGTAGCTGCTGACAGTCATCCCAAGTAGGCTGAAGAGAGAATATGAGAGATTCCATTAGATTAGCAGGCTAGAGGGGTTTTCAAAGAAGAGGGGTATGATTTGCCTTCCAGTTATAGAGGTCAGAGGAGGAAAAGGGCCATTACTGAAGGGTCAGCAGTTGTCTGGGGCCTGCTGGAGGAGGGTCATAAGTACATAAAGGCAGTGCAATGGTTGAATCTGGTCACTCTGGGCTTCGAGCTCGCTGGCCTTGGGCTTTAGCAACTGGTCCCTCCCCAAATATCTAGTGGCACCCTGTTGAGAGTTCTTGGAGGGGACCAGTTGGCAATATGGGGGTGGTGTGCTATGCCATTTTGGAGGTTCTTCTAACTCTGGATAGATCTTGGGAGAAACCGAGGGCTGCAGTAAAACCTGTGCCTGTTTTAACTTTCCCCCCCCCTCTGGGTGGCAGAGGGCCAGGACTGGGGAGCCTGGATTATTCTTTTGAACCCAAGGCTTTAAACAGGATGGGAGAGGGGGGATCCCATGCTGAATTTTTCTAGATGAGAATGTAGGGCACATAATCTGGCTGAGACCCTGGTCCCCTCTGTAAAACAACTTTAAGAGCTGAAAACAGAACCAAACAAAGAGTGCCCTCTAGTGGCCAACTATCATCAAAGCTGGCCATTCTGTAGAGCAGAAAGTTCTCTAAAATCTATTTCAGACATCCACAGAGATAATGTGTTAGTCTTAATTTCAGTCCAGTGATCAAGGGTCAGTCCAAGTGGCATGCTAATAGTCGGTTCCATCATCAGAGTCACATACAGGGAAAAAAAATATATACACAAAAAAGATTACAATAACCAAGACCAGGCCCCAATAAGATGGCCGAGAGCACACACTCACTTGGCACCCAGTAACAGAAACAGACAGTCGAGTGAGCAAACTCTCACTTGGCACACTGATAGGAGATCTCCAGGTATCCCTGGAACTCCCTCAGAACTCCTGGGATGTCCCACAGGGTGGCAGCCGGTTTCTCCCGACATGTCTGTCAGTAACCCTTTTCCATCTGAAAAAGGGAGTTCGTTGCTCTCACGAGCATTTACAACTGCAAACGGAGAATAGTGAATTCAAACAGAGCTGGCACAAAAAGATAGAGACAAAGATAGAGGAAAGTTATAGAAAAAGATAGAGACAAAGATACAGACAAAGATAGAATCCTACCTCCAAGCAGGGTCTCTGAGAATTGGGGTAGGCCACAAATCATGGTGGAGAAGCCCCCAAATGTAAGACCTCAGAAGCTGGGCCTCCTCTCAAGTCCTGGAATGAGCTGGCCAGCACCCCAATGACCCAAGAGAAAACCACAACTGAAGCAAACTGCAAGAGGTTTTACTATTAGTTGGCTGAGGACGAAGTCACTCTGCCTAGCAGGGCAGGGGAGTTTGACACCGAGCTGTGACAGTAAGGGGCTTTTAACAGCTAGCTGAGGAATTGGGAGGAGTTGGGAGGAGAGTTGGGAGGAGTTGGGAAATGTTGGCAGGGGAGTTCTTCTCTTCCTGGTGTTCTTGGTGAAATTTTCAAGGCAGGAGTGGGGCGTGAGTCCTTTCTAAATTTTTATCTCATTGTCCTTGGCACAGGAAGGCAGGCATCTCTGGTTGAAAAGTATAGAAACAAAAAGCCTTTTTGCTGGCTATAGAGAACAAAGAGCTTCTTCCTAGCTGTATTTTCAGAGATCAGGGAAAACAAGCTTGGGGAACGTCTAGGGGATTTACGTTACTGGGAGATACACTTTAAGTTGGAGTCTCACCGTAGGACATTTTTTCTACCACACACAAAACTTTACACAGAAAAGTATTTTAATTATTTTTAATAAATATATAATATTTGATTTGAACCAAGTGTCATATCCATATAAAATACATGGTAGAATTCCAAAAAAAAAAAAAACTTGTAATATTTAATTTAAACAATTCATACATTTACACCTCACAGCACTTCTTCATAACTGTACTACCATTGCTGAGATCCTTCTTCTTCCCAAATGGTCCTTCTCTTATTTTTATAATGGTTCTCCTTTTCTTTGTGTGTATATCTGATAACATCTCATGCAGGTGGTTGTATTGTACTAGTTGCTATATTTTTGTGATCACAAGGTCTAAAGGACCACAATCTGGTCTTGATCTACACATATAAGAGCATCTGACCCTGAATTGCTCATTTTCCTGAATCTACTTCTCCAGTTAAGGGATCACAAACACCACTTTTGAAGTACTCTATTGAAATGGGAAAAAATTGAAAATATTACACCGTATCTTCATCTGTTTCTTCTTGAGATGATATATTCTCATCTTTGTCAAATGCTGGGCTCTGTACTATATAGACAAAGAAAATGGAAACATTATATGCTATATTAGTAAAAGGGAATAAAGTATTAATGATTTGAATTTCTCAAGAAATACTGCCCAGGTGAATTTTTGAAACAGCTTTTAGAAATGACATAATTACGTACATGAAATCCGGTATAGGTATAGATGAGAAGTAAGGTTTCCAAATTATAGGACTAGTGAATATTTTTACCAATATTATAGAAAAAAAATTCCCTAACTTAAAGAAAGATATGCTCATGAATAAACAAGAAGACTACAGAACGCCAAATTATTTGGACCAGAAAAAAATAATTTCTGCCATCATATAATAGTCAAAACACCAAATGCACAAAACAAAGAAAGAATATTAAAAGCAGTAAGGGAAAATGGTCAAGTAATATATAAAGCAAGATCTATCAGGATTACACATAACTTCTCCCCTGAGACTATGAAAGGAGAAAATCTCGGGTAGAAGTCATACAGAATGTAAGAGAGCAGAAATGCCAGCCAAGACTACTATATGAAGCAAAACTCTTTTAACATAGCTTGGGAAAACAAGGTATTCTGTGACAAAACAATATTTACACAATATCTTCCAATGCATCCAGCACACCAAACGATAATAAAGGGACAATTTCAATATAAAGAGGGAAATTACAATCGAGAAAAAAGAAGAAATTAAAGTTGAAGGAAACCTAAAAGAAGATAGCTACATGAACAAAATTCCAACTCTAATAACAAAAATAACAGAAGCAACAATGACTTTTCTTAGTATCTCTTAATATCAGTGGACTCAGTTCACCTGTAAAAAGGCATAGAATAAAAAAATGGATGTGTAAGTAATATTCAGCATACCAAAAACAAACACCAAGGACAAAGTCAGACATTACCTCAGACTAAAAGGCTGGAAAAGAACTTTCCAAGCAAACGAAGAAATAATTTCTGAAGAAATAAGCTGGAGCAGCCATTCTAATATCAAATAAAATTGACTTTCAACCAAAAGTTATTAAAATAGGCAAGGCGGGAAACGTCATATTCATTAAAGTTAATATTTACCAAGATGGACTCCCAAATCTAAACATTTATACTCCAAATGCAATGACATCCACATTTATAAAAGAAACTTTAGTAAAGCTCAAAACTCATATTGTACCACACACAATAATATTGGAAGACTTCAACACCCCTCCCTCATTAATGGACAGATCCTGGAAACTAAAACTAAAAAGATACACGGTGAAACTTGCAGAATTTATGAAGCAAATACGTTTAGTTGATATCTATAGAACATTTTATACTAAAACAAACGAATGTCCCTTCTTCTCAGGACTTCATGATGCCTTCTCCAAAATTGACCATACACTCAGTCACATAACATGCCTCAACAGATATAAAATTATTGAAATAATTTCCTGCTTCCTATCAGATCACCACAGACTAACTTCAACAATAATATAAATAATTGAAAACCCACATACACGTGGAATGTGTACAACAATCTAGTCAGTGACAAAACAGTCAAGGAAGAAATATAGAACTAAATTAAAGACTTTTTAGAGTTTAATGAAAATGTAGCTACAACATACTGCAAGATATGGAACACAATGAAAATAGCCCTAAGAGGGACACTCATAGCTCTCTCTGAATGCCTCTAAAGGAAACCGGAGAGAGGATATAGGAGTAGGTTGACATCGCACCTTAACACTATAGAACAAAAGGAAGCAAATTCAACCAAAAGGAGTTGAAGTCAGGAAATAATCAAACTCAGTGCTAAAATTAACCAAGTGGAAACAAAGGAACAGTACAAAAATAATCAAACAAACTGGGAGCTTGTTCTTTGAGAAAATCAACAAGATAGATAAACCATTAGACAGACTAAATACAGACCACAAGAACAGTATCCAATTTAGCAAAATTAGAAATGAAAAGGGAGAAATAACACCAGAAATTTAGAAAATTTTAAATATCATCAGATCCTACTATTCAAGGCTGTACTCAACAAAACTTGAAAATCTGGATAAATCTAGACAGATATCAGGTACCAAATTCAAATCAGGATCAGAGAAACCCTTTAATTACTTCTACCACTGTGAGGAGCCGCCCTCACGGTCACCAATACAAGATGGCGCTGACAACACCATTGTCACCATTGCTCATGGTGAGTACGCTCAGGCGTCAGGGTATCTTTCCATTACCTGAGCCCTGCCTCTCCAATGGCGTCATCAGGCTGATGGTGGGCAGACAATTCAGGTGATTCACGTCTCCAACCGTACTTCTAACCATACTTTGCAACCTATATAAGGGAGGGGTTTTCTGCTCTCTGGGTCTCCTGTCTTGAAGCTGTTCATCTATCTCTGGTGATGTATTAAAGCTTTACTGCAGAAAGATCTGTGTGTCCTGCATGCGTTCTTGCTGGCAAGATGGTAGCGCAGGTCATCTGGTGCCATAAACCCAGGATCAACATCGCTGGTATTGAGGAGAACCCCTGGAGACGGGGTGGATACAGAACTGCAGGGAAAAGGTAAGTTTGGAGAGGTATGTCTCATCGTGACCCTCTTATCCCTATTGATTTTGGTCTTAATCTAGATGCACCCTAGGAAGGGGCATTAGAAGCTCTAGTCTTGGTTGCCCTGGCCCTCATTCTGTTTCTTATTCTGTCCATCGAGGCTGGTGCTGAAATTTGAGGTCCATCGAGGCTGGTGCTGAAAAATGCGGTGTTGTCAGTCGACGTAGATAAGTGGCAGCACTGAGGTATCTTCTAAGCCTTCCATAGATAAGGGAGCAGAGCACTGTGTTTACTTTCGCTTTGCTTAAGGAGTACTATAAATGGGGTGTAGATCAGGAGCAGGGACTCACTCTATCATGGCCTCCTCACAGTCAGTGATCACTGCATTACAGGCAGGTTGCCTCCAGTACGCTGCAGAACTTTGTTAAGGAAGTGGATCACATTTCTCCCTGGTATTATTGTTCGGGGTCTCTAACTGTAGCCTTATGTAGTAAGCTAGGAAGTGACCTTGACCTTAAGCATGGAGAGGGAGACTTACGCCTGGGCACCAAGGCATTTGGAAGCTGATATAAAACTGTCTAGAGGATGAAACCTGCCAAACAGCCAATTTGGAGGGACAGGGAATACTAGAAGAGGTTCAGGACAGTATGTCAGAAACCTAACAGAATGAGAGAATGGGAGCTCGAAAAAAGAAAGACATGTCTAAGAAAAGGGCCCTCCCCGGGATTCAGAAGGAAGGGGAGAGAGAAAAGAGGGCAGTAAAACTGATCCCTCTACTAAGAAAAAGCCTCACATGTAATTCAACATTGCCTTGAAACTTGGAGTGCTTGGGGACAAACCAAATTTCTTAGAACAGATAATGGACTGGCCTACACCTCTCAAAATTTTCAACAATTCTGTCTACAGAGGAATGTAACTTATTTAACTGGTTTGCCATACAGGGACAAGGCATTGTGGAACGTGCCCACCACACTGTTAAAATTTACCTTATCAAAAAGAAAGGGTGAGTCGATGAGGCTCTTACCCTTAACACTGAGAGTGGACATCTCCATGGTACTCTTTACTCTTAATTTTTTGAATATTGATGAGCAAGGCCACACTGCAGCTGATCGTCACTGTTCAGAACCAAACAGATCTAGAGAAATTATCAAATGGAAAGTTTTCTTAACCGGAAAATGTAGAGGCCCGCAATCTATTTTAATAAGATCCAAAGGAGTTATTTGTGTCTTTCCACAGGAAGAAGACAATCCCCTTTGGGTTCCAGAATGCCTCATCTGAAGGATCTCCCCTTCAGAAGATGTGGACAAAAGAGGGAATTCTGGAAACAATGATGGATACTGACCCTTCTACTGGAGATCATGGTTCCTAGAATATCGGGGGAATTGTGTTGGGGTATTATGTCTAACATTCTGCCCATGCCTGTCATGCACAGTGCACAAGTTTTTCCACATTTCTTTACTACTGATAGGGAGCTGGGACTTGCCTTTTTACCATTAGATGGACAAATTCAGGTTCTGATGGAAAACAGAACTTCTCCTTCAAAGGAAGCCTGTGCTTTGTAATGATCTCTGACTTGAAAGACCAAACGCCAGTGTATATCCTTATAAAATCAATCAGTGGCCTGGTTGAAAGCAGCTGCTTGGGGAACCCACTCTGAAATAATAGCCAATGCCTTGATAATCCAAGGCTGGTGGCCTAGTCATAGATCCAGGAAAGCACTGCCCCAGCAACCCAGAATGGCACCCTTTTGTAAAGGAAGATCCTCGGAGGACTCCATGCTTCCTTGGACTGGGTGCCAGGCCAGAAAACCCTTTTGGGTGGTTGAAGGATTTTTTTTCCTTTTCCCCATATGTAAGTGTAGAGATTAATGAAATCCTTGCTGGACGTGATTTTAACTTCATGGATCCTGATCGGTCAGATGCTAACCCTTTTGATCAATGGTTACTTTGTGGGCTTAATGAGAGCTGTACCGATCTTTCACCTATGGCCATGATTGAAGGTGGATATAGTGAAAAGGGCCAAATGGGTTTTGAGTGGTAGGGCACTTTGAGTGCTGGTTTGGGGTCATTCGATCGGTCCTCCTCTAATACTAAATATAAAGCATTTAAAAGGGTGAATTATACTGTCACCCCGGTTTGTGTTTGGCCCCCTTTCTGTGGGTGGTAAGTAATAAAAGTTTAAATAATAATCAATTAGCGTTAGATTGCTTGCTTAATGAAAGTTTCTATACCCTGTGTTGGGATGCTACTAAGTATCCCTTTGCTTTGGTTGCTCATGTGCCTAGATTTGTTCCAGTTCCTGGGGAAGCCTCTAGAATTTAAGCTTATTTAGAGAAAAGAGAGATTTTGGAATCTCTGCTATTATAGTTGGCTTGGTAGCAACAGCAGCAGTTGCTTTCTCTGTCACTGTTTCGGCCCTTGCCTTGTCTGCTGCGGTTCAGACAACGCAAACTATAAAATGACCTTTAGGCAAGAGTGACATTGGCCCTGAACAGGCAGGCCATGGCCAACTCCCAGATACAGAGAGGCCTCATGTTGGTAAACCAACGGATTGATCTGGTCCAAGAGCAGGTGTATATTCTTTGGCAAATGCCTCAGCTGGGTTGCAAACACAAGCTGCCTAGCGTCTGTATCACCTTACTACAATTTTAGAATTTTACAAGAGCAGCTAACCTGTAAAAGGCTTTGTCTAGTTATTTGTTACAGAATTGGACCATAGAATTTGAACAGACACTCCGGGAGCTGAGGATCACCATCTTATAAGTCGATTCAACGTGTCTTGACCTTTCATTGATGGAAGGATTTTCTACCTGGATTTAAGCATCATTCTCCTACTTCAAGCAATGGGTGGGGGTGGGTTTGTTTGGAGTGGCTGTGTACAGTGGAGTACTGCTCCTACTATGGATGATCTGCAAACTTAAATCCTAAACAAGGAGGGACAGGATGGTAGTAACCCAGGCACTTGTTGCTTTGGAGCAGGGTGTCTCCCCCAATATATGAATATCGATGATGTTCAAGCAATAAGGTTGCTGGACATCCAGCTCCACAAAACCCTGAGGCGAGTCTTGCTGCATGGGTTGGAGCGGTTGTGCTTTAACAGCCCAGGAGAGTTTTGGGGCTAAGCACTGAACTGGAATGGCGTTGTGGTCTAATTTGAGCTTCTTTCTGGGAGATATGTCATCTTTCAAGAAGGTTGAGTGTCCTAGTGTCCTTCCCCCAGGAAGGACAAGATGGTGCTCACAACACCATTGTCACTATTGCTCGTGATGAGTGTGCACAGGCATCGGGGTATCTTTCCATTACCTGAGCCCTGTCTCTCCAATGGCGTCATCAGGCTGATGGTGGGCAGACAATTCCGGTGGTGCACGTCTCCAACCATACTTCTAACTGTACTTCACAGCCTATATAAGGGAGGGGTTTTCTGCTCTCTGGGTCTCCTGTCCTAAAGCTGATCATCTATCTCTCGAGATGCATTAAAGATTTACTGCAGAAGGATCCGAGTGTCCTGTGGAATGTGGGACATTCTTTCTGGCAAGACTGTAGTGTGGGTCATAACACCCCTAAAGAATTAGAAGCAATCGTTAATAGTCTCCCAACCAAAAATAAGCCCAGGGTCTGATGGGTTTAGTTCAGAATTCTCTCAGATATTCATGGAGACCTAATACCAATACTCCTCAAACTATTATGCAAAATTGAAAGAGAAGGAACACTATTTAATATGTTCTATGAAGCAAGATTACAACTATACAAAACCTAATGAAGAAAGGAAACTTTATTCCAATTTCCATTATGACTATCGATGCAAAAATACTAAATAAAATCCTTTCAAAACGAGTCCGAGAATACATCAAAAGGATAATCCATCATGACCTAGTTGGCCTCCTTCTTATGATTCAGGGAGCGTTTAATATCGAAAATCCATCAATTAAATCCATTATAGAAAAAAAAAAACAAAAAAAAAACAAAAACAAAAACAAAACAAAAAACTCAACTAGAAAAACCACATGATTATTCGATTAGATGCTGAGCAAATAGTTGATTAAATACAATGCCCATTCATAATAAGTCCAGGAAAGACCAGGAATTCAAGGCATACACCTAAAAAAAAAAGAAGACGAAGAAAAGAAAAGAAAAGAAAAGAAAAGAAAAGAAAAGAAAAGAAAAGAAAAGAAAAGAAAAGAAAAGAAAAGAAAAGAAAAGAAGAGAAAAGGAAGCCCAGGATTTAACTTTAATCTAAATGGTCCGAAACCGGAAGGAATCCCACTAAAATCTGGGACTGGACAAGGCTGCCCACTTTCTCCCTACCTATTCAATAGAGTACTTGAAATACTAGCCAGAGCAATCATACAAAAAAAAAAACAAAACAAAACAAAACAAAACAAAACAAAACAAAAAAAAAAAAAACGAGAACAGATGAATACAAATTGGAAAGGAAGAAGTCAAAATTTCTCTATTTCCAGAAGATATGATAGCATGTATCTATGACCCCAAAAATTACAACAGAGAAAACCTAATCCTGATACACATTTTCAGCTTAGGAGCTGAATTTAGAATTAATTTAAACATAACAGTGGAATTTCTCTGCAGAAAAGACAAATAGTATGAGAATAAAATTAGGGAAAAACGTGCTTCATAGTAGTCACAAATAATATAAAATTCCTTGGTGTGACTCTGAGAAAGTGAAATATATGTATGATAAACACTTCAAGTTTCTTCAAGAAAGAAATCAAGGAAGATCTCTGAAGATGGTAAAATCTCCCATGCTAATGATTTGGCAGGATTAATATAGTAAAAATGGCTATCTTTCAAAAAGCAATCTGATATTCATTGCAATCACCATCAAAACTCCAACTCATCTCTTCACTGAGTTAGAAAGGGCAATTTGCAAATTCATCTTGAAAAAAAAAAAAAAAACACCTACTATATCCAAAACTATACTCAACAATAGAAGAATGTCTTTTGTAATCACCATGCCTGACCTCAAGCTATACTACAGAGCAATTATGATAAAAACTTCCTGGTACAGGAATAGTGTTAGACAGGTAGATAAATGGAACAGAACTGAAGACAGAGATATGAACCCAAACTCATGTAGTCACTTGATCTTTTACAAAGGAGATAAAACCACCCAGTGGAAAGAAAATGGCATTTTCAAAAAAATGGTGCTGGCTCAACTGGCAGTTAGCATATTGAAGAAAGCAAATTGATCTGTTCTCATCTCCTTGTACAATGCTCAAGTCTAATTGGATCAAGGAACTGCACATAAAACCAGAGACACTGAAACTTACAGAGGAGAAAGTGTGGAAGAGACTCGAAGACAAGGTTAAATGGGGGATATTCCTGAACAAAACAGCAATGGCTGTTATTATAAGATTAAAAATAGACAAATGGGACCTCAAAAATTGCAAAACTTCTGTAAGGCAAGGGGCACTATCATTAGAACAAATCGGGGAAAAAGTCTTTATCAATGCTAAATCAGATAAGGGACTAATATTCAATATATACAAAGAACTCAAGAAGCTGGATTCCAGAAAATCAGATAACACTATTTTAAAAAATGGGGACAGTTCTAAACAAAGAATTCTAAATTAAGAAACACTGAATGGCTGAGAAGCACCTCATAAATGTTCAAAATCCTTAATCATCAGGGAACAGAAAGTCAAAATAACCCTAAGATTCCACCTCACAGAGTCAGAATGGCTAAGATCTAAAACTCAGATGACAATAGTTGCTGGTGGGTATGTGGTGAAGTAGGAACACTCCTCCATTGCTTGTGGAATTGCAAGTTGGTACTACCACTCTGGAAAGCAGGTGGGGTTTCCTCAGAAAAGTGGTAATAGTTCTACTGAAGATCCAGCAATAGTCCTCCTGGGCATATATCCAGAAGATATTCCAACTTGTAATAAGGATACATGCATCACTATGTTCATAGCATCCTTATTTATAATAGCAAGAAGCTGAAAATAAACCTGATGCCCATCTTCAGAGGAATGAATACAGAAAATATAGTACATTTACATAATGAAATACTACATCACTATTAAAATCAATGAATTCATGAAATTCTTAGACAAATGGATGGATCTGGATGATATGTTCCTAAGTGAGATAGCACAATCACAAAAGAAAGCACATGATATATACTCACTGATAAGTGGATATTATCCTTGAAGCTCAGAAAAAACAAGGTAAAATTTGCAAAACCCATGAAACTCAACAAGAAGGAAGACCAAAGTGTGGATATGTCGTTCCTTCTTAGAATTGGGAACAAAAGACCCATGGAAAGAGTTACAGAGAAAAAGTTTGGAACTGAGACTGAAGGAATCCAGACACTGCTTCATTCTGTGATCCGTACCATAAACAACCACCAAACCCAGATACTGTTGAAGAGCCAAACAAGAGCTTAGGGACAGGAGACTGATATAGTTGTCTCCTGAGACGATCTGCCATTTCCTGACAAATACAGAAGTGGATGCTCAAAGAAATCCATTGGACTGAGCACAGGGTCCCTAATTATGGAGCTAGAGAAAGTATCATTATGTCATCTTCTTCATCATCAAAGTCCAAAAGTAATAAGTAATCTTCCTTTGGGATCACCATCATTTTCTTAAGAGCCATTCTTCGCTTAAAAACTATAATGTCTTCTTAGTTAAAAAAATGGAAAAAAAAGAGAAAAAAAAATATGATCTTCCTCCTTCATTTAACCCTCAGAAGCTGTAGGAAATGCAGATCGGGAGGTTTTTCCTCACATAGTGGCCTCTTGGGACTGAGATTTCCCTCCAGTCACACATCCTTTAACAGTCCAATAACCCTGATCAGAGCTGGTTATCTCTTCCAGGTCACTCAGAAGTGAACTCCTTCACAACCGCACCTTTCCTTGCTTGTCTGCTCAATGGGAAAAACAAACAAACAAACAAACAAACAAAAACAAACAAAAACAAAGCAAAACAAAAACAAAGCAAAACAAAAACAAAAACCAAAAAAACAAAACAAAAATAAAACAAATAAAAAACAAAACAATAACAAAAATAAATAAAACAAAAACAAACAAACAAACAAACAAACAAATAAAACGTTATCAGGAGAGACCCACATGTAGTACTCTGAGGACCCTTTGTGATGCCAGATGGAGAAAACAGGTCTCATCCAGGGATATCACCCTTTGGCTGAATATACCCTGTGTATGCTGTCATGGAGTACCAGGCACCATTGATTGGAAGGGAGTTCTCAGGAGGTGGAAATGAGCTACCATCTTTAAGACAAATGATTTCCAGTTTCTAGGTTAATAAGCATTTGCAGACTTGAAAAAACATGAAGAAATGTGTAACATGAAAGTACTGGAAATGGCACTACTAATTTCAACTGTAATATTTTTGTTATTTATTTATGTGCATAAAAATTAAAATGTGTGTACTTTTTCTGTATGTACATACCCACAACAGAACAGTCCATGCTGTCCTAATAGATCAGAAGAGAACATCCAGATTCCCTACAATCCCTGGTAAACTCCCACCTCCACCTTCCTAGTACTGAGCTTGATTACAAGAGTGTGCTAGGATGTGCAGGCCCTCTCTCCCTCACTTATGTGCTTGGATGCCCAGACCCTTTTTCTCCCTTATGTGCTAGAGTGCTCAGGACCTCTCTCTCACCTATGTGCTATGCCCTCTCTCACTTCTGTGCTAGTCTGCTCATGCCCTCTCTCTCACTTATGCCTCTATAGCCTACAGAGGCTAAAAGAGAGCAGTGATTCTCTAAAACTGTAGCTGTGCATAAATTGTAAGCCACTATGTGGGTGCAATGTGCCCGGTCCTCTTCATAAAACAGGTGCTTTTTGTTTGTTTATTTGTTTGTTTGTTTGTTTGTTTGTTGAGAGAGGGTTTCTCTGTGTAGACCTGGCTGTCTTGGAACTCACTCTGTATACCAAGCTGGTCTCAGACTCAGACATTCTTGGCCTCTGCCAACCAAGTGATGGGATTAAAGGCATAAAGCACCACTGCCCAAACAACAGTTGCTCTTATCAGCCAATTTTCCACTTTTCAACTAATCTAGTGTGTACTTCATGTATCTTTAGGGCATTTCTCTCATTTACTTTCAAGGTGGAGGGTGTTTCCACCAGAACAGGGATCCAAAGTGGGATCCGTGGCACCATGGCATGGGTGTTTATTGTTACATCCCAACATTGAGAAATCCATCAAGAATCATTGGAACAGACTTCAAATGAATCACTTGAAAGAATATAAACAAGAAAGGGGGGTAAACACAGACTGGGGGAGATGTATAAATAATCTGGTTTACCAAAGTTTTATTGAACCCAGTGATCTCTACTCTGATATTAGTATGTCCATAAGAGTCCTGGGAGGCATCATGTATTCCCCAGTGCTGAGCAAATCTTGAGATGCCAGTAAAAGAAGCCTTTACAACTGCTCCTCCCTGGATAAAAATCAAAGGATTGAATTCGCTACAATTGGCATTGACTCCTCAAATCACCCACTTGTGAAAGGAATGCATTCTAAAGTCCTGAATGAAAAATCTCTTTTTCATAACAAATTCATTCTTTGGGTCATCTGTCATGTTGGAAGAAAAGGAAAAAGTTTTACTCTGATCTGCCCAACAAGTGATGGAGGATCGACAATCAGACCAAGGCAGGATCAGACCTTCATCTTCCAAGACACATGAGGGGCTATTTTTGGTTGGTGGGGACGTTCTTTGTCTGAAAAGTTAGGTGGTACAAATGTACCATTAACCCAAATTGCCTCCTGCCAAAAGGTCCGATTTGTAAAGGTTATATCTACATTAGAATTATCTTGGGTTGTGCTCACCCAACCTCCTCGGTGCTCATTAAACCTCCCTAAAGCTCAGGCTGGGAGGTTGATACAATGTCCTTGTCCATTAATTTGAAAACATAAGAACCCTGTTCTAGTAAGGAGTGATTTTCTCCTAATGGTGCTCAAGTGGGATCATAGGGTAAATATGGCAAATCCACTGTTTTATTAGTAGTAAAGAATTTTGGAAAAACTATAGTATCATGGCGAACTGACATTGGTTTAGGGAAAGTCGAGAGAATAGCACATATCTGTTCACCCATTATACTAGGAACCTGAGACAAGTTCAGCATTGTCAGGATCAGGAACAGTCCTCAGGAGGTCAGCATTTTTGCACCATCCTTGATAAATATCCTGCTGGTGAGTCAATCCGGCAGCCAAAATGGGTTGTCTTCACTCTGTGGAAAAACACAAACAGCTCCCCGGGATCTGATTAAGATAGGATCCGGGCCTTTCCAGAGACCAGTTAAAACATCCTTCCGTTTGACCATTTCTTTTGGTCTATCAGGGTCTGAGCTATGTCGCTCAGCTGCAGAACGTCCCTGCTCATCAAGATTCAAAAAATTAAGTGTAAAGAGTGACATAGATACCGCTACTCTTGGCACTGAGAGCAGAGTCTCATCAACTCCCCCTTTTTGTTTTATAAGATAAGACTTGAGTGTGTGGTGGGCACATTCCACAATGCCTTGTCCTTGAGGATTATAAGGAAGGCCAGTCAAGTGAGTGACATCCATTTGATGACAAAATTGTTGAAATTTAGTAGAAGTATATGCTACCCCATTATCCGTTTTAATAATTGTGGCCTTGCCCCAGCACTCCACACTTCTAGGCAGTGCTGTATAACATGAGAGGCTTTTTCCCCTGTTAAAGGTGTGGCAAATATTACACCATTGCAGGTGTCAAAGGAAACATGTAAGTACTGATTTCTCCCAAAGGAGGAAATATGAGTGTCATCCATTTGCCAGACTTGTAATGGCCTGATGCCTCGAGGGTTTACCCCTACATGAGGTGTAGGTAAAAATTGACAACTACCTATGCACATAAGGCAGAGGTTCACTAGGACACTGAAGCCAACAATCCCGAGGCTGAGCAGCAAGCTGGCTTTCACCAGTCGTTGTTGGACTTTTTCTGCACTGAGTAGCTAGCATTTTATCTTGCAGGTACCTTTCTCCCTTATAATGAACTGCTTCCTCCTCCAAGTCCGTTTCTACAGAGGAGCTAAGTCCTTCATCAGATTCTGAGCTACTAAGAGCTAGCTGCTTAAACTCATCTAGTGGCAGGTAGAGGCTCCTTTCCTTATGTGCCTCTCCAGCTGGATCTCCCTTCTTCTCTCCCTTTCCATCCCTTTTCTAATCTCTCCCAAGGCATTCTTTTCTTTTTTGTAACTTTTCCTCGGCCTCAAGACACATGAAAAGGCCTAAATGAGCCTAAGCAAGCATACCATGGTGCCACATGGTCTATCTCCCTGACAAATCCCTCTAAGGTATTAGTGGCACATTTTAGGCCACACTGCTTCAGGACCGAGTGTAAGGCCACTATTATAGAATGCGAGATTCTCATACTGCCGCTGTACAGTCCTGACTGTGACTGAAAATAGACGCTGTCCAGGCACTGTCCAGTCCTGACCGTGACTGAAACTGGTCGCTGTCCAGGCGCTATCCAGGCCTGACTGGGACTAAGAACCAGTCAGCAGTGGAAGCAGTGGAAACAAAACGAAACTGAAAGGAAAAGTGCAATCGCTGTACAAACAATCAAAAGGGTGTGTAACTCTGGAGAAATTTCAAAACTGTATGTACCTTGCAGAGCCTTTCATCCCGCAGTTCTGATTCCGCCCCGCGAACAAGAGATCTTCCTTGCGCTGGTGTGATGGTATAAAGTTCCCGGGTTCTTCGGTGCCACTTATTGCATCCCACTCGACCGGCAAGAAAGAAGCAACAAACCGGAATCTTCTGTGGCAAAAGATTTATTGCTTACTTATCAGGAAGACCATGATCCGGGAAAATGGCGCTGCTTATATAGCCAACAGCATGACGTTTCAGCACCTGATGTGACGTGACAGCTCCTGATTCGTTGCTTGCCCATCACCCCACTATTATGCCCCGAGAATGGACAGTGACTAGGAGTGAGCTCACTCTTGCAACTGCGTACAAGGCTTGTTTACTAGTTAGGCACAGGGGAGGCCAGCACCATCTTATAATGGTGATTGCTCGTGGCACGCACGGCTCTTCTCAGTGATTGCTTGCGGCATGCACGGGATTGCTCAGGGCATGGCACTACACAGCTGTCTATATAAAAATGAAAATGTAATAAGGATAAAAGTTATACAGGAGAAATGGGTAACAATTCAAGGAGGAGAAGATAGAGATGAATTTGCTAAAACTCATTTATGTGTATGTAGAAAGTTCTTACCCAACAAATTTAAAACAAAGTATGTAAGTAAGTAAGTAAGTAAGTAGGTAAGTAAGTAAGTAAATAAATAGACAAATATATATGTATGCACGTGCATATCCGATTGGTGTGTGTGTGTGTGTGTGTGTGTGTGTGTGTGTATGTGCATATAAGTTTGTAGGTATGTCGCACCTGTGACTAGAGGAATGCAATCATGCAGTATCTTTCTTTATGTCCTATGACGCAGTGTGTTGATTAGAATATCTTTTGCCCATGGTATGTGGCATTATTACAAGGTGTTGGCTTGTTAGAGGAAGTGTATCATTGTGTAGGTTTGCTTTTGTGTAGTGCTCAATCTCTGCTCAGAGACAAAAATCGATCCTCTTCCTTGCTACCTGTGGCCACAAGCTTCCTTCTGGTAGCCTTCAGACAAAGATATAGACCACTTAGTTCCTTCCCCAGCACCTCCTCTACCGGGGTGCTGCCATGCTTCCTACCAAGATAATAATGTACTGACCCTCTGAAACTGTAAGACAACCTCATTTAAATTTTCCTTATAAGAGTTGCCTGAGTCATGATGTCTCCTCACATCAATGAAACCCTATGGAACATAGGCAGTATGTTAGACTGATTTTTAATGCTTACAAGATAATTGCAACCAGCCTGCAAGCACAAAGTAAAGGTGATGAATGAGTTGCTGTATTTTTTTTCTCCATCTACCCAAGGGACTTCAGACACTCCCAGATATGCTGGACTGCACCTGGATCTTACTACATCACTAGAGGTGTTCCCATCATCTTTGAGATCTGAGCAAGGAACTGTGGGACCTTTCTCATCTAAAGCAACTAAATCTAAGGAAACAACTGTAGGGTTTTCTGCATCCGCTCAGGGTACTAGGGGGCATTCCTTATCTGCACAAGCCACAGTAGGAAAGCCAATGTCTGCAAAGCAGTCTGTGGGAACTTTGCCTCCCACTCCAGGACCTTTAGGGTCCACCCAAATCACTCGGATCTGATCAGAAGCCTCTGGGAATTTCTTCCCCTTCACCAGGAACTCTAGGCTCTTCTTCTTCCATAGAGCCTTCTGGACATTCCCTTTCTGACCAAGCATCTCTAAATCTGTCCACAACTAGGCAAGGGAGTATACAAACTATGCCGTCTTCTCCAAAGACTGTGCAACATCCAACTTATTGCCAGAAATTTATGAGGTTTTCTCCCCTTTCTGAACCTTCTGGACAAAGATCCCCAGCTTCCTCAAGGGATATTGGGCCGTTACTACCTATCCAAAAATCTCAAAAATCCATTTCATATTCACCAGCAGATGGGAATCACTCACCATCTGTACTAGGATCTCAGGAGCATCCTCTATCTAGTAAAGACTCTCAAGGATATGCGCTATCCTCTCAAAAGTGTAAGGACTTTTCCACAACTGCAGAGGGTATTTTGCCTGTGCAAAGTTTCTTGTCATCCACACGAAAGAATCTAGAACCTTCCGTAGATACCACAGGGATATTGGTCATGGGACAATGTAAACACACAGAGACTACCTCGGGCCCTTTGCCTCTAGTAAGGGAGAATTCTGAATCTTCTACATATGCTTTGCCTACTCTAGGACCTTTGCCACCATCACCTCGAGAACCTGGTACACATTCATATTTTACTCAAGGAGGTGCAGAAACATTCCCATCTAGTCCCGGGAACCTAGCACATTTGCAATCATCCCAGGTGTCTCTGACACATTCCATCTCAGCCCAGGCAATGACTCATCTCTCTGGATCTGCTGAAGGGGCTCTACTCCATTCAGCTCCTTCCCCAGCAGTTTCAGAAAAAAATGAATATTCTCCTTCTACCTGAGGAACTTCAGACACTTCCAGATGTGCTGAACTGCACCTGGATCATACTACATTATTTCAGGTGTCGCCATCAATTTTGAGATCGTAGCAAGGATCTCTGGGACCTTGCATACCTGAAGGGAGTAAATCTAAGGAAACAACTGTAGGGTTTTATGCATCTGCTCAGGGCACTAGGGGTCATTCCTATTGGCACAAGCCAAAGTAGGAAAGTTCATGTCAGCAAAGTAGACAGTGGGAACTTTGCCTCCCACTCCAGGAACTTTAGGGTCCACCCAAATCATTCTGGTGGTCTCAGAGTCTTTGCCATCTGATTAGAAGCCTCTGGGAATTTCTTCCTCTTTACCAGGAACTCTAAGCTCTTCCTCTTCCATAGAGGCTTCTGGAAATTCCCTTTCTGACCAAGGGTCTGCAAAACTGTACACAACTAAGCAAGGGAATGTAAAAACTGTGCCATTTTCTCCAAAGACTGTGCAACATCCAACTTATTTCCAGAAAGGTATGAGATTTTCTCCCCTTTCTGAACCTTCTAGACAAAGATCCCAACTTTCCTCAAGGGACTTTGGGCCATTACTACCTAGCCAGAAATCTCAAAAATCCATTCCATGTTCACCAGCATATGTAACACATTCACCATCTGTACTAGGTTCTCAGGAGCATCCTCTATCTAGTAAAGACTCTCAAGGATATGTGCTAACCTCTCAAAAGTGTAAGGACTTTTCCACAGCTGCAGAGGGGACTTTGCCTGTGCTAAGTTGTTTGTCATCCACCTGAAGGAAAATAGAACCTTCGGCAGATTCCTCAGGGTATTGGACTTGGGGCAATATAATCACACAGAGACTACCTCGGGCCCTTTGCCTCTAGTGAGGGAGAATACAGATTCTTCTACATCTGCTTTGTCTACTCTAGGACCTTTGCCACCATCACCTCGAGAACCTGGTACACATTCATCTTTTACTCAAGGAGGGGCAGAAACATTCCCATCTGGTCCTGGGACCCTAGCACATTTGCAATCAGCCCAGGGGCCTCTGACACTTTCAAGCTCAGCCCAGGCAATGACCCATATTCTGGATAGGCTGAAGGGGCTCTACTGCATTCAACTCCTTCCCCAACAGTTTCAGAAACAAATGAATGTTCTCTATCTACCCAAGGGACTTCAGACACTTTCAGATGTGCTGGACTGCACCTGGATCTTACTACATCACTACAGTTGTCACCATCATCTTTGAGATCTGAGCAAGGAACTCTAGGAACTTGTTAAACTGAAGAATGCCATCTAGAAGTGACTAAATCTAAAGAAACAACTCTAGGGTCTTCCACATCTGCTCAGGGCACTGAGGGGAATTTTTTATCTGCAGAAGCCACAGTAGGAAAGTCCCTGTCTGCAAAGGAGACTGTGGGAGCTTTGCTTCCCACTCCAGGACATCTGGGGTCTACCCAAAATACTCATGTGCTACCAGAATCTGTGTCATCTGAGCAGATGTCTCTGGGAATTTGTTTATCTTCACAAGGAACCCTAGGTTCTTCATCTTTCCAAGAGGCTTTCGGACATTTCTGTTTTTCCCAAGGGTATCTAAAAGCCCATTTTTAAACAGGGGAATACACAAAGTGTTTCATTTGCTCAAGATACTTTGCATCCTCCAACTTCTTGTAAGACAGAAGTAGGATTTTCTTCAACTGCCCATCATTTTGCACAAAGATCTCCGGGTTTCCCAAGGGACACTCAAACTTTCCTACTTAGCCAGAAATCTCAAGAAACTTTTTATCCTACACCATCAGTACTGGGTGTTCAGGAGCATCTTGTACCTACTCCAGAGGTTCTAGAAGCTTTGTCATCTTTTCAAAAGCACAAGGAATTTCCCAGGGCACAAGAGGGAACTTTGCTCATGCAAATTCTTTTTTCCCCAAACAAAGAAATCGAGAAAATTCAACATATGCCACAGGGATATTTGCACAATATGAAGAGTCACACAATGCTTTAGGCCTTTTTCCACAAGTGAGGCAGGCTGTAGCATCTTCTCAGTCTACTTCAGCAAATCTAGGAACATTGCCACCATCATCTCCAACACCTGGTAGACATTCCTCTTCTGCCCAAGGAGGTGCAAAGACTTTCCCATTTGGTCAAGGGTATCTAGCACCTTTGCAATCTTCCCAGGGGCCTCTGAAACTTTCTATCTCAGCCCAGGCAATGATGAATACATCACAATGCTATGAAAGTTCTCATAATCCTCTGGGTCTTTCATCCTCAGAACAAGGGACTCCAGCATCTTCTGATTCTGCTCAAGGAGGTGTGAGTCCCGGTCTCTACACAAGGGGACCATACATCTGTCCACATGTCCACAAAGGTCTACCCAACATTCTACATCTTCCAAAAGGTTTTCAAGTCCTTCTTTACATACACAACGTATAGGAACTCACTCCACATCTACACACTACACAGTAGCAGACTCACCATCTTTACCAGTGTGTCAGGGATATAACCACCCTGCTCAAAATACAGCAAGGATTTTGAGATCTGACCAGGGATCTCTGAGGATTTCAGCAAATACACAGGCTCTGTAGAAACATTGCTGCCTCCCCAGGGGACTCTAGGATATTCATCATTTGCATCAGGAGCACAAAAATTTTCAACAGCTACCCCAGGACATGTGATATCCAATGACTCACCTATGGAACTTGCAATTTCTGCCCAACTTAGTTCCTCACTTTCTTCCCTAAGCCTTTTGGATCTTCCCTTTCCACAGAAGAGCCTTCAGACCTCTCTAAACCTACAGAGGGACTTTTAACTTCATTCCAGGGACCAAATGAGTCTTTGAATTCTCTACAAGGGGTTCAACAAACAGATCCATCTGCTTCAGATCCTTCAGGATCTATGCATTCTTCCAAAGGACCCATGGTAATTTCTTTATCTGATTGAGGAACACTAGGATCTATATCATCTGCCCTAGAGCCTTTGACATTGTCCCTATCTGCTCAAGGGAATCCAGGCCATTTGTTATCTGTTCAAGAAGCTGGAGGCCCTTGGCTGTCTTTATAGGGGAACCTGTACACATGGCAAGCCAGGAATATCCAATGCTTCACCATGAGCTTTGAAAATTTCAGCCTCTACCATAGTGAGTCTAGGACCTTCTCCATCTGTCCAATTGGATTTGAAAGAGTAACATTCTGTCTTAATGTCTCAGAGACCTTCCATGTCTGCCCAAGGTGTACTAGAAACATCAATATCTTCCCAAGGGCTTACAGAAACTTCCTTGTTACCTCAAGAGCCTCCAGGACACTGGTTCGAAAAGGAGGCTTTAGGATATTCACCATCCAATCCAGAAGATTTTGGACTTTCTGATTCTTCCCAGGACACACTGGAAATATGGGCATGTAAGCAAAATAGTACAGAAATACCATCTGTCACCCAAGAGGTCATAGAAACTTTGTCAGCCACACAAGATTCTCCCAAATTACCAGCTCCTTCACCACTTAGTCTAGAGGCAGAAGAACTTCTGACATATACACAATCCATTTCTAAGAGTTCAGAATCTGTGCCAGGGACTCCAGAAGCTTTGGCATCTGTGTTAGGGTCTCTGTGTCTTTTGAAACCCAATGAAGGTGCTCTGGGCCCTTTAGTATCTGAACAAGGGATCCTGAGAACACCAGCATTTCCCCAGGAAAGTCTAGAACTTTCTCAACCTGCCCAGGGGCCTCTAAAACCTGTGACATCTCACCAAGAAACCGTGGATACTTCTTTTTCAACAGAGTTTCAGGGACTGTCCCTTTGTGCAGAAGGGGACATTATTCCTACCCCTCCTCATGAAGATGGATGGAGAAATTTCTCTTATCTCAAAAAGAGCCCTAGACGTTTGAAATCTAACCAAAGGATATTGAAACATGTCCCAATTCCTGAAAGGGATATTAGATACTGCCTTTCAGAACTTGATGCCTTAAAATGTATCTCTTCTGCCGTAAGTAGCCTCACATCTTCCAAGTATGCAGAAAAGGAATCCAGTCCTACCTCTACTCCTCAAAGGAGCATCTCCCCCTTAAAATCATCTCAATTGAGTTTCAGATCTAGTATCCTTTGTAAAAAAGGTCTCAGTCATTCTCCTCCTCCAGGAGATTGCCCCACACCTTCTAAATGCGGAAAACAAGACCAAGCCCTTCCTCTGTAGATCAAGAGGGCCTGAAATCTGTGTGCTCAAAACATGCGGGCTGCAAACACTGCCATTCTTCCAAAATTTGGGTAAGAGATTGCAAATTTAAGAAAGAGGTGTAAAGCTTAAAACTATGACTAACATAAACTTCGCCACTTCTGATTCTGCTAAAGGAGCCTGCAGATGCTCACCATCTCATGAGGTGGGCCTCAGAAGTCCCCTACCAAGCCAAGGCATTCACAGACCATCTAAGTCTACTGAAACCCCATCAGAAAAAGCCCCTTCTGACCAATGGGACACCAAAGCTTCCAATTCAGAGCATGAGGTTGACAAGCCATCTTCCATCCTTACAGAAGAGTTCATGCGAACCACTCTTTCTCATGAAGACAGCCTCAGGCATCACACCTTCCTCATGAGATTCCCAGACACGCTACTTCTACCAAAAGAAAACAGAGGAAAGCCTCTGTTTCCCAAGGAGCCCTGCAAACTTCCCCTACAGATCAAGAATGCATTGAGTCATCTCCAGATGGAGACAGTCCCCATAGAGGTGTGCAACACTCATCATCACCGCAAGAGGATATCAGCCATTCTTTTTCTACTAAGGAGGACTCAAAACATATTCCTAATGTCCAAGAGGGAGAGACAACTTCCAGAAGTGCAAAACGGGAGCCCATAGCTTTTGTGCCTATCCTATGGGCATTCATACCTCCAAAAGGGAGTACCACATTCCCTTTTGGAACATTCCCTGTTATGCGAAGATATGACAGACATACAATATCTCAAGCAGAGGATGTGGTACCTGCTCTCTCCTGTCCTTGGAGAGACCCATCATTACAATATGAATTTGGGTTCCCCCTTTGTGACCATTCTGTCCTAGGAGGCCACAAATATACACATCATTTGAAAATCAATCTCAACAGGATCGCACTGCAAAAGGGGAGTTGTAGTTCTTTCCTCTCCCCTAAAGGAGGTGTCGGACCTTCTCAATCAGACCAATGTGGACTCAGACTTTCCAGTTCTCACCAAAGGGACACATGCTTTGTGATCCCTGTTTCAGAAAGGCTCAGAATGCTTCAGGCTGAAATAGGTGGCCCCTCAAATGCTCCATCTAAGAAACTGGGCCTCACCGGTGCTTTTTATGACAAAAGAGATATCGAAAATGCTCTAGGAGGCTTACGACTTACTCCTTGCTTCTGACTTCCTCCTTCTGCCCAGGGACACACCAGAGCTTCCCAGCCTGCCAAACGGAACCTGTAAGGCAATCCATCTCAAGAGGGTGGCCTGGGCCCTACTCTCTCTTACTCTGTCATTTTCAGTTCTTTTTTGATACAGAAGCTGCCCTCATATTTTCCCTTTCTATGCCCCTTATGAACAACATGAATTTAGAACTTTTTCTTTTCATCAACTGTCTATCAAACTTACAATTTCCACTCCTAGCTGCCTCAGATGCACATTGAAGCATCATCTATGCCCCTGTGACTAAAAGCAGGACAAGAATCCCCTTTCTGATTAAGAGTAGCTCACAATTGTATCCAGAATAATGTGCTATATAATTTTCACCTCATGAAGAGTATTATGTGATTCTTCTGAACATTGAGGACCTAGACCTACCTACTAGATCTGATCTAGTCCATGAAAAATCCACTCCCTTGATCTAAGGTGCACCAAGTGCTTCTTATTCTGATCTTCTGACCTAATTATTCCTGTCCAAGGATCAGGACCCTGGTTCCTGAAGTCCCAGAGCTTAAGAGTAGCCAGCACGTTAATAAACCCAGGAAATAGACATTAAGCTGACCAGCAAAAATGAGAAAGCCTTGCCATTTTTAGAAGTAGGCAGCAGATTTATCAGGAGAACTAGCTGGGAAATGTCTCCTAGCACACTGGAGATTGATTAAGCTGTTGCATGGCCTGCAAGATATGCGTGTTCTAGGTTCCCAGGAAGCCTCAATCATGAAATATTCAGGCCTTCTGTCCTCTCCACATCGACCCTTGATCTTGTACAGATACAATAGTCTTTGGCATTTCTACTTTCCCCAACATGGTGTGAACCTTTCTGCCTCTAAAGGATGGCATCCTTTATAGATTGTTTGTGGATACATCAACATTATCACTCTGTCAATGGGTCCTCCAAGTCCTGTTTCTGACACACAAACCTCAGAATTATCCCTTCAGCACCAAGAAGACTCACACTGTCCCCATGCTTGAAGTGGAGCTTAAATCACTCTCAGTGGCTCAAGGAGTCATCAGGTACACTTTGTCTAAATTAGGAATTTAAAAACACTCCAGGCATTCTTCTCTGGTAAGGTTCAGACCTACAGCTTAAGAACCACAGATCTTCTAAACTACTGTATGGACCAAGGGAACTTCTGATATGCCCATTCTGAACCAGGGATCCTCAGATCATCCCCAATAGCCTAAGTGACCTTCATCTTACCTGTCTAGAACCAATGTGCTGGGGCTGGAGAGATGGCTCAGCAGTTAAAAGCACTGACTTCTCTTCCACAGGTCCTGAGTTCAATTCTCAGCAATCACTTGTTGTATCACAACCATCTGTAATGGGACCTGATGCCACCTTTTGGTGTGTCTGAAGACAATGTCAGTATACCCACATACATGAAATAGAACCTATGTGACTCACAACTTCCACCAATAACTCAAGGGGGATTCAGATGTAACCCCTGAAATCAAATATGTTAGAAACTCCCCAGTATTGAAGGCAGCATTATCATATGAGAACCAGAAACCTCAGAATTTCGTTAATTTCCCTCAGAATTACCACTTCAGAACAAAGGTGTCACATAGGTCCTCAATAACTGAAGATGCCCTGATACATATGACATGATAAGCAAAGAACTTATCAACAGACCCCAACAACATTTTAAGAAAGCCACAATGTTGGCTCTTTTACTATCAGCATGCAATAGCATTGATGAAGATACAATGGGGACTCAGATGTACCCTGCTAGACCCAGGATAATTTATACCTCCAGCATAAATATCAACTCCATCACGTCAGGCCCCCTCAGATGTAAAGTATCCCATAACTTCAAGGGGGCTGACACCCAGTTGTTTTATCTTTTGAAGAGCACCTAAACCTTGCTTCCTCTAACCATAGTATCCCCTGACATTATGTGTATGCCAATGGGGTCAGCTGACCTTGAGTAAAACGCTTTATTCTTCCTCCTTCTGCACTGGAAGGGTCTGAGACATGCCTCTCTGATGAAGCAAGGTATAGAACTGACCTTGTGAGTGAGAAGTTTATCTCAAATATTCAGGCTCAGCTCTAGTGTACTTCAGGCTGAATCCTTGGTACCAAGAATACACAAGAGCTTCGGTCTTTGTTCATGGTGGACTCAGGTCTACCACTCAACTAAGAGCTTCTCCCTCAGACCTTATTGGTTAGGGAATACACTTTTGACCACCAAAAACAAACAAACAAACAAACAAAACAAACCTCACAGAACTCCAGATTCAAGTCCCATGGCCAATGTATAAAAACCTCAGCCTGGATTCAAGGCTCTCTTTAAGCTGGTCATCAGAAAGGTAACTGTACACTACACCCACACCTGTGTGCTTTCTTGTAAGTTTAATAGGCAACAAATCCAGGGACTTTGAGCCAACTTGTCAGAAGAAACCTCAGATTGCTGTCAAATCTTCATGGAGTCCTAAGAGATAAGAATTTTTTAGAGTTCTCTGAAGATATGGAGGCCTGGAGTGCCTGGAACAAACTCCTCTACAGAAGGTGAACAGGGCAACTCCCCTACTGTCCAACAGGGTTGAGGGACTTTCTACTTTCCAAACCTATAGTATTTTCCTTCCTGTGATGATCAAGGTCATAAAATGTACACCTTTGATGCAATGGGCAATCATAAAAATCCCTTCCGTTCAGGAACCCATGGGATATTTTACCCCTGACCAAGGAGAATTGCTCCCTCTGCTCAAAGTTCACAGAAATCAAGAGGAGGAGGCCAATCCTGGAACCTTATGCCACTTCCTTGTGTATAGTCACATGACATTGTGTGAAATCATCATTCTAACTCAGTTCTGGTTGGTTGAACATAATTCTTAGGAGGCAATCATGCTGAGGATACAATCCGAAGCTTTTCATGAATCATGGTATCTATATTTGGTGCCTTGCTAATTCAGCTAAGGATATGGATACCCCAGGCTGTGAAGAACTGTCAGAAGTTGTGTCAATGCTAGAACCTTATGAGCTAAGGTAAGCAAAATAATTTTTGCTCAAAATATTATGGGGAATTTATACTATGATCATCTCCCCTGTTACAAGGATATCAGCAACTCCTTTCTCCCCAGGGCTACTCACTTCTTCTACCTTTACTTAAGGAGGCATCACATATTCCCACTGAAGCAAAGGGAGCCTCTGATCATACCAGTTTGTCCAAAGCAGGCTTGGACATTCATTTAGGTCGAGGAATCCCACAAAGCTTGCTGATATTATGGACTGAACCTTAGATGTTTTTCCTATTGTTTCCGAGGTTTTTCCTTCAGTCAAGGTAAACTCTAGGTTCAAAAAGGTTTCAATGAAGAATCTTTGACATAGATACTCTGTCAAGGAAGAATCTTTTATTTTATCTTTGAATTAGGGAAATATAGACTCACCCTTAAATTTGACCGGGGATTAATACAAATTCTGCTGTTTATGGAGCCTACAGAAAAGCCACTGACATGAAAAACTCAAGCCAATGTTCTTTTTTTTTCTTTTTTTTTCTCCTCAAGGAAACTTTAAATCAACTTCTCTTGACTATGCTTACCTCAGAAAATCCACTTTTATCCATAGAACCATGAAGTCTATTCCTCTAGGAGGTCCTAAAGTTTCCCTTCAGACCTGGATGGCCAGGCATGCTCAAATTAAAGAAGGGATGCCAAACACTCTGAAATGATGTCCTGGGACATGACAGTAATTATATGAACCCTAATCTAATTTTTAATTTTAAGCCTGTCACTTGAAATGGATCAATTCCATTTTGGTGCCTATGCCTGGGATGCTGCTGTACAGCTTATGGAGAACATAGAGCTAGAGTTTACCAATCAATTTGTAAGAAAAATGCTCTGATTGTTGGCAAGCAAAACTCAAAGTCTCAGAACACATGGGTATTCTGGACTATGAGGACATTTGCACTTGATAAGTTATTTTTGACATCTTCCAATTTCCAAGGTAAACTTTTGTCTGAGGGATTCTGTGACCTTCCTTCTCTTCCTTATCCACCCAACACGTTCTCTTTCTCAAAAATGACATTCAAATATATGAAGTATATATGTGAATGTATACTTCAAAGTAGTTTTATACCTAGCTGGTCAGCCATATTTCCAAAAGTGACTCCTTCTGTAAACAATGTACCCTAGTCCAGTCTGGTTTGAGGTCCCATAGTCCACGTTACAAATCAGAGCAAAGTACCTGTGCCATTTGCCTTTAGGCAAGTCAATAGAAATGTAATAACTTCATTAATTCTGCCTAGACCTGGATAGATGAACAAAGTCGAAGAAGTATACTAGCCAGCAACAGTCATTGAAAGCCTTTGGAAGAAAAAAAATATGTTGCTGCCATGTTTCTTCTGAATGAACACAAACTATGAAAATACAAACTCTGAATAAGAACTGGAAACTTATGATCATGCCTGGAAACATTATCCACTGTATAAGGTACCAGGGACCTTTACCTTTGACAGAGGTGTATATGGCAATTTCACATTCTGCCTCAAGAGGAGTCTGCCCTCCTCTTTCAGTAGGGCCTTCGAGATTTCCTCTCTTACATGGGGCACACATTTCCCCATCATAACTCATTTTTTTTTCTCACTACACTTAATAGAATGTCAGAACTCTCCTAGGGCTAACATTGCCTTAGACCCTATTGGTCAAATGTCACCTAAAACATGTATTATGCCTTATAGCGAATATTCCTAATCCTACCAAGTAGCTTTGAATCATTTTTCCTTAAAGGGATGTGAGACCATGGGAGACTTATACCACTCATTCTACATAAAAGAGAATCTAACATTCCCTGTTTTCCCAGTAGGAATCTAGGCCTATTGTCTACTTCAATTCACCAAGTGGATTTTAGAACTTTAGTTTCTGCAAAGGGGGTCCTGGGAAATCAAAGACTATTGAAAGGGCTCTCAGAACTAGCTCCTGTGTCAAAGGGGCGTTTCAGACATCTACTCTCTGTTCTAGGACACTTCAGGTCCATCTGTGCAATTATTGAACCACCAGAGATTCTCTTCTGGCTGTGCCTCGCAAATACCCCTATTAACTAAGTTTGCTTTAAACATATCCATACAATACATTCACGACCAATGACACCTCACATTTTCTATCCCTTTAGATCATAGGACAGAAAATAGAAATCTGAAATTGGCTCTCATATCCTGTGCCTCAAAAATGGTCATCAAAATGCACCATTCCTATCTCTTATTCACAGATGTGTGCAGCTGAGCACAGCCTCGAGGAAACATCAATGCTTGCATAACTACTTATGTTGGGAGATTGTTGTGACCACTGACTGGACTCTCAAAGATGTTACACAGGGTATGCATAAGGGGGAAATACTTGGAAGCTAGTGAGGCAGAGGCTGAACATTCCTCCAGTACCCAATGAAGCCTAGAAACTTCCCCTGTTGACCATGGGTGAACTGGATTTTTCTGACCTGCAAAATATGACTGGGGACCTCTACTTTAGGAACTAAGACATTCACGATTTCTTCTCTGTTGAAGGTGGTCTTGGAACTTACCATTCTGAGAAGAGGTTTTCATAACTCCTCTGTTCCCCAGATTCCTCTCACACTCCTTGTTTTTTGAAGTAGCCAAGAGAACTAACCTGGGTGAGGCTGAGTGAGGTTCAGTCTTTTCCTTCCCCCAAAATTTGGCCTTGGATCTTGTCCATTTCTGCAAGGGAGGGGGGCGTTAACCACTGTGTTTGACCAAAGGAAGGTCACACTATTCTTTATTCCTAAAATGCCATTAAATATGCTCTTTTGAATAATAGTGCATGGTGCTTTGTATCCTCAAGCATTCACTTATGACCTTGAACTATTTCAAATGTATATTCTCTAATTAAGTAAGATTCAAGCCTTTCCCTTTTATAAGGATGACAGGGGAAATATATTGTTTTTCTCTGGTTTGTGGTCCCAGGTCATTCATATATATATATATATATATATAATTATTGACTGGATCCTATGTTATGCTTTGCAATCCAATTGAATTGTTGTTGCCTATATATGTACATATTAAGACAAACTGAAGGCGGCAACCTAGCCAGGGACAGACATCCAGGCTGTTTGAAAAGGCTTGGAATGTTGTCTGAACTCACCCAGACTAAACACAGGATGTGGAACTTTTACCAACTAAGGAAGATTTGGAAGCTGAAGAGCAGTTGAGGGACTTCCTTTACTGATCAAGGTAAAAGGGACATTCATGCATAACAGGATGTTGCATGGCACTTACCCCCTCTCCAAGGTTTTTCTAATGCATACCATTGTACCAACCAGGTCTCATTATTTTCTCTTACTCCTAAGTGCCCAGTACTTCCTCTCTTCCCAAGTTACCTCAGTTCTTTGTTTTGTTTTGTTTTTCACTGAAGAGAATGTCAGACATTCCTCCTATGACTAAGCCTCCTGCAGACCTTCTCTATTTGCCCAAGATTGTCTAAAGTACTCATTTAGTGGAAATACCCTCAAACTTTCAGTTTCGTTGAAAGTGGGACTCAGTCATTTCTCTTGTGACAAGAGATGTCCCAAACCACTGCCTGCCAAAT
This sequence comes from Mus musculus, assembly GCF_000001635.26. Lineage (NCBI taxonomy): Eukaryota > Metazoa > Chordata > Mammalia > Rodentia > Muridae > Mus > Mus musculus. The sequence goes on along the minus strand of NC_000087.7, from coordinate 17,838,629 downwards.
ACAGAAGTGGATGCTCACAGTCATCCATTGGACAGAGCATAAGGTCCTCAATGAAGGAGCCAGAGAAATACCCAGGGACATGAAGGGGACTGAAGCCCCATAGAAGGAACATCAATATGAACTAACTAGTACACCCCCCCAGAGCTCCTTGGAACTATGCCACCAATCAAAGAAAACACATGGTGGAACTTGTGGCTCTAACCACAAGTGTAGCATAGGATGGCCTAGGAGGTCATCAATGGGAAGAAAGGACCTTGGTCCTGTGAAGGCTCTATTTCCCATTATAGGCAAATGCCAGGGCCAGGAAGCAGGAGTAGGTAGGTTGGGGAGCGAGGGGAGGGAGAAGGCATAGGAGATTTTCAGAAGGCAATCTAGGAAAGTAGATAATATTTGAAATGTAATTAAAGAAAATATATAATAAAAATAAAGATGCCCCAGACTAAGTAAGCTTTATGCCATTCCCACTGAAAAAGGTAGAATGATGTCCACTCACATGCAGTTCATTGTAGTACAAAAGGGGGCTATAATTACCTCCTTCAACCTCAAGGAACATAGACATCTAATTGCTTGCCAAGGGTGTATGTGCCATGGAGCAATGATGACAGAGACCTCAGGTTTGGATCCTATGGCCAAGAGGGTCTCATTTATTATACCTGTAGTCATAGGAGTTTCAGATATAGCCTCTTGGGATGCCCAAGAGTATTCATTCCAAGGGCACCTTAAACTTGACTTAAACTCATATTACCTCAGTGCCACTCTCTATTAGAAAGATTGCAAGGCAAACACAATTGCAACTTCACAGTGGGCTCTCACATATTTCTGAGTGTAGGGCAGAGGGCAGAACATAGAAAGAAAACTAATATGCATGTGATCTTCCTAGAGGTAGGTGTCAGAAATGCTGTGTTCCTGTCTCTCAGTTATAGATAGGTACAGATAAATACAACCTCAGGTCAGACAACCACTCTCCCTGTTGGAAGAGTGTGCTGACTGTTCCTTGTATTCTTCCCAATAGTATAAACAATATATGGATAATGGAAGGTGGGAAGACTAGATGGAAGCAAACTATGCACTACCATTCTGTTCTCCCTCTACCCAAGATAAACTAGATTTTTCCCTTTTGCACAATGTGGTGACTTGATCCCGCTACTTGGTTAATCATGGTCTGAAACTAACAAACTTACTTTCTCTCTCTCTCTCTCTCTCTCTCTCTCTCTCTCTCTCTCTCTCTCTTCTTCTTCTTTCCTTCCTTTCTTTCTTCTTCTTTCTTTCTCTCTCTCTTTTTTACTTTCTTTCTTTCTTACTTTCTTCCCTCCCTCCTTTTCTTTCTTTCTTTCTTTCTTTCTTTCTTTCTTTCTTTCTTTCTTTCTTTCTTTCTTTCTTTCTTTCTTTCTTTCTTTTTTTCTTTCTTTCTTTCTATCTTTCCTTCCTTCTTTCTTTCTTTCTTTTTCTCTCTCTCGCTTTCTGTCTCTTTCTTTCTATCTCTCTCTCTTTCTCGCTCTCTCCCTCCCTCATTCACTTTCTCTCCTTCTTTCTTTCTCTTTCTTTCTTTCTCTCTTTCTTTTTCTTTCTTTCTTTCTTTCTTTCTTTCTTTCTTTCTTTCTTTCTTCCTTCCTTCTTTCCTTCTTTCTTCCCTCCTTAATTTCTTTCTCTTCTTTCCATCTTTCCTTCCTTCCTTCCTTCCTTCCTTCCTCCCTTCCTTCCTTCCTTCCTTCCTTCCTTCATTCCTTTGTTCCTTTCTTTTTTAAGTATTTATTTATTTATTATATATACAGTGTTCTCTATGCATGTGTGCCTGCACATTAGAAGAGGGCACTGGATACCATTACAGATGTTTGTGAACTCAGGAGCCCTGGGAGAGCCGTCAGTGTTCTTAACCACTGAATCATCTCTCCAGGCCCAGGTACTTTCTTTTTAAGCAAAACGGGTGCAGAAGGTCATAGAAGTTGCAGATATGAACACATGCTACTCAACCTGTTTTCAAGGTATCTCACACCATCACCTTTGGATGAAGGATCATCAGAATTTCACTTGGGATAGGTGGCTTTCATGACCTACTGCTGTTACCAACAATACCCAAAACCTTCCATTTCTGCCCAAGGTCAGTTATAATTATGAATGGAGTTTACTATTGGAATCTCAGAATTTTCATTTTTCCCAAGGGTACCAAAATCCAGGTATCCTAAGAGCATCCTTACATACATATGAGCCTCAAATATAACACTCCAATCATGAGCTTTAGATCATTTCGCTCCAAAGATGGTCTCTAGGAAATTATACTTCACTAATTCTGCCCTACATTAACAGAGCCTGAAACTTAGGTCATCTATCCTTCATACCATCCTTCATGCAAACACCCATATAACTGATGATAAGCTTCAAGAGTGCTTAGAGACTTACAGTCATGCCTGGTGCATAATGCTTGCATTGCTGCCAGGCTTACCAAGGTGTATGTGAAGATGGGAATCTTCTAAGTTGTGAAGCAGTCCTACCTCTCCTGCTTAAGGTAGGCTAGGTCACTCACTTAACCCTAAAGGGGTTGGGGACATTAAGCAGACTCTAATTCTGCTTTAATCTTCTACTCATAAACATCAATACTTAGACCACTAATTTGTGTCCATTATATATCAAATGCATCCTCTGTATACATGAGGGTCCAATATCTGTCTTGTAAGCTTGATGGGCCTGAGATCATCTCTACCTGCCCCAGGCCCCAAACTTCACTTCCAGTCCAAAAGGTCTTCAATAATTACCCTCTCTGATCAGAAAGAATTCCAAACTATTCTCTATCTGATGGAGGGCAAAATTTCCATTTAACTGTGTCTCACATCGAACTCTTCATTTGAAAGGGGCACCAGAATGACTCTTTTTGTTCCAGCGGTTCTCAAATTCACATCCTCTGTCGAAGAGGTCTATAAATGTCATCCAGTCATACCAGGGCTTCAGTGCCTCTCCCTCTCCCTATGGGAGCCTCAGACACACCACATCTAGTCATAAATATTTCCTCTTCTCCCTCTGTCTATTGGGCAACAAAGCCTTCTCGAATGCCCTTATTGGACTGAAATATTTCCTTTTTTTCAGTGGTGGACACATACCTACCCTCTCTTGTAAAGTGTAAATAGATCTTGTCTTATTGACTATGTGTGCCTGCTATATTCCAACTGTCTAAGATTACTTCCAAACTTCTTCCTGTTACAAATATACGGAGACATTCCTCCATTCAAGAAAAGTGGCCTTGCTCTTATGTCATCTGACTAAAGGTTTCATAGACCAAAGATAACCATCCAACCTGTTGGAATACTGAAACAATTGCTGCCTGCTTTCCACATACCACATAAAATATGTGGATATCCTAAATTCTGCAAAAAAAGATTTGTAAGCTGATCAAGCAATACTGTGACTCCCTCTTCTCCAGAAGGTATTTGCATTTTCACCAATGTGAAATGGTATTTCTTATTTAATGAAAATAGCAAGAGATTTTACCCTTTTTACAAGTAGGTTTAGAATTGCACATTTGCAAAGTGTCACAGAAATGCTGCTTATGACCAGAATGCTTAAACTTTCTTATTCTCATGAAGTTTGCCACATTACCTCTTTGATGAAGGGCACAACCATCCTACTTCTGTGCAAAACTGCCCAAGCTCCTCACCTATCTTACTTTAGGAAGATTTATACATTCACAACAGAGAGTGCTCCAACCTGTGTGGAGCACAGGTGTTTCAGGAAATCCCCCAGATTCTCCATCTTCCCAGTGTATGTCCTACTTATAACTTCTAATTTCCGTGGTCGGGAAAGCACTGTTCTGAACTAAGAGATTTCTGAACACTCTGGACTGAAATCCCAAACAGAAGAGTATCAAGGTAAGGGTAAATCAGTTTACTATCTTTGTTTTGTTACCTTAAACAGAGACATCCTGGCCTCCATGCAGATGAATGTGTGGATGGACATATATTTAAGGAAGACACTAAACCAAAAAATACTACATTGCACCCTCTTAAAAGACTTCTAAGATTGTTGTCATGCCTACCACTGACATTCAGATGATGTGTATTCTTGATTGTGATTTCATGTTTGGAGCTGATGAAGGAGTAAGTACCTGGAATGTCCTATAATTCTCAAGGTATCAGTGTTCAATTTCTGATCAATAGTGCTGCAGACATAGGAATAACAGGATAAAACTATTCTATACAATCCTATGAAGCTCCTATTACCATCCTCCTATTTTAGAGAATCTTAGATCTATCACGAATCCCGAGACCGGCAGAAACAATTCTTCTCCTGCACATAGGGGTACTGCATATGTCTCCCCTTACCCAAACTATTCCACTTACTGTCTTTTACTGAATTGGCTTTTAGACTATACCTGAAATATTCCACTTTTCACCAAAGGATCTTCCAGCCCTCCCTGTTCTAATAGAGAGCTACCGTCCACCAATATCCAAAGGGTTCTCAGACATTCTAAATTTGACCCTGTGTGAGTAAACTTACTAAGTCTATTTAACTGGGCCTCAGATCCTTCTGCTTTGACCAAAAAGATTTCAATCTACTGACTCTGAGTTACCAGGGGCCTCAGATCTCATTTTCCCCAAGTGGTCATCAAATATGCCTTTCTGACCAATAATGACCTTGCAATGTTCTCCTCTGATGGAGACACTTAGTCACCCCCCCCCTCTAATTTTAACTCCCAAATGGACCTCCAGACCACCCAAGCTTAAATTACCTAAACCGAACATTAAGAAGTACAGCCCAGAACAAAAGCTCATTTCCTCAATGCAGAAACTAAAATGATGTACTCCTCACCATTCATACCTAGACCCAGGAGAAGAACATATGCCTGAGAAGAAGAACTAGTGTGGAACTGTCAGCCAGGTTTTTGGTGAGTGCTCAGACTGCTTCCTGATCCGGCACCACATTTACTACAGTGGACAGATGCTCTAGTCTCTGATAAGGAGTTGCTAGCTGTTAGGAAGTACCTGTAATGGGCTCCACTGCATGAGGTAGGCTGAGTCTTTGAGCTCACGTCAAGGAAAGAACATGCAAATTTAAACTCTACCCAACCAAACATACTAGTTTACCTGTACAAAGGGGTTTTAGATTTCCAAATTCTCACAAAGATGCCCTCGTGTATTTCCCCTCTGACCATTGGGGTCCTATCTATTTTTCATGGCTCATAGGGTCTCATTTCTTCCCAATGTTCATTACCCACTCACCTCTGACCACTAGCCATACATCTCTGATTAGTGTTGGGGATGTTCTCGTTATGACAATAAGGCCAACAGTAGTGCCTACATGCCATTTTTGAAAAATTGGATCTTAAATTCCACCTCTGTCCAAGGGTACTTCAGAAAGACCTTTCTCATTACATAGGGTCTCTATAGTAGCATCTTTATTCAACAGGCCTCTGGTTGTACCTTCTGGCCAAGCAGGTCTTACACTTCACTTAAAGAGATGCCACATTTACACAATGTAGACAAAAAGGATTTGAGCATTCTCATACTCATCAATATAACATTCCTCCCCTAAGGTTTGAAGTCTCCAGAGCAGCAAGGAGAATGGGGAGTAGAACTCATCATCTTTATGTCACTCATCACCAATTGATTGTTCCCAACCTTAGTATACAGACATGGATGGTTGAACACAAACCTGTCAGGCTGACAACGCAATAGACATCTACTAAAGTCCTTGGAACCATGTTCAGAGTGCTGCACATCAACCTGAAGATGCCACGGATGACATGGTTCCTAGTGATTGTTGTTCTCTTCTTGTTGTTGCTGTTTTCTTTTAACTTTTGAAGAGGATACTTTATTAGACTGTTGCTATGTTAGTCATCTCCTGGCATTAGAAACCAACATGCCACTGCTTAAATGTTTTACATTTCCTATTCTTTTTGGAAAACACAATGTATGCACATCATTTTTTCCTATTGTTTCAAAGACATACCACTATGTAATTCAACTTTACAATTGTAATCATTTTGACCAATATTCACATGAATATAAATTTTATGTGTAAACATCTTCCTGTGCTGTGTTATTTTCCACCAGGTGACAGTTTCATTTGAGGTCATTTGGAAGTTCGTTCCTTAATATGTGTCTTTAAAAGATATATTTTGGAGCTGAGGGGTATGGCTGAATATCTTCAGCACAATAAATACCTTCTGTAACGTTACTATCTAGTGGATTATAAGTATCAGGTTGTACACAGTAGTAACTAAAATAATGGACAAGTTTGAGAAAGATTTTAGGGTGTAATCTTTCATAATATACACAAAAAAGAAAATCCTAGATATTAATCAAATCTATGCACACCAAATGAACATTGTGAGTTTTGTGGATTTGTTTTTATATGTCTTTGTAGTTCGAATGTCCAACCTTTATGTCTTAATTGAGGATTGTAAACAATGCTCAGGGTGTATTTGTGTGAGTTAAAGGGCACCATGTCTTTAGTGTTTAGATTCATATCACATATCATTATCTGTCTATCCATCATCTATATATGTATGTATGTATGTATGTATGTATGTATGTATGTATGTATGTATGTATGAAGTAATGATTGAATGTATTTATATAGATATGTATGCAACTATTTCTCTATCATCTACCAATCACTCTTTCTCTTTCTATTTCTCTCACCCTCTTTCTCTGTTTATCTCTTATGCATGAATATATGTATGCATGTAGCTAGGTAGGTGTGGTAGTTTTAATGTAATTGGTTCCCATCGGCCCATAGGCTGTATTAGGATGAGTAACCTTGATGGACTAGGTGTTTCCTTGTTGGAGGAAAGGTGTCACTGGAAGAGGTGGGTGGTCTCATACATGTTCAAGTTATGCCCAGTAGGGTTCTGTGTGTTTGTTGTCTGTTTGTCTTTCCAAGAGTAGCTGTGATAGTGTGTTCAGTGATTCAAAGAGGGGATGTTGGTTAGATGGCATATAAAGCAGGCAAGACACATTTACATACATGGTAGAAGAAGCAAGCTTTAAGAAGCACAAACAATCATACACACACACACACACACACACACACACACACACATTTGTTGGACAGTGCAAAGCTTCAACCAATTTCCATATATACTCACCTTTGGTGGATGGAACAAAGCACCAACTTTATTTTTCTCACACTGCTTATATATCTCTGCGCAATCTTTCAATTAGTATAAAATTTGTACTGGTTACTTTCTATTTTCTTCTAGTGAATAATTATGAGAATATATAAGGAAAAGCATCTTCTCACTATACTTTTATGATGAGCTATTTATAAATTATGTTTATAAATATCCAATATTATCCCCAAGAACCAACACACATTTCTAACTAAAAAACTTGTTATAGATTAACAAGTTGTAAGCAAGTAAGGTATTTTTTTTTCAGCCAGTTTCTCTTACTGGTAGACTGAAATTTGCTGTTATACATAAAGGATTAGTTTTTATCTATCTCAAAAATTAATCCTTCAAAAATCTTAAAAGAATCACAAAACTAAACTTTTATGTAAAAACCTATCATCCCTTTCTACTTTGAATCCTCAGGGTGCACATCTGTTCATTAACCATGTCTTTCTTAAATCATATCAGGAATCAGAATGAGGAAATAGGTATAAGGAAATAATAATCATCTGAACACCAGCCTGACTTTTGAAAAAAAAAAAAAAAGGCATGCTTTTTGTAGTAATTCTTTCCAAGATCGTGATTGAAGTACTAATCTGCATCAGCTGCAATCCTTGAGAAAGTTAGATCTAAATAACACTGTGGGTGGCAATGATATTGCCCAGTGTGGGGGTGGAACCCACCTTACATTTTCATACAATCCATAGATTATGAGGGATGTGATGTGAGGGCAGCAAGTAGAGAGAAACTCTACAACAGCATGAGTGGTAACAGAGTGGTACCAGCTTTTAAGTGTTTAAGAGTGGTAAGAGCTTTTAAGTGGTTCACCTCACCAAGAACTTATCAAAGCCCAGTATTTTGGAGGTAAAATGTACATTCCTGGAAGCCCCTCTGCCATGCTTAATATTCTACTAAAATTAAAAATAATATTAATTTTTCATTTAATAGACCCTGCTTACAGTCCCCCCAAATTTTACTCCCCACGGTTCTTTCACTACCTCCCATCCTCTCCAGTTCCTCCACCTTTCGGTCATCATTCATTAAATACTTCTCTTTCAAATATCTCTTCCTGCATTTCCTTATTCAACCCCATCTCCCTCCACCATGCCACCTGATCTTCTCTTTCTTGTCCACCTTTGTCCACTAATAAAATCCATTCTATATCCCCATACCATGGGCTTCCATGTATGCACCCAAGTCCCTTCCTCTATACCTAACTTCACTGGATCTACAGATTGTAGACAGGCCATCACATATGTAATGTAGAATGTGTTAATCTTTCTATTGCTGTCACCAAAAACTATAACCCAAGCACAAGTTGGGGAGGGTAGGACTTATTTGGTTTACACTTCTTCATTGCTATTCATCATCTGAAGACAGACAGAACAGGAACTGAAATGGGCCAGGAACCTAGAGGCAGGAGCTAATACAGAGACCGTGGATGGGTGCTCCTGCCACGCACACCAGTCGAGTCAGCTTGACAGGCCTAGAGGCCTGGAAGCGCTCATGAGGCAAAGAGTTTCACGGAAGCTCACCTTCTGGAGTTTTGGCCTTCTCATTAACCCATATACTAATCCCCTATTCCCGCGTTAGTCTGGTGTATGGATCCACGGACTCTCTTTTAGTGTTATCTTATTATAAGTTCTTTTTAAGATTGAATTCTGATATAGCTAAGCTTTCGCCAGTGTTCCAATATCCTAGGAAGTCCTTGAGCTGACCATGGGCTTGGATTTCAGTAAGAATGTTGGCATTCAGAATTGCCTCTGTTATTATACTACCACTTTGAATAAAAGCTAAGTCAGTGCCCTACACAGGAATTTATCATCATCTAGGAAGAAGGAAGTTTGAGACCTAAGGAGGAAGCAGAGTACATACTTAGAACTATAGATAGCTGAGTTCCACCCATATACACGTATTTACAATGGCCTAGGGGGAAGGTGGTCTATACAATAGACTAAAATAGGAACTATAGCAAGGTCACGAAGCCATTGACTTCTTCTAAGACTATGTGGATCTTTGGTGGAGCTCTTTTTGATCCCAGTTGTTAACAGTGAATTTTATCCCAGGTGTTTCCTGTGAGACCTTCTGAGTTTTTATTCCTCCGTTTTCTGTAAGAATCCAGTAACCTCTTTGTACCTTGCTTGTGTGTCACCCAACTTTCCTATTCTCTTCTGTATAAAAAGTTTGATGCTCAATTTGACACATTACATTCAGATTCTACACAACCTCTCCTCTGTGTATCTGTCTAACATTTCATCCAATGCTTTGTCCACCTGTGACTAGAGATGCGTTCCACGCAGACAAAGGGGCCCAGAATGTCTGCAGCATTCTGCTTAGTGCCTGGTTCCCCATGGTTTCATGCTTTCTCATAGAGAACTCAGAACCACAAGCACATGGATAGCAGTATCAACAATTATCAGAAATCATCCCCATCAATCATTAATTAAGAAACTGCCCTGCAGTTTTGCCTGCACAGACCAATGTTATGGAGACATTTTCTCAATTGAGGTTCCCTACTCTCAGGGGACTTTACTTTGTGGCAACTTGACAAAAAACTATCCAGCCCAGTCAATATCAACATATAAATCAACACATAGCATATTTATCTTCCTGAGACTGGGATACGTTATTCAGGTTATGTTTTTGTTTTTAGGTTTTTATTTTTTTCTGTTTACATCCATTTCATAACAGCTGAGTAATGTTCCATTGTATAAATATAACATATATGTTATACATTCTTCAGTTTATGGACATGTAGGTTGTTTCTAGTTGCAGATAATTATGAATACAGCAGCAATTAATATGGTTGAGCAAGTGTGCTTCTAGGAGGAAGAAGCTCTTTGCGAAACTCTCTGACCTATCAGGTGTCTGTTGTTATGTCCCCCCATTTAATATCTGATTTTGCTAATTTGGATATTATCTTTTTTATTTTAGTTAACTTGAATAATAGTTTGTTGATCTTAGTGATCTTGTCAAAGAACCAATATTTGTCCAAAAATTTATTTGTATTTTTCTTTCTATTTTATTTTTTTTTCCACCCTGAGTTTTACTATTTCCTGCCACCACATCTTTTGGGTGTCATTTCTTCTTTGTGTTTGAGATCTTTAGGATGTGCTGTTAAAGTGCTAATATAAGGTTTTGCTAATATTTTTTAAATCATTTTTTATTAGATATTTTTCTTCATTTACATTTCAAATGCTATCCTGAAAGTTTCCTATACCTTCCCTACCATGCTGGCCAACTCACCCACTCCTGCTTCCTGGCCCTGGCATTCCCCTGTATTTGGGTATATTATCTTCACAAGACCAAGTGACTCTCCTCTCTTTGATGGCTGACTACGCCATCCTCTGCCACATATGCAACTAGATACATAGTTCAGGTGTTTACTGGTTAGTTCATATTGTTGATCCTCTTTTAAGGTTGCAGACCCTTTAGCCCTTGGGTACTGTCTCTAGATTCCACGTTAAGGGACTTGTGTACCATCCAATAGATGACTGTGAGTATCCAATTCTGTATTTGCCAGGAACTGGCATAGCCTCACAAGAGATAGCTATTCCAGGGTCCTGTCAAAAAATTTTGCTCGCATATGCAATATTGTCTGGATTTGGTGGTTGTCTATGGGATGCATCACCAGGTGGGGCAGTCTCTGGATGGTCCGTTCTTTTTTCTCACCTCCAAAATGTCTCTGTAACTCCTTCCATGGGTATTTTGTTCCCCATTATAAGAACCAATGAAGTATCCACACTTTGGTCTTCCTTCATCTCGAGTTTCATGCGTTTTTCAAATTGTATCTTGAGTAGTCTGTTTGGGGGCTAATATCGGCTTATAAGTTAGTACATATCATATGTGTTCTTTTGTGATTGGATTACCACACTCAGGATGATATCCTCCAGATACATGCTTTTGCCTAAGAAATTTATAAGTTCATTGTTTTTAATTGCTGAATAGTACTCCATTGTTTAAATGGACCAGAATTTCTGTATCCATTGTGTATCATATATTCTTTTGTAGAGCAATATCTGAGTTCTTTCGAGCAAATGGCTATTATAAATAAGGCTGGTGACTGTTTCCAATTCTAAGAAGGGGCAAAGTGTCCACAATTTTGTCTTCATTCTTCAGTTTCATGTGTTTTGCAAATTGTATCTTATATCTCGGGCATGCTAAGTTTCCGGGCTAATATCCACTTATCAGTGTGTAAATATCATTTGAGTTCTTTTGTGATTGTGTTACCTCACTCAGGCTGATGCCCTCCAGGTCCATCCATTTGCCTAGGAATTTCATAAATTCATTTTTTAATAGCTGAGTATTACTCCACTGTGTAAATGTACCACATTTTTTGTATCCATTCCAATGTTGAGGGTCATCTGAGTTCTTTCCAGCCTCTGGCTATTATAAATAAGGCTGTTATGAACATAGTGAAGCAGGTGTCCTTCTTACTGGTTGGGACATCTTCTGGATATATGCCCAGGAGAGGTATTGTGGGATCCTCTAATAGTACCATGTCCAATTTTTCTGAGGAACCGCCAGACTGTTACAGAGACAAATTTTGGAGCTGAGACAAAAGGATGGACCATCTAGAGACTGCCATGTCCAGAGATCCATTCCATAATTAGCCTCCAAACGATGAAACCGTTGCATAAACTAGCAAGATTTTGCCGAAAAGACCCGGATATAGCTGTCTCTTGTGAGACAAGGCTGGGGCTTAGCAAATACTTAAGTAGATGCTCAAAGTCAGCTATTGGATGGAGCACAGGGTCCTCAATGGAAGAGCTAGAGAAAATATCCAAGGAGCTAAAGAGATCTGCAACGCTGTAGGTCCAATAACGTTATGAACTAACCAGTACCCCATAATTCTTGACTGCATATGTATCAAAAGATGGCCTAGTAGGCCATCACTGGAAAGAGAGGCCCGTTAGACATGCAAACTTTATATGCCATAGTACAGGGGAATGCCAGGTACAAAAAATGGAAATGCGTGGTTAGGGAAGTGGGGGGTAGGGTATGGGGGACTTTCTAAATGTACATTCTAAATGTAATTGAGGAAAATACGTAATAATAAAAAATATTAACCAAATAAATAAATAAGGCTGGTATGAATATCATAGAGAATGAATCCTTATTACACATCGGAACATCTTCTGAGTATTTGCCCCGGAGAAGTGTTGCTGGATCTTCTGGTAGTACTATGTCAATTTTCTGAAGAAGTACAAGACTGGTCCAGGTCCCTGCCAAGTGTATTCTGCAAATGCCCCAGACATCCGGCCACTTTCCCAGCCAGAGTAAAGGGGGTCCACTTGGTGCAGAAGTGCTTTGCCTGAGCATCGGCAACAGACATCTTGGTTCTAGGACCCCACTGGGTGTATTCTGCACAGGTGAGAGTACCGAATACAGAAGCCAAAAGCTTCTGGGAGAGGTGGGAGCCACAGAGCTTCTAAGGCAGCCCACTTTTCAGGCCCCAGACAACTGGCAAATGTCCAGGCCAGAGGAAAGGGGTCCGACCAGTGCGGGAGCGCTTTGACTGAGCATCAGCTGCAGACATCTTGGTTCCAGGACTCCTCAGAGTGTATTCTGGACGTGTGAGAGTGTAGAATACAGAAGCTAACACGTTCTGGAAAAGGCCAAAGCAACTCAGCTTCAGGACAGGTCCTGTTTTGGGCCTTCGTCTTCTGCCAGGAGGGAGGTCTTAAGGCCATATATCTGTGCACCTTTCCCGTGAGAGGAGAGCTTGCCTGCAGAGAGTGCTCTGACAACTGAAACTCAGATGAGAGATATAGTCTACCAGGTCTGCTGATAGAGGCTAACAGAATCACCTGAGGAACAATCTCTAACCAGAGACAACTATAACAACTAGCTCCAGGGATTACCAGATGGCCAAAGGCAAATGTAAGAATTGTACTAACAGAAATCAAGACCACTCACCATCATCAGAACACAGCACTCCCACTCCACCTATTCATGGTCACCCCAACAAAACCGAAAAGCTAGAACCGGATTTAAAAGCATATCTCATGAACATGGTAGAGGACATCAAGAAGGACTTTAATAATTCACTTAAAGAAATACAGGAGAATACTGCTAAAGTATTACAAGTCCTTAAAGAAAAACAGGAAAACACATCCGAACAGGTGATGGAAATGAACAAAACCATACTAGACCTAAAAAGGGAAGTAGACACAATAAGGAAAACCCAAAGTGAGGCAACACTGGAGATAGAAACCCTAGGAAAGATATCTGGAAGCATAGATGCAAGCATCAGCAACAGAGTACAAGTGATGGAAGAGAGAATGTCAGGTGTAGAAGATTCCATAGAGAACATCAGCACAACAATCAAAGAAAATGCAAAATGCAAAAGGATCCTAACTCAAAACATCCAGGAAATACAGGACACAATGAGAAGACCAAACCTACATATAATAGGAGTTGATGAGAATGAAGATTTTCAACTTAAAGGGGCAGCAAATATCTTCAAAATAATTATAGAAGAAAACTTTTCAAACCTAAAGAAAGAGATGCCCATTAACATAAAAGAAGCCTACAGAACTCCAAATAGACTGGACCAGAAAAGAAATTCCTCCCAACACATAATAATCAGAACAACACATTCACTAAAAAGAGATAGAACATTATAAGCAGTCAGGGAGAAGGGTCAAGTAACATATAAAGGCAGGCCTATCAGAATTACACCAGACTTTTCACCAGAGCCTAGGAAAGCCAGAAGAGCCTGAACAGATGTTATACAGACACTAAGAGAACTCAAATGTCAGCCCAGGCTACGATAACTGGCCAAAATCTCAATAACCATAGGTGGAGAAAACAATGTATTCTATTTCTCCTTCCCTGTGTAATTTGTTGACAACTTTCTCAAGTATTATAACTATCTATCCTAAAATTTAACATTTTTTGTTTCATATTATTAATCAGTAGTTTGAAATACGAACTTATTATGGCACTACCCAATGCAGATAGAAAATATTCATAATTATTATTTTTTAAACAATATTGTGTATTTATGTTTAGGTAGGCATGAAATTATTAAGACAAAGTATTCTGTCCTCATTCTAAAATCAGTTCTAGGTAACAGTAAAATAGTTCCTATGATCTAGAAGTAAACACAGAAAAATAGACAACAGGAATATATTACTTTAAACCTAGATGATATATATGTACACAGTATATTTCAAATGAGTCACTAATCTTGTTGTCTGGGATCACAGATGTGTAATCTGCTTGATTACTTTCTCTGCTAGTAGCATAAACAGAACTTTCTGTCACTATATAACAGCAAGCCCTAAGAATTAAATTTCAAGATTGGTTATAACTTTATTTATTCATTTTCTATTACTCGAGTATGTGGTTTCTTCAGAAAGTGTTGTAGTATCAAGTTTTTGACTGTAACCAAGAGTAATGCCACTTAACTGTAATATTTTAAATAAACTTCCTAAATTGTGGCATTCCATAAGGGAATAACAGACATAATCCTATCCTCATGCTTACCTAAACTTGTAATCTCTAATGTTTCCTCCTCCTATTATGTTGCATGTGTTCTGTCATTCCCTCCTTCCATAAAGGCTTCATCCTTTCTTCCATACCATGTGCCACTTTGGGGTTCCTTATCTCCACATATACTCCAAGTTAAACATAAAATCTAAAAGTTGAAGCTAGACCAAATGTGATTACAGACACGTAGCATTTCTCTTTATAGGCCTGACTTAACGCATTTACTATATAGTATTTTCAAATTCCATATACTCTCTAGCAAATTTAGTTACAGCTGATTGCATGTCCTTTTTTGAAAACAAAAGCAACAAAAATGACTGAGCAAGAATCACTAGAAAACCATGCTATCTTTTCTACACTCAAGTGTGATATAGGTGAGTCACCAGTTAGTTCTATTTTTAGATATTTTTAGCAAATTCCACACTGATTTTATCCTGGATGTACCAACTTAAGCACCCACCAGCAGTAGAGCTGTACTTTATTCCCACATTGCTAATGCTTCTTGACTTTTGTTTTCCTGATTGTACTCATTCTTTAAGGGATGAGCTAGAATTTAAGTTTGGAGAAAAAAAGAGCACCAGAAATTTTTTTGTGGGAGCCATAGCTAGTGTTGAAAGATATAAGGAGTAATGTAATAAAGGGAATTGTTTCCTCGAGGTGAGTATCCACAAAGCTAATCCTGCAACTTGTGCAAAGAAATGTCCTAAGGATTGATCTGTTTATAGCAGAAAAACAACATATCAAATTTATGAAAAAATATTCAAGGAAGCAGGCAAGTTCTATCTAAAGCAGGCAAAAGACCTTGGCAACATCCACCATGTAGTTCTTTCATCAGATTAATGAAGGATACAGAAGTACAAGAGCCATGGAGTCTTCCTACGTGGTTATGGAAAGCCACTGAGGGCATCCAGGTTGCAGCGAAGTCCCTGAATAGATGCCTAGAGAGGCTTTTTGTGAAGGTATGAAAGGGAAGCCTATATTGTGATATAGCACTCAGGATGTAAGAATGTCCACAGCTGTGGGATATCTCTCAAAGAAAGCTACAAACAAAGAATGGAACCAGCCCAAGACAGAGAAATATATTGTAGTCATGAAACTAGATAGGAAGAGCTTTTTAAGCCACAATGTACATAAATTCAGGATTTGGGGTTTGTCTAGCTAGATTTGATCTTGATTTTTCCAATATTTCCTGTTTATGTTTCTTTTCCTCTTATTTTGAATTAGAATGTATAATCATGTCAGTGTACTTTGAAAGTAAACAATGCTTTTAATTTGATTTTATATGGTGTTACAATTAAGAAATTGTAATCTATTCTAAAAGATAAAATATGATTGTAGTTGTATATGGAATTTTATCTCATGTTAAGCATGATTCTGCCCTGAAAATTCATATACTTTATTTGCAGTTGTATATTGGATATAGGATACTATGCTAGGCATAACTATTGCTTTCCTTTGGAAATTAATATAATATAAGTAGATATGATTGTATGTCTTATTGACAAGAGGTATACTTATGATGGCTAGTCTTGGTTGTAACCCTGATAATATTAGGAATTCACTAAAACTCTGGGAATTTGGGGCACCTGTGAGGACTTTTTTTTTTCCCTGATTTGATTATGTGAGATAGGAAGACCAACCCCAAATGTAGATCGTTTGTTCTGTTGTAGAAACAACTCTACAATATAAATTTCATTGATGTTTGTTTTTTAATAAAAGTGTGTAGCTAGGACTAAATTGTAGTAGTTACAATCAAGATAGTTTTTATGATCCTACACTGTTTCTGTCTTTTATTAGAGTGTTTCCTGAACACTGAGGTGGAGATTTGATGGTGACCTCCCTTGTAGGACTGAATGTTAGAAGGTCCCTCAGGCTTTACATATTATCTGGCTGCAAGTCTCTGTATTTGTTTCCATATGCTGCATGAGGATACTTCTGTGATGATGAATGAGCAATATACAGATCTGTGAGTATAGCAAAATGTCAACAGGAGTCATTTAACTGCTATACTCCTTTAGTAGAATAGTAGTATTTGGTCTTTCCTAGATCCCTGGCATTTCTAGTTTCAGGTTCTTGGCCATTCAAGCATTGTTGAGTATGGATTCCACTTAATGATATCTGTGATTGTATATGCTTGGCACAGGGAATGGCACTATTAGGAGATGTGGTCTTGGAGTAGGTGTGTCACTATAGGTGTGGGCTTAATACCTTCATCTTAGCTGTGAGGAAGTCAGTCTTCCACTAGCAGCCTTACAGATGAAGATGTAGAACTCTCATCTGTGCCAACTCTATGCCTGCTTGGATGCTGCCATGTCCCACCTTGATGATAATGGACTGAACATCTGAACCTGTAAGCTAGCTCCAATTAAATGTTCTCCTTTATAAGGCTTGCCTTGGTCTTAGTGCCTGTTCACTGCAGTAAAACCCTAAGACAGCATCTTTAGAGCCTCTTTGTCTAAGAAAGTTAACTTTGGGTATTTTGTTTGTTTGCTTTCCTATCATACAGGTTTTTTGTGTATATTATATTTTCTGGTTTGGGGTTTTGATTAGATAGAGTATTTGAATTTGTGTTTCTGTATCTATATATATATATATATATATATATATATATATATATATATATATATATATATATATATATATATATATTTTGTGTGTGTGTGTGTGTGTGTGTGTGTGTGTGTGTGTGTGTGTGTGTGTGTGCATTTGTTTATTTTCTTTGGTTGTTTTGTCCTATTCAGTTAGTTTGGTTTATTTCATTAGTATTCTTTAGATAAATATTTGTTTCCTAAAAAGTGACAGACAGTTGGAATCTGGATTAGAGGAGAAGTGGGAAGGAACCTGAAGGAGTAACTGCTAGGGGAAACTGTAATCAGAAAATACATCTCAAATATAGCTTCACCTCCCTCCTCTTCTTGAAGTCCTTCCCAGGAGCTCACCTTCCCCACATCCATTCCTCCTCTATTTCTCTTCAGAAAAGGAGAGACCTCCCATGGATATAAAACTGCCTTGTCATATCAAATTACAGACAAGGAACATCCTCTCCTATTAAAGCTAGAAGAGGCAGCTCAATCAGCTGAAAATGTCTCAAAGGCAGGCAACAGAGACAGGGAGAGACTATTCTCACATTGTTAAGGGTTCCACATGATTCCCAAGCTACATAAATTTTACATATGTGCCAAGGGCCAAGGTCATTCTCATGAATGCTACCTTGTTGGCTCAGTGTCTGTGTGCCCCCAAGAACTCAGGTAAGTTGATATTGTGAATTTTCTTGTGGTTTCCTTGACCTCCTTGACTCCAGTAAACCTTCTTCCTTTTTCACAGATCCCCTAGAGTCAAATGAAATTTTGGCTGTGGTTCTTGCATATGCCTCCATCAATTGCTAGTTGAAGTCTTTCTCATGAAAGTTAGGCTAGACTCCTATTTGCCAGTATAGCAGAACATTGTTAACAATATCAAGGATGTGCTCTATTTCTTGGCATATGTCTCAAGCTGGTCCAGTCATTGGTTTGCCATTCCCTCAATATTTGTTCTAACTTTACCCCTGCACATCTTGTAGGCTGGAGAAATTGGAGGATGATGTTTTTATAGTAGGACTGGTGTCCCATTCCCTTCATTGAAAATCTTGCCTGGCTACAGGAGATGGACATTTCAGGCTTCATATTACCCATTGCAAAGAGGGTTAGTTACTTTTACCCTCAATTCACTGTCTTAGATTCTGAGGAATTTCTATTTCTCTAGGTTTCTAGCTCATTCCAGAGATGAATTCCCCCAATCCAGTTGTCTCCTCCAGTACTCCCTCCCTCAATTCTTTCCCCTCATGATCCTTCTGGTTTGCATCCAAACGCAAACTCTTGTCCAGTGCTAGTCCCATGCCCAATAAAAATGCCTAGTCTATATTCCAATCTCAGTGAGATATCATTTTTGGCATCTTTGTATTACAACATGGTTATCCTTTATAATCAGTACCAACTTATATGTGAATATGTACAATGTTTGCCTATGTGGGTCTAAGTTACCCCACTCATGGTGATATTTTCTTGTGCCATCTATTTTTTGTACAAATTTCAAATTGTCTTTGTTTTTAATAGCTGTGAAGTATTCCACTGTGTAAGTGTATCACATTTTCTTTATTCTTTTTTTGATTGAGGGATATCTAGGTTGTTTCCAGTTTCTGGCTATTATGAATAATGTCTCTATGAACATAATTTAGTAAGTACTCTTATGGTGGTAGGATGGAGTTTCCTTTTGGTATATACCTAGGAGTGTTATAGCTGTTTTGTTTTGTTTTTTTTGTTTTTTGTTTTTTGTTTTTTTTTTGTTTTTGTTTTGTTTTGCTTTGTTTTTTGTTTTGTTTTGTTTTGTTTTTTGTTTTTTTTTGTTTTTGTTTTTTTTTCTTTGATACAATTACTCCCAATTTTCTGAGACGCCAAAAAATTTATTCCCAAAGTTGTTGTACAAGTTTACATTTGTACCAGCAATGCAGGAGTCTTCCGTTACTTCCACAACCTCAACTTAATGTGCTGTCCTTCCTTGACTTTTTTGATAACTTTCTTTTAGAAGTCGATTTTGTTTGATATTAGAATGGCTACTCCAGCTTTTTTTTCAGACCATTTGCTTGGAAATTTGTTTTCGAGCCTTTTACTCTGATGTGTTGTCTGTCTTTCTCCCTGAGGCAGAATGTGCTGTTATTTAAGTCTTATATATTAGCCATTCTGATGTTTGTAAGATAAAATCTCAGAGTCATATCATTTTGCATTTACCTTATGACTAAGGATAATGAACATATCTTTAAGTGCTTCTCAGCCATTAGATTCCTCTATCAAGAATTCTTTGCTTAGAACTGTTCCCCATTTTTAATGTACAATTTGCTTTGTTGATGTTTAATTTGTTGAGTTCTTTATATATTTTGGATATCAACATTCTGTCAGATATAGGGTTGGTTAAGCCATTCTGTAAGCTGACATATTGTTCTATTGGCAGTGCACCATGCCTTACAAAATATTTTCAGTTTAATGAGGTTTCATTTACTAATTGTTGATCTTAGTGGCTGAACTACTAGAGTTCTGTTTAGGAAGTCATCTTCTGTGCCAAAGATTTCAAGGTTATTCTCCACTTCCTCTTTTATCAGATTTAGTACATCAGGGTTTCTTGATCAGATCGTTGATCCATTTGGACTTGACTTCTGTGCAGGGTAATAGATATGGATTTACTTGTAGTATTCTACAAGCAGATATCCATTACTACCAGCATCATTTGTTGGAAATGTTTCATCTATTCCATTGTAGAGTTTTGACATCTTGTTAAAATCAAGTGTTCATAGGTACGGATTCACTTCTGTGTCTTCACATCAATTTATTGATCAACCTATCTGTATTCATGCCAATACCATGCAGTCTTTATTGCTTCTTCTCTGTAGTACAGCTTGAAACTGGGGATAGGGAATTGGGGGAAGCCAACAGAAAGTTCCAGATTCCAGGAAACAAGAGGATCACAGGACCCTACGGGGAATGACATTAGGTGAAATCCCCAACAAGGGGGAGAGAGTACCTGTAGAAACCATATCCAGAGGTTAGGAATTGGGTCTGGTTGAAAGATGGGTCCCCTGCCATTTTCAAAAATTTTGACCCAGTATTGTTCATGTTGAAAGGAAATACAGGGACAAAGAGTAGAGCATAGTCTGAAGGAAAAGCCATCCAGAGTTGCCCCACATGGGGATATATCCCATATGCAGCCACCAAGCCCAGGCACTATTGCTGATGCCAACAAATGCTGGCTGAGAGGAGCCTGATATAGATGTTTCCTGAGAGGCTTTGTCAAATCCTTACTGATACAGATGTGGATGCTTGCAGTCAACCATCAGAATGAGCTTTGGGACCCCAATGTAGAAGTTAGGGGAAGGACTGAAGGAGCTGAAGAGGTTTGCAATATCATAGGAAAAACAACAATATCAACCAACCAGACTCCTCAAAGCTCCCAGGAACTAAAGCTCCAACCAAATAAAACACATGGAGCGACCCATGGCTTCAGGTGCACATGTAGCAGAGGAAGGCCTTATCTGGCATCAATAGGAAGAGAGACTGTTTATAGGAAGTATACTGTTTATTTTCAGTTAATTTTGCATCATGTCACTTATGTATACTACTGTATCTGAATAGCAATAGTTTGACTTTTTCCTTTTCAATTTGTATTCCTTGATCTTCATCCTTTCCTTATTGTTGTTGCTAAAACTTCAGGTGCTATACAGAATAGATACAGAGAATATATACTTTTACCATATTATTGCTTTTTAGGGAATATTTTTTTCTCTCAATTTAATTTGATATTGGGTGTCAGCTTTCAATGTATTGGCTTTATTATGTTCAAGCTCGTGACATGTATCCCCCATCTCTTTAAGAATTTATCATCAAGGAGTGTTGGATTTTGTTGGAGTCTTCTTCAACATTGATTATGATAATCTTGTGGTATTTTTTCCTTTTAGTTTGCTTACATGGTAGATTACAGTGAAAGAGTTTGGTATTTTGATCCATCCCTTCATATGTTAAATGAACTCTACTTCATTATAGGGGTGATATTTTTCATATATCTTTGAATTCTGTTTACAAGTATTTTATTGAGTATTTTTAAATCGATGTTTATAAGGGCAATTGGTCCGAAATTCTCTTTCTTTGTTGAGTCTTTGTGGGACTTAAGTTTCACATTGACTATATTCCCATAAAGTAAATTTTGTCAACTTTCCTTCTGTTTTTATCTAGTGAAATAATTTGTGTACCAGTATTAGCACTTTTTTGAAAGTATGGTATAATCCTGCTCTAAAACCATCTGACCTTGTCTTGTTTTGTTTGTTTTGTGTGTGTGTGTGTGTGTGTGTGTGTGTGTGTGTGTATGCGTGTGTGTTGTGTGTGTGTGTATGTGTGTGTGTGTGTGTGTGTGTGTGTGTGTGTGTGTGTGTGTGTGTGATTTTCTGAGGCTTTTTGATTTCATGATTTTTTGTTGTTGTTGATTCAGGCTTTTTTGCTTTTTTTCATTTAGAGAGAGAAAGAAAGAGAAAGAACATTAAATTGGGTGGGTATGATGGTTGGAAAAAATCTGGGAGGTATTCAGGGATGGGACACATGCTCAAAATATATTGTATGAAAAATTGTTAATAATAATAATAATACAAATTACCTTATCATAATCTCTCTCTCACACACATACAATACACATGTAGTTATGTATACCTTTTTAAATTCCCACAAATCATCATTGCAAAAAAACCTCTTAAGTTCTTAGAGCAGCAACAAGGCATTTCATCTCATTTTTTGACTCACCATATTATCCCTCCAAAACTACAGTAAATTCTGTTATTGAAACTCTTTTTTCAAATTAATGAGCTTTATTTTCTGTCAGACATAATTATCTCTATAAACTGGGCTTAGCCAAAAATAGCATAATATATGTAACAGGATAGGGTGTTGTCTTAGTCAGGGTTTTTATTCCTGGACAGAACATCATGACCACGAAGCAACTTGGGGAGGAAGGTGGGAATTATTGGCTTACATCACCAAGGAGGTCAGGTATGGAACTCAAACAGATCAGGATGCAGAAGCTGATGCAGCGGCCATGGAGGGATGTTCTTTACTGTCTTGCTTCCCCTGGATTGCTCAGCCTGCTCTCTTATAGAACCCAAGACTACCAGCCCAGAGATGGTCCCACCTACAAAGGGCCTTCCCACCTTGTTCATTAATTGAGAACATGCCTTAGAGTTGGATCTCATGGAGGTATTTCCTCAACTGAAGCTCCTTTCTCTGTGATAACCCCAGCTGTGTCAAGTTGACATAAAACTAGCCAGTAGAGGTGTATATACTATAAAATCTGCAAGATAATATGTTTTTTCAAGGGTTGGAGATTTCTAAAGATATTTTGGTTACTTTGGATTTGTAAGAACTTGACTGAATATTATAAAATTATTTACCACAACATCTTATCTTCTCAGGCTACACTTAAGATGTGAGTCAAACTCTATAAAGTAGAGAGCATATCAAATATTTGAAATAGTTTAAAGCACAGCACGATCAACTTGAGTTTTCCATCAAACAGAAATGAATTCTTTTAAACTGACTTGGCTTGTATTTTATTTAATTTTATTGAATTTGGAAAAAATATTTTCAGAAAGAAGGTGTTTATCATTAATCCCCTTGAGTTAAGGCAACATTAAATGAAGAATGTAGGCTAGAAAATGTGAGACATATTGAGAGAATTTGGATGTCTGTGGACAAAACATTTCATTGTGCATACATTTTATGTTTTTTTAACATCTTATGTTCATATTTTTAATGACAAAGTCACAAGTCCTTGAAATGGAACTTTGTACAATGAAGTTCATACCAAAAATATATATGTTGAATTTGTTTAAAACTAAAATTAACACACCTTAGAATTGGGAATGATTAAAAAGCTTTGGGAACTCTGTATGTTTTACAATCGCCAATGATACCAGTGTTGATGAAACATGGTCAAACTTTGCAGATACATTAACTTTAGATATGATGTTACAGCTATGGTCCAGTGAAACTAGGTTACCTCTTGGGCCAGTCATAAAATTTGGTGGCAATGTCTAATTTTTCTAAATTTAATATATGAAAGATGCAATACTAAGACAGTCTTTAAGAACAGCTGAGACCAGGACTGTGTGACAGAGTTTGAATCCTGGCAAAGAAGCCCCAAGGGGCTGTTGCATGAAGATATGAAGGTAAAGTTTAAGCTACTGTAAAGATTCCAGAGTATTAGAAATGCCAGGATGATGGGACATGATCTAATGTCTGGACAAGGACATCTGGAGGTGAGAAATGGAATCAGTTTAAATGATGAGAAAATGTGTGTGCTGAAGATAGCATATGAAGAGGAATTGGGACACCAAAGCTGATATCTCCATGAAAATTCCCAGAAATGGAGGATTTCATTTCTCTGCTTGATTTTGGCTTTTTGTATAGTCATCACTTGCTATTCCTAGATATTTATTTTTATTTTGTGATAAGAACTTTTACATTATTCTATTATGCATAGCAATAACATAATTTTCTGCAAGATATCACAATACATTTTTTGATGTGGTAAAATTTTTAAAGACTATGAGAACTTTTAAAGTTGAACTGTATTTTGCATTATTAAACACACAGAGAACTTTGGAAATAAGGGTTGGTAGGTTATGTCTAAAACATAATGTGATGTGTCTATGTGACAGATTAAAAATGAATGAAGCTGTGATGGTTAATGTTATATACTTAACACAATATAGAATTGCCTGAGAGGGAAATCTGAATGAAGGATTGTCTATACTACTTAGGCTGTAGGCATGGTTGTGGGCCTGCATCTTGATTACTTTTAAATTCTAAGGGAAGAAGTTCCCTTGTTGTGGCACCATTATTTATGATGGGGATTCTGGAGTGTATGAGAATAAAGAAAGCAAATAAAGCTCTAGTAACCATACACACATAAATTCCTTGATCTCTACTCTTGACTTGTGTCAAGTTTCTGCTACTTCCTGTTGCACTGATGCCCCAACAGTGATGGACTATAGTCTGAATTTGTGTGTAAAATAAACTTTCATGTACCTTGTTTTGGCCAGGATACCTACAGAAAGTTATAAGGTGCTAACCTTCTTAATGCAGTTCATGCTTGCCTCAAACTTTCAATACTACTCAATTTTCTCTTCCTCAGTGCTAGTTTTTTTATAAGCCTAATATAATATGACTGAATAAATTTTCTTTTCATTTTTAAAACACATTATTTATTATTATCATTATTATTACTACTACTACTACTACTACTACTACTACTACTACTACTACTACTACTACTATTACTACTACTACTACTACTACTACTGCTACTACTATTATTATTATGTGGTAGAATATCTGATCTAGAGCACATGTGGAAGTCAGAACATCACTTTGCTGAATGCAGTTCCCTCTTTACATTCATGTATGTTCTGAGAATGGAATGAAGGCCATCACAATTGCTTAGCAAGTGCTTTATTTGTTTAGCATCTCATTAACCTTCCGTTTTGTGTTTCTTTGTTTTTGTTATTGTTTTTTTTTGTTGTTGTTGTTGTTGTTTTGGACTCAGAACCTCCCTATGTAGCTCAGCATTGCATTGAACTTACACTCATCCTCCTGTCTTTCATGTACATAGATAGTAGGTATGCATTATCATGAGCAGTGAAGTTCATTATTTCTATGCTATATCTGGCCCACCGTGAACATTCAGTACTTGGTATTCCATGTGAGCTACAATGGCATACTAACTTGCCTTAGTTAGGGATTGTATTTAGGTGATAAGACATCATGAACAACATCAACTGGGAGAGAAAATGGTTTGGTTCATAGTTCAGTTTGTAATTCATCATACATGAAAGTCACACCAGAAACCCTAGACTGGAATTTGGAGCAGGTAAGACCTGAAGTAGTGGACATGTAGGAAAATTGCATACTGGCATATTCCCCATGTTTTGATTAGCCTACTTTTTTTATAGCATCCAGTACCATCAGTCCAGAGCTGATACTGCCAACTGGGATATCCTTCCATAGTGATCATTAATTAATAAAATTCAAGAAAGCCTTTTCCAGGCAAAAGTTTGGTGGGGTTATTTTCTCAATTGAAATTCAATATTCTCAAATGGCTCTGGCTTGTGTGAAGTTGATATTGACTTAGACAGCAGAGGACTTTAATGAATACAGCCATAGGCATGATGTGTTAAGGGTAAGAAATATTGTCTTGGACTTATCCTTAACAGAAGGCTTGCAGCTGTGGAAGTAGATTTGGTAGAGTACTTTATTCTCATGCATGAAGCCTTGGGTTTGATCTCTAAAACTGCATCAAGTAGGGCATCTCTTTAATCCTAGCTGTTCTGAAAAAAAAAGCAGGAGGATCAGTGGTTCATAGTCATATTGAGCTATTAAGTGAGATAAAGGACAGTCTGAACGATATGGAATATTTCTCGAAAGCAAGTAAGGATTATAATACTATATGATACCAACCACAAACAAAAGCAAGCTCTATCACATGAGACTGTGACTCTCTCAGTTTTATTTAAGCCTCCCCTTACATAATCCAATGGCCCTACCATCAATCTCTATCCACAGTTATCCAGTGGACCTCATGGCTCTACATGTCTAGGGTGTAATTTATTTTTTTTCCATTTTTTATTAGGTATTTAGCTCATTTACATTTCCAATGTTATTCCAAAATCCCCCATACCCACCCACCCCCACTCCCCTACCCACCTACTCTCCCTTTTTGGCCCTGGCGTTCCCCTGTACAGGGGCATATAAAGTTTACAAGTCCAATGGGCCTCTCTTTGCAGTGATGGCCGACTAGACCATCTTTTGATACATATGCAGCTTGAGACAAGAGCTCCGGGGTACTGCTTAGTTCATATTGTTGTTACTCCTATAGGGTTGAAGTTCCCTTAGTTCCTGGGGTGCTTTCTCTAGTTCCTCCATTGGGGGCCCTGTGGTCCATTCAATAGCTGACTGTGAGCATCTACTTCTGTATATGCTAGGCCCTGGCATAGTTTCAGAAGAGACAGCTATATCTGGGTCCTTTCAGCAAAATCTTGCTAGTGTATGCAATGGTGTCAGCATTTGGAAGCTGATCATGGGATGGATCTCTGGATATGGCAATCACTAGATGGTCCATCCTTTCGTCACACTTCCAAATTTTGTCTCTGTAACTCCTTCCATGGTTGTTTCGTTACCATATTCTAAGAAGGGCAAAGTGTCCACACTTTGGTCTTGTTCTCTTGAGTTTAATGTTTTTAGCAAATTATATCTTATGTCGGGTATCCTAAGGTTCTGGGCTAATATCCACTTATCACTGAGAACATATTGTGAGAGTTCCTTTGTGATTGGGTTACCTCACTCAGGATGATGCCCTCAAGGTCCATCTATTTGGCTAGGAATTTCATAAATTTATTCTTTTTAATAGCTGAGTAGTAGTCCATTGTATAAATGTACCACATTTCCTGTATCCATTCCTCTGTTGAGGGGCATCTGGGTTCTTTTCAGCTTCTGGCTATTATAAATAAGGCTGCTATGAACATAGTGGAGTATGTGTCCTTCTTAATGTTTGGGGCATTTCTGAATATATGCCCAGAAGAGGTATTGCTGGATCTTCTGGTAGTACTATGTCCAATTTTCTGAGGAACCGCCAGAGTGATTTCCAGAGTGGTTGTACAAGCTTGCAATCCCACCAACAACGGAGGAGTGTTCCTCTTTCTCCACGTCCGCACCAGCATCTGCTGTCACCTGAATTTTTCATCTTAGCCATTCTGATTTGTATGAGGTGGAATCTCAGTTTTGTTTTGATTTGCATTGCCCTGATGATTAAGGATGTTAAACAATTTTTCAGGTGCTTCTCTGCCATTCGGTATTCCTCGGGTGAGAAATCTTTGTTCAGTTCTGAACCCCATTTTTATATGGGGTTATTTGATTTTATAGGGTGTAATTTATTTGGCTAGTGGCTCTAAGTCACCTAATTTGTGGAAGACTAGCAGATTTCTTACTTTGGTTATGAGGCACCTCTTTTTAGTACATTCAACTCAAACTTCCTTTAAACTGATAGATAATGCAAAGTACTTTTCCCTATTATTTAAATGTGTATTTGTGTGTGTGTGTGTGTGTGTGTGTGTGTGTGTGTGTGTGTGTGTGTGTGTGTTGGTATGTACATACGTATGTAAGTAAATGCACCTGCCCACAGGTGCCAGAAGCCTCCTGAAGCTCAAGCTAAAGGTGACTGTGAGCTACCCAAAGTGAGTCCTGTGCAAGAGCAATACTCAATCCTCATTACTGACCACTCTGAACTCAAAGTGCTTTTATTCCCTGGCAACTTAATCATGCCCCTAAGTATAACTCTTAAATTATTTTTGTTTGGAGAAATTCTTTTTATACTTTCTGGTACTGATAGTCCTTGTACTTCTGATATTGCTCATGATTCAGTCTCCAAAGTACAGGATTCATAAAGATAAACTACTGGTTCCAATAATTTCCTATTTTCAGACATGTTGTCATATAGCCTAGGCTGGCCCCAACTTAGTATGTAACCAAGGATAACTTGGATCTTCTAATCCTTCCAATACAAACTTGTTCCGTGCAAACCATTCTATTTTTTGAAATTACCCATAGAGTAAATATTATTTTTTGTCAAATTTCTCTTTATAAAAGTTCAATTCAACTAAAGTCTATGTCATGAATATTCGACCTCTTTTGTAATCATGTAAAGAATTCCTTGACAAACTATATAAATCTGTTCCGTGACAGTTAGGACCTCTATTCTATATCATGAAAGAAATATCTGTGCAGAGGGGTTTTACTTCACCAAAGTGGACAAATATAAATTTTATTAACTATCTTTTCAGAGCTATTCATTATCAGCGATCTTTGTCTGGGCATCTCTAAGGGCTAAAGTTTGATGTCTTGCTTTATCTATATATTATTCAGTAATTATGTTAGGGATGTTATATACTTATTATAACTGACATACTTTGTTCTGATAGATTAGAATAGAGCCTGGATAGCTATCTCAATATATTTCAAAAGCCCAAGTACACATATTTCAGGGATTCATATCTAGGGGCTACACAAATTAAGTATAGGACTGAAAAATATTATTTCTGATAATTATATCAATGGAAAACATATTCTCACAAATATATACTTACATGTTTTTAATATATTTGTTTGTAATCGTTGTTAGCTAAAAGCAGGTGTTTTATCTGGGAAATGACCAAAGCACTGGTGTGTCTAATGCATAGATTATTTCTCAGCAACTAAAAAACAATGAGTACTCCCACCTTATCCTCTCTTTCTCCATTTATTTTTCTCCCTCTGATACACAGACACAAATTTTTCAACCAATAGGACCTCCTCTGGAAGTATCAAGAAAGTGCTACACACTACAAAACAAGCATTGGGTAATTTCCAGGCCAATACTCTCATTTTAATTTTGTAGGAAAAAAAAACTCCCTTAGATACCTTAAAGAGGCAGAGACTCATTCCCTTCTAAACATAGGTAAAATAAGTGTTGACTGTTGATAAATATTCTGCAACAAATCAGAAAGTGAGAAATAGGAAGAGAAGGAAGAGGAAAAAGGAGAGAGAAAGAGAGAGAGAGAGAGAAAGAGAGAGAAAATGTACTCAAAAGAAAGAAACCTTCTTTAAAAGCCAGTGTTCATTAAGAATTTATTTATTTATTTATTTGTTTGTTTGTTTGTTTATTTGTTTATTTATTTATTCATTTATTTATTTAGCTTTTTTGATTTACTTAATCTTTTCTTCATACTCCAGGTGTTATACCCCTCCAGGTCCACCCTCTGACTGTTCCACATTCCATACCACTGCCCACCATTTCCACAAAATTTTCTTCAACCCCCACCACACCAGACCTACCCAAGAGACTGTCTCTGGCTTCCAGTCTCTTGAGGGTTTGGTGCATCTTCTCTGACTAAACCCAGACCTGGCAGTCCTCTGCTGTATTTTTTTTTTTTAATTTTTGCTTCTTTGTCAAATATCAAGTGTCCATAAATGTGTGGTTTACTTTCTGGTTCTTCAGTTCTAGTCCACTTATCCATCTGTCAGTCTCTGTATCAATAACATGTAGGTTTTTGTTTGTTTCTTTGTTTGTTTGTTTCTTTTTGTTTTGTTTTTATCACTACTGCTCTATAGTAGAGTTGGAGGTCCAGGATTGCTCTGAGCCAGGATAGCAGTGGAGTCACAGAGTAGGACCCTGGCAATGGCTTTAAAATCGAAGTGTCTCAGGGCTTTCTAGCTCTCAAATTGTACTGAAATGCTGATGATAACTTCTAAAAAGTACTTGGTCTTTCTGAGGGTAGGCTGGCTTAGGTGATTAACACCTGTAGCCTAACAGAGGAGGATTAAGCAATGCAGCCTTTTTTCTAGCTGAGCAGCAATTGCTGGGCTCTAACTTTGAGCCAACTAGCCAGATGTCACTTAAAGAGAAGGAATTTAGAGAAGTCATTATAGAAGTTATTACTAAGTTATAAAAAAATTCCTATGAAAGTTATATAAGTTATATACTTACTTTCTTTCCTTCTCTCTCTCTCTTTCTTTCTTTCTTTCTTTCTTTCTTTTTCTTTCTTTCTTTCTTTCTTTCTTTCTTTCTTTCTTTCTTTCTCTCTCTTTCTCTCTCTTTCTTTCTCTCTCTATCTCTCTTTCCTTCTTTCTTTCTTTTTCTTTCTTTCTTTCTCTCTCTCTTTCTTACTTTCTTTCTTTCTTACTTTCTTTCTTCCCTCCCTCCTTTCTTTCTTTCTTTCTTCCCTCCCTCCTTTCTTTCTTTCTTTCTTTCTTTCTTTCTTTCTTTCTCTCTCTCTCGCTTTCTTATTCTTTCTTTCTATCTCTCTCTTTCTCTCTCTCCCTCGCTCCTTCTCTCTCTCCTTCTTTCTTTCTCTCTCTTTCTTTCTTTCTCTCTTTCTTTCTTTCTTTCTTTTTTTCTTTCTTTCTTCCTTCCTTCTTTCTTCCCTCCTTAATTTCTTTCTCTTCTTTCTTTCTTTCCTTCTTTCCTTCTTTACTTCTTTCCTTCTTCCCTTCCTTCCTTCCTTCCTTCCTCCCTTCCTTCCTTCGTTCCTTTCATTTTTAAGTATTTATTTATTTATTATATATACAGTGTTCTCTATGCATGTGTGCCTGCACATTAGAAGAGGGCACTGGATACCATTACAGATGTTTGTGAACTCAGGAGCCCTGGGAGAACCGTCAGTGTTCTTAACCACTGAATCATCTCTCTAACCCCAGGTATTTTCTTTTTAAGCAAAACAGGTCAGGAAGGCCATAGAATTTGCAGGTATGAACACATGCTACTCAACCTGTTTTCAAGGTATCTCACACCATCACCTTTGGATGAAGGGTCATCAGAATTTCACTTGGGATAGGAGGCCTTCATGACCTTCTGCTGTTACCAACAATACCCAAAACCTTCCATTTCTGACCAAGGTCAGTTATAATTATGACTGGAGTTTACTATTGGAATCTCAGAGTTTTCATTTTTCCCAAGGGTACCAAAATCCAGGTATCCTAAGAGCATCCCTACATACATATGGGCCTCAAATATAACACTCCATTCATGAGCGTTAGATCATTTCTCTCCAACCATGGTCTCTAGGAAATTATACTTCACTTAATTCTGCCCTGCATTGACAGAGCCTGAAACATAGGTCATCTATCCTTCCTACCATCCTTCATGCAAACACCCATATAACTGATGATAAGCTTCAAGAGTGCTTAGAGACTTACATTCATGCCTGATGCATAATGCTTGTATTGCTGCCAGGCTTGCCAAGGTGTATGTGAAGATGGGACTCTTCTAAGTTTTGAAGCAGTTCTACCTCTCCTGCTTAAGGTAGGCTAGGTCACTCCCTTAACCCTAAAGAGGTTGGGGACATTAAGCAGACTCTAATTCTGCTTTAATCTTCTACTCCTAAACATCAATACTTAGACCACTAATTTGTGTCCATTATATATCAAATGCACCCTCTGTATACATGAGGGTCCAATATCTGTCTTGTAAGCTTGATGGGCCTGAGATCATCTCTACTTGCCCCAGGCCCCAAACTTCACTTCCAGTCCAAAAGGTCTTCAATAATTACCCTCTCTGACCAGAAAGAATCACAAACTATTCTCTATCTGATGGAGGGCAAAAATTTCCATTTAACTGTGTCTCACTTCGAACTCCTCATTTGAAAGGGGCACCAGAATGAATCTTTTTGTTCCAGCAGTTCTCAAATTCACATCCTCTGTCGAAGAGGTCTATAAATGTCATCCAGTCATACCAGGGCTTCAGTGCCTCTCCCTCTCCCTATGGGAGCCTCAGACACACCACATCTAGTCATACATATTTCCTGTTCTCCCTCTGTCTATTGGGCAACAAAGCCTTCTCGAATGCCCATATTGGAATGAAATATTTCCTTTTATTTTCAGTGGTGGACTCATACCTACCCTCTCTTGTAAAGTGTAAATAGATCTTGTCCTATTGACTATGTGTGCCTGCTATATCCCAACTGTCTAAGATTACTTCCAAACTTCTTCCTGCTACAAATATTCGGGGACATTTCCCCATTCAAGAAAAGTGGCCTTGCTCTTATGTCATCTGACTAAAGGTTTCATAGACCAAAGATAACCATCCAACCTGTTGGAATACTGAAACAATTGCTGCCTGCTGTCCACACACGACATAAAATATGTGGATTTCCTAAATTCTGAAAAAAAGATTTGGAAGCTGATCAAGCAATACTGGAACACCCTCTTCTCCAGAAGGTATTTGCATTTTCTCCAATGTGAAATGGTCTTTCTTATTTATTGAAAGTAGCCAGAGATTTTACCCCTCTTACAAGTAGCTTTAGAATTTCACATTTGCAAAGTGTCACAGAAATGCTGCTTATGACCAGAGTGCATAAACTTCCTTATTCTCATGAAGTTTCCACATTACCTCTTTGATGAAGGTCACAACTATCCTACTTCTGTGCAAAACTGCCCAAGCTCCTCCCCTATCTTACTTAGAAGATTTAGACATTCACAACTGAGAGTGCTCCAACCTGTGTGGAGCACAGTGTGTTTGAGGAAATCCCCCAGATTCACCATCATCCCAGTGTATGTCCTACCTATAACTTCTAATTTCCATGGTCTGGGAAGCACTGTTCTGACCTAAGAGATTTCAGAAAACTCTGGACTGAAATCTCAAACAGAAGAGTATCAAGGTAAGGGTAAATCTGATTACTATCTTTGTTTTGTTCCCTTAGACAGAGACATCCTGGCCTCCATGCAGAGGAATGTGTGGATGGACATATATTTAAGGAAGACACTAAACCAGAAACTACTACATTACACCCTCTCAGAAGACTTCTAAGATTGTTGTCATGCCTACCAGAGACATTCAGATGATGTGTATTCTTGATTGTGATTTCATGTTTGGAGCTGATGAAGGAGTAAGTACCTGGAATGTCCTATAATTCTCAAGGTATCAATCAGTGTTCAATTTCTGCTCAATAGTGCTGCAGACAAAGGAATAACAGGATAAAACTATTCTATACAATCCTATGAAGCTCCTATTACCATCCTCCTATTTTAGAGAATCTTAGATCTATCACTAATCCTGAGACAGGCAGAAACAATTCTTCTCCTGCACATAGGGATACTGCATATGTCTCCCCTTACCCAAAGTATTCCACTTACTGTCTTTTACTGAATTGGCTTTTAGACTATACCTGAAATATTCCACTTTTCACCAAAGGATCTACCAGCCCTTCCTGATCTAATAGAGAGCTACAGTCCACCAATATCAAAAGGGTTCTCAGATATTCTAAATATGCCCCTGTGGGAGTAAACTTACTAAGTCTATTTAATTGGGCCTCAGATTCTTCTGCTTTGATCAAAAGGATTTCAATCTACTGACTCCTAGTTACCACGGGTCTCAGATCTCATTTTCCCCAAGTGGTCATCAAATATGCCTTTCTGACCAATAATGACCTTGCAATGTTCTCCTCTGATGCAGACACGTAGACACACCAACTCCAATTTTAACTCCCAAATGGACCTCCAGACCACACAAGCTTAAAGTACCTGAGCCGAACATTAAGAAGTACAGCCCAGAACAAAAGCTCATTTCCTCAAGGCAGAAACTAAAATGATGTACTCCTCACCATTCATACCTAGACCCAGGAGATACACATATGCCTGAGAAGAAGAACTAGTGTGGAACTGTCAGCCAGGTTTTTGATGAGTACTCAGACTGCTTCCTGATCTGGCACCACATTTACTACAGTGGACAGATGCTCTAGTCTCTGATAAGGAGTTGCTAGCTGTTAGGAAGAACCTGGAATGGGCTCCACTGCATGAAATAGGCTGTGTCTTTGATCTCATGTCAAGGAAAGAACATGCAAATTTGAACTCTACCCAACCAAACATACTAGTTTACCTGTACAAAGGGGTTTTAGATTTCCAATTTCTCACAAAGATTCCCTCGTGTATTTCCCCTCTGACCATTGATGTCCTATCTATTTTTCATGGCTCATAGGGTCTCATTTCTTCCCAATGTCCAATACCTGCTCACTTCTGACCACTAGCCATACATCTCTGATTAGTGTTGGGGGTGTTCTCGGTATGACACTAAGGCCAACAATAATGCCTACATGCCATTTCTGAATAATTGGATCTTAAATTCCACCTCTGTCCAAGTGTACTTCAGAAAGACCTCTGTCATTACATAGGGTCTCTATAGTAGCATCTTTATTCAACAGGCCTCTAGTTGTACCTTCTGGCCTAAGCAGGTCTTATACTTCACTTAAAGTGATGCCAAATTTACACAATGTAGACAAAGGTATTGAGCATTAACATACTCATCAATATAACATTCCTCACCTCAGGTTTGAAGTCTCCAGAGCAGCAAGGGGAGTGGGGAGTAGAACTCATCATCTTTAGGTCACTCATCATCGATGGATTGTTTCCAAACTTAGTATACAGACATAGATGGTTGAACACAAACCTGTCAGGCTGATAAAGAACTAGACATCTACTAACGTCCTTGGAACAATGTTCAGATGGCTGCACATCCTCCTGAAGATGCCACGGATGACATTGTTCCTTGTGATTGTTGTTCTCTTTTTGTTGTTGCTGTTTTCTTTTAACTTTTGAAGAGGATACTTTATTAGTCTGTTGCTATGTTAGTCATCTCCTGGCATTAGAAACCTACATGCCACTGCTTAAATGTTTTACATTTCCTACTCTTTTTGGAAAACACAATGTATGCACATCATTTTTTCCTATTGTTTCAAAGACATACCACTATGTAATTCAACTTTACAATTATAATCATTTTGACCAATATTCACATCAATATAAATTTTATGTGTAAAATTCTTCCTGTGCTGTGTTATTTTCCACCAGGTGACAGTTTCAATTGAGGTCATTTGGAAGATCGTTCCTTACTATGTGTCTTTAAAAGATATATTTTGGAGCTGAGGGGTATGGCTGAATATCTTCTGCACAATAAACACCTTCTGTAACATTACTATCTAGTGGATTATAAGTATCAGGTTGTACACAGTAGTAACTAAAATAATGAACAAGTTTGAGAAAGATTTTAGGGTGTAATCACTCATAGTATACAGAAAAAAAGGAAATCCTAGATATTAATCAAATCTATGCACACCAAATGAACATTGTGGGTTTTGTGGGTTTGTTTTATATGTCTTTGTAGTTCGAATGTCCAACCTTTATGTCTTAAGTGAGGATTGTAAACAATGCTCAGGGTGTGTGTGTGAATTAAAGGGCACCATGTCTTTAGTGTTTAGATTAATTTCACATATAATTATGTCTATCTGTCATCTATATATGTATGTATGTATGTATGTATGTATGAAGTAATTATTGAATGTATTTATGTAGATATATATGCAACTATTTCTCTATCGTCTACCTATCACTCTCTCTCTTTCTATTTCTCTCACCCTCTTTCTCTGTTTATCACTTATGCATGAATATATGCATGCATGTAGCTAGGTAGGTGTGGTAGTTTTAATGTAATTGGTTCCCATTGGCCCATAGGCTGTATTAGGATGAGTAACCTTGATGGACTAGGTGTTTCCTTGTTGGAGGAAGGGTGTCACTGGAGGAGGTGGGTGGTCTCACACATATTCAAGTTATGCCCAGTAGGGTTCTGTGTGTTTGCTGTCTCTCTGTCTTTCCAAGAGTAGCTGTGATAGAGTGTTCAATGATTCAAGGAGGGGATATTGGTTAGATGGCATATAAAGCAGGAAAGACACATTTACATACATGGTAGAAGAAGCAAGCTTTAAGAAGCACAAACAATCACACACACACACACACACACACACACACACACACACACACACACACACACACACACACATTTGTTGGACAGTGCAAAGCTTCAACCAATTTCCATATATACTCACCTTTGGTGGATGGAACAAAGCACCAACTTTATTTTTCTCACACTGCTTATATATCTCTGCGCAATTTTTCAATTAGTATAAAATTTGTACTGGTTACTTTCTATTTTCTTCTAGTGAATAATTATGAGTATATATGAGGAAAAGCATCTTCTCGCTATACTTTTATGATGAGCTATTTATAAATTATGTTTATAAATATCCAATATTATTCCCAAGAACCAACACACATTTCTAACTAAAAAACTTGTTATAGATAAACAAGTTGTAAGCAAGTAAGGTAATTTTTTTTCAGCCAGTTTCTCTTACAGGTAGACTGAAATTTGCTCTTATACAGAAAGGACTAGTTTTTATCTATCTCAAAAATTAATCCTTCAAAAATCTTAAAAGAATCACAAAACTAAACTTTTATATAAAAACCTATCATCTCTTTCTATTTTGAATCCTCAGGGTACACATCTGTTCATTAACCATATTTTTCTTAAATCATATCAGGAATCAGAGGGAGGAAATAGGTACAAGGAAATAATAATCATCTGAACACCAGCCTGACTTTGAAACAAAAAAGGCATTTTTTTTTAGTAATTCTTTCCAAGATCGTGGTTAAAGTATTAATCTGCATCAGCTGCAATCCTTGAGAAAGTTAGATCTAACTAACACTGTGGGTGGCAATGATATTGCCCAGTGAGGGGCTGGAATCCCCCTTAAATTTTCATACAATCCATAGATTATGAGTGATGTGATGTGAGGGCAGTAAGTAGAGAGAAACTCTACAACAGCATGAGTGGTAACAGAGTGGTACCAGCTTTTAAGTGTTTAAGAGTGGTAAGAGCTTTTAAGTGGTTCACCTCACCAAGAATCCATCAAAGCCCAGTATTTTGGAGGTAAAATGTACATACCTGGGAGCCCCTCTGCCATGCTTAATATTCTAGTAAAATTAAAAATAATATTAATTTCTCATTTAATAGACCCTGCTTACAGTCCCCCCAAATTTTACTGCGCACGGTTCTTTTACTACCTCCCATCCTCTCATTTTCAGTTCCTCCCCCTTTCAGTCATCATTCATCAAATACTTCTCTTTCAAATATCTCTTCCTGCATTTCCTTATTCAACCCCATCTCCCTCCACCATGCCACCTGATCTTCTCCTTCTTGTCCACCTTTGTCCACTAATAAAATTTATTCTATTTCCCCATATGATGGGCTTCCATGTATGCACCCAAATCCCTTCCTCTATACCTAACTTCACTGGATCTACAGATTGTAGACAGGCCATCACATATGTAATGTTGAATGTCTTAATGTTTCTATTGCTGTCACCAAAAACTATAACCCAAGCACAAGTTGAGGAGGGTAGGACTTATTTGGTTTACACTTCTTCATTGCTATTCATCATCTGAAGACGGACAGAACAAGAACTGAAATGGGCCAGGAACCTAGAGGCAGGAACTGATACAGAGACCTTGGATGGGTGCTGCTGCCATGCACACCAGTCAAGTCAGCTTGACAGGCCTAGACGCCTGGAAGTTCTCATGAGGCAAAGAGTTTCATGGAAGCTCACCTTCTGGAGTTTTGGAGTTCTCATTAACCCATATACTCATACCCTATTCCAGCGTTAGTCTGGTGTATGGATCCACATGCTCTCTTTTAGTGTTATCTTATTATAAGTGCTTTTAAAGATTGAATTCTGATATAGCTAAGCTTTCGCCAGTGTTCCAATGTCCTAGAAAGTCCTTGAGGTGACCATGGGCTTGGAATTCAGTAAGAATGGTGCCTATTCAGTGACATTCAGAATTGCCTCTGGTATCATACTACCACTTTGAATAAAAGCTAAGTCACTGCCCTACACAGGAATTTATCATCATCTAGGAAGAAGGAAGTTTGAGACCTAAGGAGGAAGCAGAGTACATACTTAGAACTATAGATTGCTGAGTTACACACATATACGCATATTTACAATGGCCTAGGGGGAAGGTGGACTATACAATAGACTAAAATAGGAACTATAGCAAGGGCATGAAGCCATTGACCCTGGCTTCTAAGATTAAGTGGATCTTTGGTGGAGCTCTTTTTGATCCCAGTTGTTAACAATGAATTGTATCCCAGGTGTTTCCTGCCAGACCTTCTGTGTTTGTATTCCTCCGTTTTCTGTAAGAATCCAGTAACCTCTTTGCACCTTGCTTGTGTGTCACCCAACTTCCCTATTCTCTTCTGTATAAAAAGTTTGATGCTCAATTTGACACATTACATTCAGATTCTACACAACCTCTCCTGTGTGTATCTATCATTTCATCCAATGCTTTGCCCACCTGTGACTAGAGATTCGTTCCACGCAGACAAAGGGGCCCAGAGTGTCTGCAGCATTCTGCTTAGTGGCTAGTTCCCCATGGTTTCATGCTTTCTCATGGAGAACTCAGAACCACAAGCACATTGATGGCAGTATCAACAATGGGCAGAAATACTTCCAAACAATCATTAATTAAGAAAATGCCCTGCAGTCTTGCCTGCAAAGACCAATCTTATGGAGACATTTTCTCAATTGAGGTTCCCTACTCTCCGGGGACTTTACTTTGTGGCAACTTGACAAAAAACTATCCAGCCCAGTCAATGTCAACATATAAATCAACACATAGCATATTTATCTTCCTGGGACTGGGATACGTTATACAGGTTATGTTTTTGTTTTTTGTTTTTTTGTTTTTTTCTGTTTCCATCCATTTCATAACAGCTGAGTAATGTTCCATTGTATAAATATAACATATATGTTATACATTCTTTAGTTTATGGACATGTAGGTTGTTTCCAGTTGCAGATAATTATGAATACAGCAGCAATTAATATAGTTGAGCAAGTGTGCTTCTAGGAGGAAGAAGCACTTTGCAATACTTTCTGACCTATCAGGTGTCTGTTGTTATGTCCCCACCCATTTAATATCTGATTTTGCTAATTTGGATATTACCTTTTTTATTTTAGTTAACTTGGATAATAGTTTGTTGATCTTAGTGATCTTGTCAAAGAACCAATATTTGTTCCAAAAAAATTTATTTGTATTTTTCTTTCTATTTTATTTTTTTCCACCCTGAGTTTTACTATTTCCTGCCACCACTTCTTTTGGTGTCATTTCTTCTTTGTGTTTGCGATCTTTAGGATGTGCTTTTAACGTGCTAATATAATGTTTTGCTAATATATTTAACTCATTTTTTATTAGATATTTTTCTTCATTTACATTTCAAATGCTATCCTGAAAGTTTCCTATACCTTCCCCTACCCTACTTGCCAACTCACCCACTCCTGCTTCCTGGCCCTGGCATTCCCCTGTACTTGGGTATATTATCTTCACATGACCAAGTGACTCTCCTCTCTTTGATGGCTGACTAGGCCATCCTCTGCCACATATGCAACTAGATACATAGTTCAGGGGGTTACTGGTTAGTTCATATTGTTGATCCTCCTTTAAGTTTGCAGACCCCTTTAGCTCCTTGGGTACTTTCTCTAGATTCCACATTAAGGGCCTTGTGTACCATCCAATAGATGACTGTGAGTATCCAATTCTGTATTTGCCAGGAACTGGCGTAGCCTCACAAGAGATAGCTATTCCAGGGTCCTGTCAAAATATTTGCTGGCATATGCAATAATATCTTGGTTTGGTGGTTGTCTATGTGATGCATCACCAAGTGGTGCAGTCTCTGGATGGTCCTTTCTTTTTTCTCAGCTCCAAACTGTCTCTGTAACTCCTTCCATGGGTATTTTGATCCCCATTATAAGAACCAATGAAGTATCAACACTTTGGTCTTCCTTCATCTTGAGTTTCATGCGTTTTGAAAATTGTATCTTGAGTAGTCTGTTTGGGGGCTCATATCCGCTTATAAGTCAGTACATATCATATGTGTTCTTTTGTGATTGGATTACCACACTCAGGATGATATCCTCCAGATACATGCTTTGCCTAAGAAATTCATAAGTTCATTGTTTTTAACTGCTGAATAGTACTCCATTGTTTAAATGTACCAGAATTTTTGTATCCATTCTGTATCCATGTATTCTTCTGTTGAGCTACATCTGAGTTCTTTCGAGCAAATGGCTATTATAAATAAGGCTGGTGACTGTGTCCAATTCTAAGAAGGGGCAAAGTGTCCACAATTTGGTCTTCATTCTTCAGTTTCATGTGTTTTGCAAATTGTATCTTATATCTCGGGTATACTAAGTTTCTGGGCTAATATCCACTTATAAGTGTGTAAATATCATTTGAGTTCCTTTGTGATTGTGTTACCTCACTCAGGATGATGCCCTCCAGGTCCATCCATTTGCCTAGGAATTTCATAAATTCATTTTTTAATAGCTGAGTAGTATTCCATTGTGTAAATGTATCACATTTTTTGTATCCATTCAAATGTTCAGGGGCATCTGGGTTCTTTCCAGCCTCTGGCTATTATAAATAAGACTGCTATGAACATAGTGGAGCATGTATCCTTCTTACCGGTTGGGACATCTTCTGGATATATGCCCATGAGAGGTATTGTGGGATCCTCTAGTAGTACCATTTCCAATTTTCTGAGGAACCGCCAGACTGTTACAGAGACAAAGTTTGTAGCTGAGACAAAAGATGGTCCATTTAGAGACTGCAATGTCCAGAGATCCATCCCATAATTAGACTCCAAACGATGACACCATTGCATACACTAGCAAGATTTTGCTGAAAAGATCTGGATATAGCTGTCTCTTGTGAGACAAGGCTGGGGCCTAGCAAATACATAAGTAGATGCTCACAGTCAGCTATTGGATGGAGCACAGGGCCCCAAATGGAAGAGCTAGAGAAAGTATCCAAAGAGCTAAAGAGATCTGCAACCCTGTTGGTCCAATAACATTATGAAAAACCAGTACCCTGGAGCTCTTGACTCTAGCTGCATATGTATCAAAAGATGGCCTAGTAGGCCATCACTGGAAAGAGAGGCCCATTGGACATGCAAACTTTATATGTCACAGTACAGGGGAATGCCAGGGACAAAAAAATGGGAATGCGTGGGTAGGGAAGTGGGGGGGAGGTTATGGGGGACTTTCTAAATGTACATTCTAAATGTAATTGAGGAAAATATGTAATAATAAAAATATTAACAAAATAAATAAATAAGGCTGGTATGAACATTATAGAGAATGAATCCTTATTACACATC